>NC_091989.1:3789006-4161059 GCF_044704955.1 Pristiophorus japonicus | reverse complement strand
CCCCCCTCTCTCTCTCTCCCTCCCCCTCTCTCTCTCTTCCCTCCCCCCTCTCTCTCTCTTCCCTCCCCCCCTCTCTCTCTCTTCCTCCCCCCTCTCTCTCTCTTTCCCTCCCCCCTCTCTCTCTCTCTTCCCTCCCCCCCTCTCTCTCTCTCTTCCCTCCCCCCCTCTCTCTCTCTTCCCTCCCCCCCTCTCTCTCTCTTCCCTCCCCCCCTCTCTCTCTCTTCCCTCCCCCCTCTCTCTCTCTTCCCTCCCCCCTCTCTCTCTCTTCCCTCCCCCCCTCTCTCTCTCTTCCCTCCCCCCTCTCTCTCTTCCTCCTCTTTCCTCCCCCCTCTCTCTCTTCTCTCTCTTCCCTCCCCCCTCTCTCTCTTCTCTCTCTTCCCTCCCCCTCTCTCTCCTCTCTCTCTTCCCTCCCCCCTCTCTCTTCCCTCCCCCTCTCTCTTCCTCTCCCCCCCCTCTCCTCTCTCTCTCTCTCTCTCTCCCTCTCTCTCTCTCCCTCCCACTCAGCGGCACGAACGGCTGCAGAATTCTCCCTGGCTGAAGCACTTTCACACAGGTAGGAAGATGGTTTATTTAATCTTTTCTTGGCTTATAAATGTTTATTCAGGTTGGATTTATTTGTATAATATTTGTAGAAGTATAAATAAGGATTTATTGTCGAATTTAATGAGTTCCCCTCCCCCCCTCCCCCCCACTCGTTCTGGACGCCTAATTTGTAACCTGTGCCTGATTTTTTAATGTGTAGAACAGGTTTTTTCAGTTCTACAAAAATCTTCACTGGCTCCATTCTACTTTAGTTTGGAGTACATTTTCACTGTGGAAACTTTCAAATCAGGCGTCAGTGGCCGGACACGCCCCCTTTTGAAGAAAAAATTCTGTTCTAAACTAGAACTGTTCTACCTGACTAGAACTGCAGAAATAAAATGTGGAGAATTGCGATTTCTAAAATAGTCCGTTCTCCACCAGTTGCTCCTAAAAATCAGGCGCGAATCATGTGGAAACTTGGGCCCTAAATGAGTACTTTGCATCTGTCTTCACCAAGGAAGAGGATGCTGCCAAAGTCACAGTGAAAGAGGAGGTAGTGGGAATACTGGATGAGATTAAAAAATGATAGAGGAGATACTAGAAAGGCTATCTGTGCTTAAAGTTGATAAGTCACCAGGACCAGTTGGGATGCATTGTAGGATGCTGAGGGAGGTTAAGGAGGAAATTGCAGAGGTACTGGCCATAATTTTCCAATCCTCCGTGTTACACCCCTGTTCAAAAAAGGGTGTAAGCATAAACCCAGCAACTACAGACCAGTCAGTTTAACCTCGCTAGTGGGAAACCATAATCCGGGACAAAGTTTACAGCCACTTGGACAAGTGTGGATTAATGAAGGAAAGCCAGCACGGATTTGTTAAAGGCAAATCGGGTTTAACTAACTTGTTTGAGTGTTTTGATGAGGTAACACAGAGAGTTGCTGAGGGCACTGTGGTTGACGTGGTATACGTGGATTTCCAAAAGGTGTCAGCATGGATACGGAATTGGCTAAGTGACGGGAAACAGAGTAGTGGTGTTTTTCAGACTGGAGGAGGGTATGCGGTGGTGATCCCTAGGGATCGGTTCTAGGACCATTGCTGCTCTTGATATATATTAATGGCTTGGACTTGGGAGTACAGGGCACAATTTCAAAATTTGCAGATGAGACAAAACTTGGAAGTATAGTGAACAATGAGGAGGTTAGTGATAGATAAAAATTGACACAAAAAAGTGCGAAGTGATACATTTTGGTAGGAAGAAGAAGGAGAGGTAATATAAACTAAAGGATATTATCCTAAAGGGGATGCATGAACAGGGGGACCTGGGGGTATAGGTGCACAGATCGTTGAAAGTGGCAGGGCAGGTTGAGAAAGTGGTTAAAAAAGCTTATGGGATCCTGGGCTTCATAAATAGAGGCACAGAGTACAAAAGCAAGGGAGTTATGATGAACCTTTATAAAACACTGATTCGGCCCCAACTGGAGTATTGTGTCCAATTCTGGGCACCACACTTTAGGAAGGATGTGAAGGCCTTAGAGAGGGAGCAGAAAAGATTTACGAGAATGGTTCCAGGGATGAGGGACTTCAGTTATGTGAATAGACTGGAGAAGCTGGGGTTGTTCTCCTTGGAGCAGAGAAGGTTGAGAGGAGATTTGATCGAGGTGTTCAAAATCATGAGGGGTCTGGACAGAGTAGATCGAGAGAAACTGTTCCCATTGGTGGAAGGGTCGAGAATCAGAGGACACAGATTTAAGGCGATTGGCAGAAGAACTAAAGGCGACATGAGGAAAAACGTTTTTACGCAGCGAGTGGTTAGGATCTGGAATGCGCTGCCTGAGAGGGTGGTGGAGGCAGACTCAATCGTGGCTTTCAAAAGGGAGTTGGATAAGTGCCTGAAGGAAAAAAAATTGCAGGGCTACGGGGAAAGGGCGGGGGAGGGGGACTGGCTGAGGTGCTCTTGCAGAGAGCCGGCACGGGCTCGATGGGCTGAATGACCTCCTGTGCCGTAACCATTGTATGATTCTAATTAGTGTCAGCTATGGCTCAGTGGGTAGCACTTTCGCCTCTGGATTAGAAGCCTTATAGAAACTTAAAATTCTGATGGGACTGGACAGGTTAGATGCGGGTAGAATGTTCCCGATGTTGAGGAAGTCCAGAACCAGGGGTCACAGTCTAAAGATAAGGGGTAAGCCAAATAGGACCGAGATGAGGAGAAACCTTTTCACCTAGAGAGTGGTGAACCTGTGGAATTCTCTGCCACAGAAAGTTGCTGAGTCCAGTTTGTTGGACATATTGAAAAGGGAGTTAGATGTGGTCCTTATGGCTAAAGGGATCAGAGGGTATGGAGAGAAAGCAGGGGTGGGGTACTGAGGTTGCATGATCAGCTATGATATTGAATGGTGGTGCAGGCTCGAATGGCCTGCTCCTGCACCTATTTCCTATGTTTCTATGTTGTGGGTTCAAGTCCCACTCCAGAGACTTGAGCACAAAAATCTAGGCTGACTTTCCAGTGCAGTTCTGAGGGGGTGCTGTCTTTCAGATGAGATGTTAAACTGAGGCCCGTCTGCTCTCTCAGGTGGACGTATGATTCCATGGCACTATTTCGAAGAAGAGCGGCAGAGTCATCTATCCCTCAATCAACATCACGAAAACAGATTATCTGGTCATTATCACATTGCTGTTTGTGGGAGCTTGCTGTGCCCAAATTGGCTGTGGCATTTCCTACATTGCAACAGCGACTACACTTCAAAAAGTGCTTCATTGGCTGTAAAATGCTTTGGGAGATCATGCGGTCATGAAATGCGCTATAGAAATGCAAGTCTGTCTTTTAATTCCGGTGTTCACTGATCTCCGTGTAATCCAATGCTTTAATAGTTGATCTGTTCCAATAGTTACTGAAATAAAATCTGAGATATGACTCAATTAGTATAGCTCTAAATTTTAAAGCCAATTTTATTGTGGAGAAAATTTGATATTGCAGTTTATTTACCTGCTGTTGCCATTAATAAGGAAATATTTAAGTGTTTCCATAACACAGCAAGTAGATTGAAGAGCTTAATAGTTTAGTGTAACCAGAATTAAGTTACATGCAAAGACATTGTCTGATAGTATTGTGTGCTGTTGAGAGACTGTGGATTTATACAAAGGAAACCATTCATGTTTCTTGTCACAAGGCAACGCAAATCAAACCGCAGACGGGTGCAAGTTCATTCTGACTCACTCGTTTATTTTTTTATTTCAGAATCATTCACCATGAAAATCAAATGGAAGTAGTCAGCAATTGTGAAGTGCTTTCCATCCTATGTCTCCATGAGTGAATATCTTCTGCACGATGTACTCAGGATAACTTGTTTGAGATAGCACAGGCGAGATTTTGGTCTGCATGAAAGTGTTCCGTATAAAGTTGCAATGGATGAATATGCCACAAGGACTTATGGCACTAGTGTGCAAGACAACAGGCCCTTGTTTGGAGAGACATCAGCCACGGTAAGGACATATAAAAGACAGCGATTCATTGCCATCTCTGATATTTGTACATTCAAAGATTAATTTGAACATGGATCTGGATCCAAGTATTATCGTTTCAAATTTACTTTCATCCGATTCTTTGAAGCCCAAAGTAATTTCGCAATGTTGCTTTAAAATTGCTTGTTTCGTGCCTGCTTTAAGTTTGGTTTGAAATGTTTGCATTGTTTTGAATGAATGATAAATATGATAATGACGGTGAACAGTCAACCAATACCTGGAATACCCCTGTCCATCTTGGCCGAACATTGTGGATGATTAGTATATATTTTATTTTGATTGCAACCCCTGAAGAATGGTACAGTAATTTAATCTGTAGTATCTTTGCACACGCAGTTTAAATTTTCAGATCTCGGTGTACCAACATTTAAATTTTTGGTTAATTTAACTGAAGTTTTCAAACCTAGTCTCATACCACTTACCACGGAGCTGTCTAGGGAGTACCCAGCCATTTTAAGGGAATTGAATGGTAGACTGTATATTCAAAGCAGCTTACTTTTTAGATTGTGTCTCTAATGTGATAGAAGAGTTGGAAAGAAAGAGTTATACTTTTAAATATAATTATTTGCTGCTATTAACTTTGTAATATCACACTTTTTGCCTTTGAAACTGCACACACAGGTTTCATCTCACTATTTGCAGCAATATCATAAATACATAGAACACATTTATGATTCAGCTACAAAGTGAGCCGCAGAAACCTTCCCAGATAGTCTGAAATGTGTTACAAGCACACACCAAGGAGTCAGTGTTATCGAGCAGTTCATTAATGTACGTTTTATAACGCGCAGCAACTTAATGACATTTTATTTACAAACATATGAACAATGAAGGACGTGTAAAGACCCTTTGGTCCATCGAGCCTGTCCCACACAATTGTGATCCCTTGTGTATCACAATTTATACACTCCATCCCACTCCAAACCATGTGATCTCCTGAGAGAGGCAAAAAAACAGATCATCTAGGTGATCAAAATGAATCCAGGAGATCACTCTGGCCATTAAATTCCCCGCAGTACCTACCCTTTTATAAGAGGTGATCTCCACCCCAGCCAGAAACAGGTCCGGCTCTCGCTTGAAGGAATTCAGTGAATCAGCGTCCTCTGCACGAGACGGCAGCCTGTTCCAGAGGCCCACTGTTCTCTTGGGGGGGGGGGAAGGGAAAAGGCCGAAAGGCCCACCTCCTGACCTCTAATCTTCTAATCTTACTGATGGGCCTTTCAAACACTAAAGCCTCAGTATGGAGACTAAATCCGGGTTGCAGGGAAGATGCACATTGTAAATCACTCAAACGTCAATCCCACTGTTTACATAAGAATACAAGAAAAGCCAGGGATAAGAGAAGGCCATTTGGCTCATTTGAGGTTCATCCCTCGACTACATTGCCTGCCCCATCGTGTCCTCTTACTGTATTTTGAGTAAAACTAATAATTTTACTTGTTATCCTGCTTGGGAGATTATTCCAAACATTTTATAATTATTTAAGAACATAAAATAAGAAATAGGAGCAGGAGTTGGCCATTCGGCTCCTCGAGCCTGCTCCACCATTCAATAAGATCATGACTGTTCTGATCCTGGCCTCAACTCCACTTCCCTGCCCGCTCCCCATAACCCTTGACTCCCTTATCGTTCAGAAATCTGTCTATCTCCACCTTAAATATATTCAATGACCCAGCCTCCTCGGCTCTCTGGGGAAGAGAATTCCAAAGATTCATGACCCTCCTGAGAGAAGAAATTCCTCCTTATTTCTGTTTTATATGGGCGACCCCTTATTCTGAAACTCTGCCCCCTAGTTCTAGATTCCCCCACAAGGGGAAACATCCTCTCAGCATCTACCCTAATTTAAAACACAAATTTAATTTTTTGAATAAATTTAAACATTTTAATGGGGTTAAAAATAAAACATAACTAATTTTAAAAAATTATGTTTAGATAATTAAAATTAAAAAAATATATATTTATTTAAACTCTTGCGCTGATGAAACAAAATCCCTAAACCTGCTTTTACCAGGCGTAAAAGTTTCCTGGGCATTCGCTGGTGTAGGGTGTTTGTTTTTCACTCTACTCTGATTCTTGGACCTCGGAACTTATAGTGGGAAAGGACAACACATGGCACTAGGCTTAACTCAGTGTCAGTTTATTACGCAACAAAATCCGACTAAAACTACATGACTAGATTTCTGAGAGAAATTGACGTAAGATACACAATCGTCCTTCCTGGCTGTAGCTATTGTATGTTCATGGTCATTGGTTCCTTGATCGGTTGGTTATTCTTCTGGCCGTTCTCTGCAGTGCTGTTCCTTCCGTGTACATTCCGTACCTCACTTTGCTTTGGTACCGCTCTTTCGTTTCCTGCCAAACGATGCTGGACGACTGATGGAGTAACCTCTGGGCTGCCTCTAGCTCGACTGATGGAACTGGTCGATCTGGGCTGCCTCTAGCCCGACTGATGGAACTGGTCGCTCCGCGCTGCTTCTGGCTCGACTGACGGAACTGGTCGCCTCGAGGTCTCCTGAGCTGCTTCTAGCTCGCATATTTATATCCACGATATGACTGATCTCCCGCCACTGCGGTTTTGATAATGTGTTTGCATCGATGCATTGTTTTGTGATTGACTGCAATAATGGACTCGTCTGTTTTCCCATTTGCATACTGAGTCTGCAAGGCTCAAGTTGATTTCTCATCTTAACACCCTGTTCCCAAAAAATGTGCCCCTGGTTTGGGTCCTTTGTTGTCTAGTCTTTTTACAGACTCGATGTCTCCAGTGGCTGTTTCCCCCACCCTGGTCAATCAAGTTCAGGGCCTCGTGGAACAACTCCATTGTTGTTATGCATGAAGTCAGTTTTGGTTCCTGACCACAATGTCCTTAATTGTCAAGCTTAATTCCAAAAGCTTGTATTAAATTCCAAGAGCTTGGATTAATCAATTTTTGATTCATGGTCTCCTATGCTTTTCTGAAGATTAGTAACCTTACGTTGGGCAAATAACCCAACTCTCCGTCAGCGAATGTCCATTTCCTGGGGATGCAGTGGATCTGTAGAGCTGAAATTTGACGTATCACAAGTTCTGGTTTTTCACGCATGTGCCTTGCACACGGAAAACCCGGAGTTTGCGGGCACTTGCGTGTGCGCACCGTGTATCCGATCATAGGCCCCAGAAAATCTGGGCCTTAGTGTGTGTTATGTTGCCCAATTTTCCAAACTTCTAAATGGAGAACATCAAAGGAGATATCACTATCTACTCTATCTAGAACATCCTCAGAGGTTTGTCAAGTGAATCTTCTGCTTCTAAGCACGTGCTGGCCCTTTGTTTTGAAGATATTTCTATTGAGGCACTGCTGCCACTTTGCCTCTCGGCATGGATTCCATTATTTCATTGTTACTGATGTTGGACCACTGGCCCTGGAGTTGCCTGTGTTCATTTTATATATACAGAGACTGAATTTCCTCCAAAGTTACTGTGGTGAGCTGGCATGAAATGGAGGATCGGGCATGGACATTCGGACAGAGGTGTTTCTCCAACTCTCTCCAATGCCATGTTTGGGATTTTCCTCTGGAAGTGACACTTGGCGTACAATATGTCTGCCCAAATATGGATTGGTGTAATATAATTGGATGGAAAGTACTGGATTATATCATACAATATATTTGCTGCCATTGGTACCACAGCATCTCCAGGGTCCTCTCTGCAATTCTATCTTTCACCTCCCAGCGTTTGCATCCTCCTTTCCCCCCCTATATGCCTTGCATGGTTTGTTCATTTGAGTGGATATGCCATTTATCTATTTGGAGACTGTTTATTTCACTTGCGCTTAATTTTTGATGGATTTTTATGCTAATTTTGTACACTCAACATTATTGTTTTAAAAGTGTTCCATTTATCCTCGATTTCGATGTCCTTTAGCAATTCCCAGTGAATTCCTCGTTGGTTCTTCCGTCTTTCCTTTTGAAGTTTACCACTTTAAAATTATGTCCTTTATTTCTTAGTTCTTAATGATGCAGAGTGCCAGAAAATCTTTTTAAGAACATAAGAAATAGAAGTAGGTCATTCGGCCCCTCGACCCTGCTCCGCCATTCAATAAGATCATGGCTGATCTGATCATGGACTCAGCTCCACTTCCCCGCCCGCACCCCGTAACCTTTTACTCCCTTATAGCTCAAAAATCTGTCTATCTCCACCTTAAATATATTCAATGACCCAGCCTCCACAGCTCTCTGGGGCAGAGAATTCCACAGATTTACAGCCCTCTGAGAGAAGAAATTTCTCCTCATTTCAGTTTTAAATGCGCGGCCCCTTATTTTAAGATTATGTCCCCTAGTTTTAATTTCTCCTATCAGTGGAAATATCCTCTCTGCATCCGCCTTGTCGAGCCCCCTCATCATCTTATGTTTCAATAAGATCACACCTCATTCTTCTGAACTCCAATGTGTATAGGCCCAACCTACTCAACCTATCTTCATAAGTCAATCCCCTCATCTCCAGAATCAACCTAGTGAACCTCTCTGAACAGCCTTGAGTGCAAGTATATCCCTCCTTAAATATGGAAACCAAAACTGTACACAGTACTCCAGATGTGGCCTCACCAATACCCTGTACAGTTGTAGCAGAACTTCTCTGCTTTTATACTCTCTCCCTCTTGCAATAAAGGCCAAGATTCCATTTTCTTTCCTGATTACTTGCTGTACCTGCATACTCACTTTTTGTATTTCATGCACAAGGACTCCCAGGTCCCTCTGTCCTGCAGCACTTTGCAATTTTTCTTCATTTAAATTATAATTTGCTTTTCTATTATTTCTGCCAAAGTGGATAACCTCACATTTTCCCACATTATACTCCATCTGCCAAATTTTTATCATATTGTAGCCCCGTCTCCCTAAAATTTGCTTAACTCACATTATGGATGTTCTCCTGAACATCTAACGGAACCGTACTGAACTAGGAGTTGGTTCCAGTGGAGTCCTTGACCGTGTGGTTAAAACCAATCAGCGCTGTAGCCGATGGTTCGGATTCTGTTGTATTACTTCCATTAAGGAACTCCATTAAAAACCATTACATGACTGTGGCTAGAGTTTTGGTAGGTGTGATGATGTGTATGGCACTAATTGTGGTAAAGGGAGACAGCAGACCTCAGTACTTGAACTGGAATAATAAAGCCTTTTTCACTCTGTCACATTCCCTGTATGTATACTGTAACATCTAGAAACCAAAAATATAATAATGAATAGTCAGCATGGATTTCAAAAGGGAAAGTCTTGCTTGATCAACCTCATTGAATTTTTTGAGAGGGTAACAGAGAGAGTAGCCAAGGGTGATGCAGTAGATGTAATTTATCTAGATTTTCAAAAGGCCTTCGCTAAGGTACCCCATAATAGACTGATGGACAAAGCCAGAGAATGCAGAGTCAGGGGACAAGTAGCAGAATGGATAGCTAGCTGGCTTCAAGACAGAAAGCAGAGAGTAGGGGTAAAGGGTAACTGTTCACAGGGGCAGAAGGTGGGTGGTGGTGTTCCACAAGGATCAGTGCTGGGACCACTGTTCACAATTTATATTAACAATTTAGACTTTGGAATCAAAAACACCATTTCTAAAATTGGGGGCGATACTGAGGGGGACTGCAACAAATTACAGGAGGACATTAATAAACTTGCAGAATGGGCATATAATCAGCAAATGAAGTTCAACACAGATAAATGTGAGGTATTACATTTTGGTAAGCAGAATAGGGGGGTCACTTATTACTGGGAGGGTGTGAGTCTAGGTGGGGTAGAGGAACAAAGGGATCTCTGATACAAATACACAAATCTCTAAAAGTTATGACACAGGTTAGCAAGGCCCTAAAAAAAAAAGCAAACCAGGCACTAGGGTTTATTTCTAGAGATATAGAATTGAAAAGTAGGGAAGTTATGCTGAACCTGTATCGAACCTTGCTTAGACCACACTTAGCGTACTGCGTACAATTCTGGTCGCCATACTATAAAAAGGCACTGGGGACGGGGCAGAGAAGATTTACAAGGATACCAGAAATGCGAGAGCATACATATCAGGAAAGGATGAACAGGCTGGGTCCCTTTTCTCGTAAAAAGAGGGCTGAGAGGTGACCTAAAGAGGTCTTTACAATTATGAAAGGTTTTGATAGAGTGGATAGAGAGAAAGTGTTTCCACTTGTGGGGAAGAGCATAACTAGAGGCCATCAATATAAGATAATCACCAAGAAATCCAATCAGGAATTCAGAAGAAACTTCTTTGTATAAAAAGTGGTGAGAATGTGGAACTCGCTACCACAGGGAGTGGTTGAAGTGAATAGTATCGATGCATTTAAGGGGAGGCTAGACAAGCACCCTCAAAGCCTCCTCGATAAAAATGCAACATCCCCACCGACACCCGGGAGTCCCTGGCCAAAGACCGCCCTAGGTGGAGGAGGTAAATCCGGGAGGGCGCTGAGCACCTCGAGTCTCGTCGCCAAGAGCATGCAGAAACCAAGTGCAGGCAGGACCTCTTTAGGAAGGAGTGTGCGGCAAACCAGACTCCCCACCCACCCTTCCCTTCAATCACTGTCTGTCCCACCTGTGACAGAGACTGTAATTCCCGTATTAGACTGTTCAGTCACCTGAGAACTCACTTTTAGAGTGGAAGCCAGTCTTCCTCGATTTCGAGGGACTGCCTATGATGAGACAAGTATATGAGGGAGAAGGGAATAGAGGATGTAAGGGTTTCTAAATGCCTACTCTCCCATTACACACACTTCTTTGAATAAGAACAAAATACGCACGGCACAATGTTTTGGCTCAACTAAGAATCATTTGTTTATTGAACATACACTCAATTGCCTCCCCTGTATACAAACTTCAGGATTTATATGGGACTAACAAACCCCTACGAAAGGGTCATTTGCATCGCCACAACTTGACACAGTGAAACCTGTCCACGATTTGACTGCTACACACAAAGTTACCCAGACCCAATCACAAAACCCTTCTATGATTTGGCTGGAACAAAACATAGAATCACCAATTCCCCGGCTGTCTTCTGAGGTTGACTGTAGGTCCTTTTCTTGGTTGCAGCTTTTGTCCCGAAGACACACCACTGTCTTCTGTTGCTGTTTCGACTCTGTTCCTGTACTGCTTTCCCTTGAAAATGGCTCCTCTTTATACCAAAAACCAGTTTGTGATCTCGAAACAGATTTAACATGGTGGCAGCTTCAAATGTGAACCCTTGATGGTTAATTGTCCCTCATTTAGGGTCATTGTCTATGATTACCTTGGCCACCGCCTGTCTCTAGGGTGAGGTCCTTTACAAAGTAACCTTCCCAAGGTGACCTCATTGGTTTCTAGTAGCATTCGTATTGAAATGGTTGAGGGTCCGGCCTATTTTCTGGGTCGACACTGATATCAGCCTTTCTGCAGCCATGGTCCAAGGTACACTTTTTAACAATGTAATAACCCCTTAAGGTAAATGAATAGGTGAACGTTCCTGTATCTTTTCAGACAGAAACCACTGAAGGTGTGAATGTCTCTCCTCTGGTGCTCTGCTGCTGTCCAATCTCTCGATGAGTCATAGTTTTGCTGCAATAGTCGGGACCATTGAGTGTGTGAATGGCAATGTCTGGTGATTTAGATCGATGGCAGATATCCTGTATCATTGTCTCCCATGTCTGATGGTTGGGCTGCAATGTTTGAATTAACCCTTTCCTGCCCAGCTCTTTTTGCGGGCTGCAATGCAGTTCTGGATTTTTATATTTAATCGTCCAATTTTTACCGTTGGTATTATGAGGAAAGATTTATATGAGGAAAGATGGGAGGAAACCCGAATGGACTGGTTGGGCCAAATGGCCTGTTTCTGTGCGTTATATCCAATGTAACCCGATGAAACATGGAACTGTCTATTCTTCATCATCATCATCATCATAGGCAGTCCCTCGGAATCGAGGAAGACTTGCTTCCACTCCTGAAGTGAGTTCTTTGGTGGTTGAACAGTCCCAATACGAGAGCCACAGACTCTGTCACAGGTGGGACAGATATTCGTTGAAGGAAGGGGTGGGTGGGACTGGTTTGCCGCACGCTCTTTCCGCTGCCTGCGCTTGATTTCTGCATGCTCTCGGCAATGAGAGTCGCAGTGCTCAGCGCCCTCTCTGATGCACTTCCTCCACTTAGGGCAGTCTTGGGACAGGGACTCCCAGGTGTCAGTGGGGATGTTGCACTTTATCATGGAGGCTTTGAGGGTGTCCTTGCAGTGTTTCCGCTGCCCACCTTTGGCTCGTTTGCCGTGAAGGAGCTCAGAGTAGAGCACTTGCTTTGGGAGTCTCGTGTCTAGCATTTGAATGATGTGACCTGCCCAGCGGAGCTGGTCGAGTGTGGTCAGTGCTTCAATGCTGGGGACGTTGGCCTGAATGAGGACACTGATGTTGGTGCGCCTGTCCTCCCAGGGGTTTTGTAGGATCTTGTGGAGACATCGTTGGTGGTATTTCTCCAGCAACTTGAGGTGTCTACTGTACATGGTCCATGTCTCTGAGTCATACAGGAGGGCAGGTGTTGCTACAGCCCTGTAGACCATGAGCTTGGTGGCAGTTTTGAGGGCCTGGTCTTCAAACACTTTTCCTCAGGTGCCGAAGGCTGCACTGGCGCACTGGAGGCGGTGTTGGATCTCGTCGTCGATGCCTGCTCTTGTTGATGGGAGACTCCCGAGATATGGGAAGTGGTCCTGCATTTTTCCTGTAGCTGTTGCGGAACAGCGCCAGCCCTTATACATGGCCTTCTTCGACCTTACAAAGGCCTTTGATACTGCCAACTGCGAGGGTCTATGGAGCGACCACCTCCATTTCGGATGCCCCCAACAGTTCATCACCATCCTCTGCCTGCTCCACGGTGACATGCAGGCAGTGAACTGCCTATTGCCCATTTGGGGAAGGCCAAACTGTAGACATTAACTGCTCTCACAAGTCACAAAACAAAGATCCTGTGATGTGGCAGCTCATTCACCCCCACTGAAGTGTATGTAAGAGAAATTATTGTAAAAGCTGGTCCTCTCCAATGTGTGACGTGATCGAGGTTTGTTTAACGCGAATAAAACTAGTAACGCCAGGACGGATAACCACCGTCACGGTTAAACGTTGAAACTTGCCCCTGGAACTTGTGTTGAACACTGCTAGTTCATTGTTAGGCTACTTGATGTGTTCCAGCAATGTGAGTGTCACTCACAGCAGTGTGTTTTTCTATAATCCGTTTGATTTTCTGTTTTAGTACATACTTTCCAATAATGCAAAGTGCTCAGAGAAAATGATCTCCCAATGTAGTTCATCATCAGTGGTTTAATACACATTTCCAGCACTGGCTTTAATGGCATTGTGAATGTCAGCAAATTACTGATCTCTGTTACTGATTTTGTTTAGGTAGCTAAAACTCGTCTTTGTTACTTATTTTCTGTAAAAGACGTTCTGTAACATCCTGCCTCACTTTCCATTATGTGGTTGAGACACAACACCCAAAGAACTGTTGTCATAGATGCACCGATGGTACTTAATGTCTTCATTCTGGTCAGACACGTTGCCCATTTTAAACCTTGATTAACCAGGAATACTAATCTAATCATTCAGTCTAAAGTATTCTACAAAGCCTTGCATTCTAGTGATATAAGTAGCCCTTAAAAAGCTCCATTCCCCCTCGTGTATTTAACAGTGAATGCTACTTAGGTTTGTACTCTGAGTTCTGTCCCTTAAAATGGCTGGATGTCCTTTGGCGAGCTCTGTGGATGGTGTGGTTTGGCACTGGGCTGTGTAGCCCAGGAAGATCGCAGGTTTGAGCCTCTGTCTCTGCGGAGTTGGTTAATTTCGAGCAGGCCAGCAACAGGAGCACAGTGTCGACATTCGCTGTCTTGGATCACACCTGCCGACTTGTGTCAGTGCGATCTACACATGCTGTGCGCCACAGAGCTTTTTTTTTACATGACTAATGAAATGAAAATAATCAGTAAAGTTTCCCCTGTATCTTTGATAAATGCAATGCAGTTTGAAAGGGTATTTAAAGTTAATTGGATCATGGTATTTTTACACCCCGATTGTACGCATCTTGAAATTTTACTTACACTGTGTTTTTCAGGATCGAATTATCAACATTGTTGTTGGTGTCCTCACATCTTTGTTGCTAATAGTAAGTACAGAGGTTTCAAATCTTAGCTAATTACCAGTAAACATCATTATCAGCTTGGTTCTTCAGTGCTATCCATAGATGATAAGTATTCAGGAAACACTAAGTGTGCATAATGGGCAAATTTTGGACACATGCTAGTATGTCCTCGACACATGGAATCGATTGCTAGGAAGGGTGGTTGAGACCAGGATATTGGATTCCTGTGAAACAACTAGATGCTGTAATGGGAAAACGGTAGCATCAGCATTCTGGAAAGATTTAATCAAATAGGTCGATGGTGCATCTTTCTCTGAACCTGTCATGATCAGGCAGTACACTGGCGATGGGAGAGGGAAGATCAAATTGGTTCACTTGAAGATGGTTAGTTCTTGTAAAGATTTTCAATTTGCAACCCTATTCAAATTGGAATTACCTTTGTGTGTACTTATTATTAATGCTTGCATTGATTTGCTATTTTATCACCAGAAAGTGCTTTATACACAGATGTGTTGAAGCACTGTGACTGTTATGTAGACAGATTTGGTTCTATATTAGTAACTCTCAAAGAGCAGTGAAGTGAATGATCAGTTGGTCTGTTTTGTGTGTGTGTGTGGTATTGGTTGAGGGGGTGAGGTGGGGGATACATTGGCCAGGACACCAGGAGAATGCCGTGCTCTTTTAATGGTACCGTGGAGTCCACCTGAACCACGAAAGCAGGAAACTGGACCCTCAGGCTAACTTCAGATCTGAAAGGACAATCCCTCCAAGAATGCCGACTCCCTCACTACCTCATTTTGATTGTAGTTTGAGTTATGTAGAAAATCTTTTACTCTGGTATTGGAGGACTGATTTAAATTCATGGTGTTGCCAGTCAGAGTATAGTATTGTAGACATAACACAATCATTAGTGAAGAATCTTCTCTTTATCCAACCGTGTGCAGTGGTAACTTCATTATCTGGCAGTGGGAACGTGCCTTAAAGCTAAGTAGTGGGCTGGGCAGGAGATGGATGATGTGCGGAGGTAGTCCAAAATGGATGAAAATAAGTAAATTCCGGTTTAGTGAAGAGAAATAACAAAAACTTGCATTTATATAAAGCGACTTTAATGTAAAAAAAAAATCCCAAGATGCTTCACAGAGGCATACTCAACAAGAAATGGGGGCGAGACCAAAGAAGGAGATGGGATGGGTGAGCAAAAACTAGGTCAAAGAGATGAGCTTTAAGGAGGGCCTTAAAGAAGGTGAAGAGGTTTGGGATGGGAATTACAAAGCATGGTGTCTATGTGGCTGAAGGCACAGCTTCCAATGGTACAAGAACTTGTATTTATATAGTGCCTTTAACATTGTGAAACATCTCCAGATGTTTCACGCAGTATTATGAGATTAAAAATTTGGCACCGAGCCACAAGGATAAATTAAGGCAGGGAGGTAGGCCTTAAGGAGCATCTTAAACGAGAAACGAGAGAGAGGTTTAGACAGAGATTTCTAAACCAGGATGAGAATTTTGAAATCAAAGTGTTGCTTAACCGGGAGCCAATGTAGGTCAGCGAGCACCGAGGTGATGGGTGAGTGGTACTTGGTGAGAGTTAGGGCATGGATTACCGAGCTTTGGAGGGGTGAGATGGGAGTATGCTCAAGGGCCAGAGTCCAAGGAAGAGAGTTTGGGAGCGGGGTGGGGTCTCGGGGTTGGAGGAGGGGCAAGGCCTTAGAGACTTGAACACAACGTTGAGGGACCAGAAGCCAATGCAGGTTGGCACGGATGAGGCGATGGGTAAGCGGTACTTGGTATGGGATAGAATGTGGATAGCAGAGTTGTGAATGGGCTGAAGTCTATGGAGGGTGGAGGAGGAGAGCATGGCCAGGAGAGCATGGGAAAACTGACATAAATCCACTTCAGTTTGTCGCTGCCTTTTTGATTGAGCAGTCATCATTGTGGGTAAACACAAAAGCTCCTTGTGCAAGCCCTTTCCCTTGATTCATGTGTTGGAACAGACAGTAAGTTATGAGAAATCTCTTGATTTACCCATGGGCGCTCCAGTACAATTTCTTCAAGTCCTTCTATACGCTGAGGCCATCGGGTTCAAATATGTCAGGCATTTATCCTTGTTACAGTTGCTTCTGGCTGCAGCCTGTTTACCACTGAATATAAAAGAAAGATTTGGGTTTCTACAGTGCCTTTCACAACCACTGGATGTCAAAGCTTTTTACAGCCAATGAAGTACTTTTTGGAGTGTAGTCACTGTTGTAACGTGGGAAACGTGGCAGTCAGTTTGCGCACAGCAAGCTCCCACACACAGCAATGCGATAATGACCAGATAATCTGTGTTTTTGTTATGTTGTTTGAGGGATAAATATTGGCCCCAGGACACCAGGGAGAACGCCTCTGCTCTTTTTCGAAACAGTGCCGTGGGATCGTTGCGTCCAACTGAGAGCAGAAGAGGCCTCGGTTTAACGTCTCATCCAAAAGACGGCACCTCTGAGTGCAGCACTCCCTCAGTACTGCACTGGGAGTGTCAGCTTAGATTTTTTTTTGTGCTCAAGTACCTGGATTGGGACTTGAACCCACAACCTTCTGACTCAGAGGCGAGGGTGCTGCCCACTGAGCCACGGCTGACACTGCCAAAAAGACATCCACAGCTGTGACATTTAATGCAATTGAGTAAGAATCTACATGGGTTTATTTGTGAGAGACTTGAGAGTATGCAAATAGCACAAGGAACAAATCTAGACTCTTGAAAGTTTGTTCTGAAATGGCAGGTTCTTTTTGAGCTAGGATCCCATTTGGACTTATTTAGGTCTGGACCAAAGAATTTTTATTCCTGAGAGAAGCTTCATTAAGATGGACTTTGATTGGGTGTTCGATGGCTATTGACCCCCCTCCACTGCCTTTTAAATAAAATTAGTTTCTGGGATGTGGGTGTCACTGGCAAGGCCGGCATTTATTGCCCATCCCTAATTGCCCCTTGAGAAGGTGGTGGTGAGCCGCCGCCTTTAACCGCTGCAGTCCGTGTGGTGAAGGTGCTCCCACAGTGCTGTTAGGGAGGGAATTCCAGGATTGTGACCCAGCGATAGATTTCCAAGTCAGGATGGTGTGTGACGTGGAGGTGGTGGTATTCCCATGCGCCTGCTGCCCTTGTCCTTCTAGGCTGCAGAGGTCGCGGGTTTGGGAGGTGCTGCCGAAGAAGCCTTGGCGAGTTGCTGCAGTGCATCTTGTAGATGGTGCACACTGCAGCCACGGTGCGCCGGTGGTGGAGGGAGTGAATGTTTAAGGTGGTGGATGGGGTGCCACTCAAGTGGGCTGCTTTGTCCTGGATGGTGTCGAGCTTCTTGTGTTGTTGGAGCTGCACTCATCCAGGCAAGTGGAGAGTGTTCCATCACACTCCTGACTTGTGCCTTGTAGATGGTGGAAAGGCTTTGGGGAGTCAGGAGGTGAGTCACTTGCTGCAGAATACCCAGCCTCTGACCTCTTGTTGCCACAGTATTTATGTGGCTGGTCCAGTTAAGTTTCTGGTCAGTAGTGACCCCCACCCCCAGGATGTTGATGGTAGGGGATTCGGCGATAGTAATGCCATTGAATATCAAGGGGAGATGGTTAGACTCTCGCTTGTTGGAGATGGTCATTGCCTGCCACTTTTGTGGCGCAAATGTTACTTGCCACTTATCAGCGCAAGCCTGAATGTTGTCCGGGTCTTGCTGCATACGGGCATGGTTGGGCCTAGGACGCTGCCCTAAGGAACTCCTGCAGCGATGTCCTGGGGCTGTGATGATTGACCTCCAACAACCACAACCATCTTCCTTTGTGCTAGGTTTGACTCCAGCCAATGGAGAGTTTTTCCCGATTCTCATTGACTTCAATTTTACTAGGGCTCCTTGATACCACACTTGGTTAAATGCTGCCTTGATGTCGAGGACAGTCACTCTCACCTCACCTCTGGAATTCAGCTCTTTCGCCCATGTTTGAACCAAGGCTGTAATGAGATCTGTACTGCTGTGCTTCTACTCTTAGCAGTCACCCTCTTAAGATGTGCAGTAAGGCAATCAACAGCCCTCCTGAGAAGTTTTGAAGTACTTAAAGCTCTTTGTCATAAGAACATAAGAAATAGGAGCAGGAGTAGACCATACGGCCCCTCGAACCTGCTCTGCCATTTAATTAGATCATGGACTCGGCTCCACTTCCCTGCCCGCTCCCCCTAACCCCTTATTGTTTAAGAAACTGTCTATTTCTGTCTTACATTTATTCAATGTCCCAGCTTCCACAGCTCTCTGAGGCAGCGAATTCCTCAGAAGAAATTTCTTCATCTCTGTTTTAAATGGGTGGCTCCTTATTCTAAGATCATGCCCTCTAGTTTTAGTCTCCCCTATCAGTGGAAACATTCTCTCTGCATCCACCTTGTTAAGTCCCCTCATAACCTTATACGTTTCGATAAGATCACCTCTCATTCTACTGAATTCTAAAGAGTAGAGGCCCAACCTACTCAACCTTTCCTCATAAGTCAACCCCCTCATCTCCGGAATCAACCTAGTGAATTTTCTTTAAACTGCCTCCAAAGCGAGTATATCCTTTCGTAAATATGGAAACCAAAACTGCACGCAGTATTCCAGTTGTGGCCTCACCAATACCCTGTCTAACTGTAGCAAGACTTCCCTGCTTTTATACTCCATCCCCTTTGCAATAAAGGCCAAGATACCATTGGCCTTCCTGATCACTTGCTGTACCTGCATACTATCCTTTTGTGTTTCATGCACAAGTACCCCCAGGTCCCGCTGTATTGCGGCACTTTGCAGTCTTTCTCCATTTAAATAATAACTTGCTCTTTGATTTTTTTTCTGCCAAAGTGCATGACCTTACACATTCCAATGTTATACTCCATCTGCCAAATTTGTGCCCGCTCACTTAATCTTTGATTATATTAGGATTCGGAGAGTATCTTCTCCACGATATGGGGCCTGTGCCAAGGTAGCAGTGGAGGGCGTGCCGTTGCTTTGAAAGAGCAGGTGTATTCTGCCACTTCAATCAGGAGGCCAATACATGTGTGCTCCTCAAAGAGCAGATAAACATTCATAAGGATCTGCCCACATGAAGTGCTGGTCCCATTGTGGATCAGTTGCATTAACCAAATTGGCACAGGTTGTCTGAATCAGAACCTAGTGTTCTATATAACAATATTTGGCACATAAAAAAATATTTTCTTTAGTGATTGCAAATAACAGTAATAGCTTCTGCAAAATGTAATACACGATTGACGGAGTGTTCATGATTAATTATGTAAATGTGAAAATTAATTATCTAAATATGAAAATTAATTATCTAAATGTGAAAAAAGTCTTGAATTCTGACCTTGGGTGACACTTTATTGTCAGACTATAGGTAATTTCCTTATTAACTCATTGATTTGCTTATTGATGCTTGCTTTATATAAACACACACATGCAATCATAATCCGCTCACAAAGCAAAGTCAACATTTTTTTCTTGTATTGCTCCTTGGGACATTTTACTACGTTAAAGGCGCTATATAAATACAGGTTGTTGTTTTAACCAATCATAACCAGCTTATTAGCAGCAAGGGCAGATGGGAAAATGAAGCCAACTTGACCAACCTCAATAAAGAACGCTCCCATCCGATCAACTTCGATAATGGAACATTCACATTGAACAGCACAGTGAGACCTTGTAAATCACGAGGCCATGGAAGTTTGAGAATAACACAGCACTGTTGGCCTGCAGCAGAAACCAGACAGATCAGGAAGGAAGGAGCCTGTGCAGAACTTTAAAAAAAAAGCTTTATGCATTGTTTTGTAAATAACTTATTTATTGTGGAAAACAAGACGAATGCATTTGGGTACGGTCAGGAGACACTATGGAAAGAAAGCTGCTTAAGTGTAAGTAATTGGTTCAGGGACCCTTCATAGGGTAAGAAGGTTGAGAGGAGATTTGATCGAGGTGTTCAAAATCATGAGGGGTCTGGACAGAATAGATCGAGAAACTGTTCCCATTGGTGGAAGGGTCGGGAACCAGAGGACACAGATTTAAGGCGATTGGCAGAAGAACCAAAGGCGACATGAGGGAAAACGTTTTTACGCAGCGAGTGGTTAGGATCTGGAATGCGCTGCCTGAGAGGGTGGTGGAGGCAGACTCAATCGTGGCTTTCAAAAGGGAGTTGGATAAGTACCTGAAGGAAAAAAATTACAAAGCTACGGGGAAAGGGGTGGGGGAGTGGGACCGGCTGAGGTGTTCTTGCAGAGAGCCGGCACGGGCTCGACGGGCCGAATGGCAACCTTTCGTGCTGTAACCGTTCTGTGATTCTAGGTTCGAATGGAAAGAAAAGGTATAAAAAGGAGATCCCAGGAAGGATTAATTGTAAAAGACCTGATGTGTATGAAGGAAGCAAACCAGGTTTATCTGTCTATCTGCACTCGTCACTAAGTCAGGAAGGCGCATCTGCTTACTCAGCAGTCCCAGTAACCCATTGTTCACAGAACTTGACACATTATGGTACCTTGAATAAAAATACCCTTCTTAGTTGAAGTTCTGGGAAAAAAATAGGAATGTTAGTGGAGAATAGGTGCAACCAGAACCAAGTGAAAGCAAGTAGTTTTAACCGATTTAAGGCAAACTGATTGAGATCACTATTTTAGTCATCGTGTATAAACATAGCCCGTGCATGTCCATTGCACCTGGTGAAGCAGAACCTATTCTAGCTATAAACTGCATCTCGTTACCAAGGTTCCTCAGTGTCTTGTAGTAAGCTGACATTGCACAATTCTTTGCAATTTTAAAAACTTTTAGATCAAACCCTTTTCCCAATGATGTAGTATTTTGCACTGCGCACAGGGATAAGAGATTACATGCAAGACAAATTTTACATGTGCTTACTTACAATGGGAATGGCACCACTGACAGCTGTGGCTCAGTGGGCAGCACTCTCGCTTCTGAGTCAGAAGGTTGTGGGTTCAAGTCCCACTCCAGAGACTTGAGCACAAAAGTCTAGGCTGACATTCCAGTGCAGTACTGAGGGAGTGCTGCACTGTCGGAGGTGCCATCTTTCAGATTAGACATTAAACCGAGGCCCCGTCTGCCCCTTCACATGGACATAAAAGATCGCATGGCACTATTTTGAAGAAGAGCAGGGGAGTTCTCCCCGATGTCCTGGGGCCAATATTTATCCTTCAAACAATAGATTATCTGATCATTATCACATTGCTGTTTGTGGGAGCTTGCTGTGCGCAAATTGGCTGCTGCGATTCCAACATTACAACAGTGACTACACTCCAAAAGTACTTCATTGGCTGTAAAGCGCTTTGAGACACCCGGTGGCCGTCAAAGGCATTATAGAAACATAGAACATACGTGCAGGAGTAGGCCATTCGCCCCTTCGAGTCTGCACCACCATTCAACAAGATCATGGCCGATCACTCGCCTCAGTACCCCTTTCCTGCTTTCTCTCCATACCCTTTGATCCCTTTAGCCGTAAGGGCCATATCTAACTCCCTCTTGAATATATCCAATGAACTGGCATCAACAACTCTCTGTGATATAGAATTCCACAGGTTAACAACTCTGAGTGAAGAAGTTTCTCCTCCTCAGTTCTAAATGGCTTACCCTAATCCTTAAACTATGTCCCCTGGTTCTGGACCTCCCCAACATCGGGACCATTATTCCTGCATCCAACCTGTCCAGTCCCATCAGAATGTTATATGTTTCTATGAGATCCCCTCTCATCCTTCTAAACTCCAGTGAATGCAGGCCCAGTCGATCCAGTCTCTCCTCATATGTCAGTCCTGCCATCCCGGGAATCAGTCTGGTGAACCTTCGCTGCACTCCCTCAGTAGCAAGAACGTCCTTCCTTAGATTAGGAGACCAATAATGAACATAATATTCCAGGTGAGGCCTCACTAAGGCCCTGTACAATTGCAATAAGACCTTCCTGCTCCTATACTCAAATCCCCTAGCTATGAAGGCCAACATGCTATTTGCCGCCTTCACCGCCTGCTGTACCTGCATGCCAACTTTCAATGACTGATGTATCATGACACCCAGGTCTCATTGCACCTCCCCTTTTCCTAATCTGTCGCCATTCAGATAATCTGCCTTCGTGTTTTTGCCACCAAAGTGGATAACCTCACATTTATCCACATTATACTGCATCTGCCATGCATTTGCCCACTCACCTAACTAGAAATGCAAGCTTTCTTTCACCAGCATAGGGCATTTGCAAGGTTGCCGAATACTTCACAATGCTGTCCAAGATCAGACGTTTTGACTCTGTCGCTATCCCGTTTATATTGAAGCTTCAGACAGAGATGATTCTTGTGGCTTTTGGAGATTCAGTTGATGTCTTTCCTCCTGTGCTGTAACTTGGCTTGCCCACCTCCAGTTTGATGTTTCCTTTATGGTCCGAGCCAGAATCCAGGCCCGAGTGTTCCAAACTATTGCTTCTTGTTCAGGATAAACACCCTAGTTCTGCTGGCAGGTGGTTTCACAAACAGGAACTGAAACAATGGCCATGAGAGAAGTGCAGGTGCCACCAACCAACCGGCTTTCCCCCCGGCCCATACTGTTTTTTGAAAGGAATATTTTTGCAATTGATGCATCCATTTTAAGAGCAGTATTCTAAAACTGGAAGGACAGGAGTTTGAATTAATGTTGGTGTTGCACTAATCACTGGAAGGGAAGGACAGTTTGCGAGAGCTGGAGCTGTTGTGATTCTTCCCATGAACTTGTGCCTCCTATAGTGTGGGAGGCCACACTCTTTTTAGTTAATTTGAAATAAATTGCACTGGCTAAATCTGTGGATTTTAGCTCATTTCAAATGGACTACATCTGGAATGTTTACAGTTTGTAAATAGGAAATAAATGTGGCTATTCCGGCAGTTTGGTTCAATTTTAGGATTGCAGGTTGAATGTTGGGCGGAAGGGTTAACATGGTTACGTTGGTGCTATTCTGAGATGTCAGAGCCACTGTAAGGCATGAATAAATCAAAGTGGAGAGTCTCAAAGCAACGACCAAGCCAATGTTTTTTATGATTTTATGAGCAATAGAAATTTTCTCGAATTGAATATTGGGAAGACTGAAGCCATTGTTTTCGGTCCCCGTCACAAACTCCGTTCCTTAGCCACTGACTGCATCCCTCTCCCCAACTCCTGTCTGAGGCTGAACCAGACTGTTCACAACCTTTGTGTCATATTTGACCCTGAAATGAGCTTTCAACCACATACTCACAGCATAACTAAGACCGCCTATTTCCACCTCCATAATATCGCCCGTCTCCACCCTTGCCTCAGCTCATCCGTTGCTGAAACCCTCATCCATGCCTTTGTTACCTCCAGACTTGCCTATTCTGATGCACTCCTGGCCGGCCTCCCACATTCTACCTTACGTAAACTAGAGGTGATCCAAAACTCGGCTGCCCGTGTCCTAACTCGCACCAAGTCCCGCTCACCCATCACCCACTGTGCTCGCTGACCTACATTGGCTTCCGGTTAAGCAACGCCTCGATTTCAAAATTCTCATCCTTATTTTCAAATCCCTCCATGGCCTCGAACCTCCCTATCTCTCTAACCTCCTCCAGCCCCACAAACCCCCCCCCCCCCCCCGAGATATCTGCACTCTAATTTTTTTTACCTCTTGAGCATACCTGATTATAATTGCTAAGCCATTGGTGGCCGTGCCTTCTGTTGCCTGGGCCTTAAGCTCTGGAACTCCCTGCCTAAACCACTCCGTCTCTCTACCACGAGGGGAAACATCTTCTCAGCATCTACTCTGTCGAGCCCCCACAGTATCTTATGTTTCAATGTGATCACCTCTCATTCTTCTAAACTCCAATGAGTATAGACCCAACCTGCTCACCCTTTCTTCATAAGTCAACCCCTTCATCTCCAGAATCAATCTAGTGAACCTTCTCTGAACTGCCTGAAATGCGGAGACCAAAACTGTACGCAGTACTCCAGGTGTGGCCACACCAATACCATGTACAGTTATAGCAGGACTTCTCTGCTTTTATACTCCATCCTCCTTGCAATAAATGGCAACATTCCATTTGCCTTCCTGATCACTTGCTGTACCTGCATACTAACTGTTTGTGTTTCATGCACAAGGACCCCCAGGTCTCTCTGTGCTGCAGCATTTTGTAATTTCTCTCCATTTAAATGATTTGCTTTTTTATTTTTTCTGCCAAAGTGGATAACCTCACACTTTCCCACATTATATACTCCATCTGTCAAATGTTTGCCCACTCACTTAGCCTGTCTATATATCCCTTTGCAGATTTTTTGCAACCTCCTCACAACTTGCTTTCCCACCCATCTTTGTATCATCAGCAAACTTGGCTACATTACACTCGGTCCCTTCATCCAAATCATTAAAATAGATTGTAGATAGTTGAAACCCCAGCACCGATCCCTGTGGCATATCCACTAGTTACTGATTGCCTACCAGAAAAACAACCCATTTATCCAACCCTGTTTTCTGTTAGTTAGCCAATCCTCTATCCATGCTAATATATTGCCCCCAACCCCGTGAACTTTTATCTTGTGCAGTAACCTTTTAAGTGGCACCTTATCGAACGCCTTCTGGAAATCTAAATACACCACATCCACTGGTTTCCCCCTTATCCACCCTGCTCATTACATCCTCAAAGAACTCCAGCAAATTTGTCAAACATGATTTCCCTTTTATAAAATCATGCTGACTCTGCTTGACTGCGTGATGCTTTTCCAAATGTCCTGCTACTGCTTTTTTAATAATGGACTCCAGCATTTTCCCAACGACAGATGTTGGGCTAACTGGTCTATAGTTTCCTGCTGTCTATCTGCCTCCTTTTTTAAATAGGGGCGTTACATTTGTGGTTTTCCAATCCGCTGGGACCTTCCAGAATCCAGGGAATTTGCACCAACTATCTTTGCAGCCACTTCAAGTCCCTAGGATGCAAGCCATCAGGTCTATGGGACTTGTCCGCCTTTAGTTAGTCCCATTATTTTACCGAGTACTTTTTCTTTAGTGATTGTTTTAAGTTCCTCCCTCCCTATAGCCCCTTGATTATCCATTATTGGGATGTTTTTAGTGTCTTCTATCGTGAAGACCGATACAAACTATTATGTTCCCCATTATTAATTCCCTAGTCTCACCCTCTGGGGGACCAACATTTACTTTAGCCACTCTCTTCCTTTTATATACCTGTAGAAACTCTTACTATCTATTTTTATATTTCTTGCTCATTTACTCTCATCTATCTTCCCCCTCATTTTTTTTAGTCGTCCTTTTCTTTAGGACTTGGCCCCATTTATAAAACCTAGGATTCCATCGGCTTTTTTTATTTACAGCCATATCAATTTATTCTCTGACTTTTAAGATTTATGTATCTAAGCCCCCAAGTCGCTCGGTTCTTTTACTCCTTTTAAAGTTTTACCGTTTAGTAACTACAGGTTGAACCTCCCTTATCCAGAACCACCCCTTGTCCAGAACCATTCCCGGCCACCGGGTGGCGCATGCACAGAACTCCGACATGAACAAATTGAAGTCCTTCCTTGCTACCGACTCCTGCAATCGCTGGCCTGACCCCGCGATACACCGCACACCCCACCCCGCCATGATCTCTCTGCCGCACTCCCAGCCCCAATATCGCCTTGCTCAGTACCTGTACCGTCGAATTTACCGTGACCACCCCTTGTCCGGAAAAAATCCTTATCCAGAACAGGCCAGGTCCCAAGGGTTCTGGATAAGGGAGGTTCAACCTGTATATCTTCTCCTTGTTTTCCCTTCCAAAATGTTCCTCATTTCTCTACATGAACTTTTATCTGACCTCTGTCTATCCAATCGCCTAACCTGCCTGAAGTTAGTGCAGACCCCCTCGCAGCTAACCACACCACGTAGTGTTGTCACCTGTAACAAAGTCCAGATCATTCAGACCAGTTACTAACTGGGGGACACCACTGTTCACACCTGTTCAGTCTGTAAATACTCATTAACCACCGCTATCCTTGTTTTTTCTTTCCTTTACATTCTGCCACATTCCCATTAAAGGTGTGAACCTTAATTTTATCAAGCCTTCGATGTGGCACCTTATCAAATGCCTTTTGAAAAATCCATGAACAAAAAATCACTGCACTTTCTTCATCAATACACTCCTCGAAAAATTACGACATAGAAAGAGGCTAATTGGCCCATCGTGTCCGCGCCGGTCAAAAATGAGCTATCCAGCCTAATCCCACTTTCCAGCTCTGGATCCGTAGCCCTGTAGGTTACAGCACTTCAAGTGCATATCCAAGTACTTTTAAAATGTGATGAAGGTTTCTGCCTCTACCACCCTTTCAGGCAGTGAGTTCCAGACCCCCACCACGCTCTGGGTGAAGATATTTTTCCTCATCTCCCCTCTAATCCTCCTACCAATTACTTTAAATCAATGCCCCCCTGGTTATTGACCCCCTCTGATGAGGAAAATAGGTCCATCCTATCCACTCTATCTAGACCCCTCATAATTTTATACACCTCAATCAGGTCTTCCCTCATCCTCCTCTGTTCCAAAGAAAACAACCCCAGCCTATCCAATCTTTCCTCATAGCTAAAATTCCCCACTCCTGGCAACATCCTTGTAAATCTCCTCTGTACTCTCTCTAATGCAATCATATCTTTCCTGTAATGTGACCAGAACTGTACGCAGTACTCCAGCTGTGGTCTAACTAGTATTTTATACAGTTCAAACATAACCCCCCCTGCTCTTGTATTCTAGAACTCCCTTAAATTTATTAGACATTACGCACCTTTTACAAATCTGTGCTGGCTGTGTGTGTGGGGGGTGGGGGGAGAGACGGAAGGTGGACTAGCCAATGTGTCTGCTTTGAAAGGAGGAAGAGATGAAGACATTTCTGAGAATCGGCAACAGCCAGGGAAATTCAGCGTGTAGCCTGGTTTATTTTATGTAACCTTATTACCTTGTGTTGGAAGGGAAGTAAACATTTAATTTTGGTGGTTCTGCAGTATAAATACTTGCTTGTTATCTCTCATGTCCTGTTTTTCCACCTTCTGTTCTACAGGTAACGATTATTAGTGCTTTTGTTTTCCCTCAATTACCTCCAAAACCACTGAATGTTTTCTTTGTCGTCTGCATCGTGCTGAGCTGCACCTCGATTGGTGTTCTTGTAAGTATTGAGATTTTATAACCTGCTTTTCAAAAGTGGTGGTAAATTTATACTGCATGGAATATGTACAGTAAGTAGATATGGATCATTTGTACTTTGTTATATTAATGATTGAAAAGATTCACTAAATGGGGAGGATGATGAGCTCTACACGATACAGGTATTCAGATAAAAGAGTTCTGTACATTGTAAAAGAAATAAAACATATGACTTGGAAGCACAAATTCAGTTTGAGAGGGGTACGCTGCAGTTACAGAGACATGTCTTCACCCCGAGCATGGCTGGGAGCTTTAGGATCTGCAGGGAAATTGGGGAAGTAGTAGGGGAAGTAACAATATTGATAAAAGATACAATTACAACATATTGCACCAAATGATTGACTCTCTGACAAAGGGGAATAAATAAGTTTCTCTGCAGCACCTTTTTGGGGGGAGGGGCGTGACAATCTGATGCTGCATTTCCCACCTTCCCTTCTCTGGTGGGCACCCTAAGATCGGCACGGCTATCGACAAAAGAAATACAAATCAACTGACCCTAGATCCTCCAGCGGGGTCAGGAGCAAAGGTCGGCAGCACCCTGCTATACTTGTCGACTCAGCGGGCCTGAGCCCTCTCGGTCTTTAACTAATCTATTCTACCCACTGCCCAACTTAGGTTTAGTTTTTTCTTTTGACGATCTCCATCACTCACCTGTTTTGTGCCACCTCTAATCTCTGGATGGTGTGCAGGAGATCAGAGATCATAAACCTTGCTCACCTGTGCTCCCTACGCAAAACCATTCGAAGCTAGATACAGTCAGGGTTCTTTGTAATGGATATTATTGTAGAGGGGAAATATATTGCAAACAGGAAGCCATGGGTTTATGTGGCAAATCAGAATTTGCAAAATCTAACCAGATTCCACCAGACCATGCCCCCACCCCCCATACACAATAACCTTCCCCCACCCGCCCCTGCCATACACACACTAAATAATTTTCCTACAAACGGTCGTATGCCATTTCTGAAAGCACAAGTACACCTGTCATTGAGTTGACAATGTAATATTTTTCAGATTTACTGGTATCGCCAAGGGGACCTGGAACCTAAATTCCGGAATCTAATCTACTACAATTTATTTTGCATCCTTATGCTGTGCATATGTGCCAACCTATACTTCCACGGTGTTGGTAAATGACTTGACAGCATCAGCCAGAACATTCACTCCCAGTCTACCACCTGTTTAGAAACTGGAGGCAACGCAGATGAAGTTCTCGAATGTAGAATCTGAAATTCTGGCCTGCACAGCAAGGAAGAATGTTTTGGAAATGTGGAGCGAGTTTCCTTCCCAGTGAGGTATTGTAATCCAGAACTTGAAGCATACTGAATGCAGACTGCGTCCTGTGAGCTGGGGTCGATGGCACAGACATTCATGCAATTTGTTTTCCAGAATAAATTTTAAGACTTGCACTAAATGAACATTCCAGACTTGCCAAGGTTTTGAGATGACACACATTCTCATTTTGTAAAGGGTGTTTTTTTTCTCTCCTGCAAATAATTTTTAAAAATGATTATATAAAGCACTTGAAGGACAATGAGCTGTTTAAACAAAGTATAACACAAAGTAGAAATTAAGATACTGCAAGACAAATAATACTTTTATTTTGTCTTGAGTAATGAAATAATTGCACTATGCAGCCACTTAACTCTACTGGGTTTTTACAATAAAAATGAAATAGCCAAACTGAGACTGTGAACCAATACTAGACAACACAACTGTAAGAAAGAATTGACTTTGTTTTAAAGAATAAATAGTAATAAAATAATTTATATACATTGAACTTGTGTCTACGCTCTCTGTTCATTTGTGCACAAAAATAAGTTGAATACTAATCTGGATAATTCCTTGGTGTCACAAAACTTTGACATAAGTATTTTTATCAAATTTATCGTTGGTATATAGTGCAATTTTGCTTTTGGTAGGTGCAGTTTTTCTCTTCTCCTTAATTATGCTGAGGGCACTTAGTTCCTGTACTTTTCCTACACACTGGTGAAATAGGTTTTTTGGGGAGGGTGCGTGGTGACGAGGCGTGCTTTCCCCATACTGGACTAACATACTTCTAGATTTAAACATCTTTCTGAAATACTATGGCGTTACGACCGAGTGAAACTAAAGACATTTAAACTGTCTTATTTCTAGTGTCTGAATTTTATATATATATATAAAAAAAACATTTCCATTCAAACAACGTGTAACTTAGTTCAAAGTTCTTACAAAAAAGTGTTATAAGGAAGGAGGGGATTATTAAACTAGAAACCTGCACTAAGCTCTAAGGTAATCCTGGGAAAGGTGAAGTAAATTTCTACACCTTTAGCAGTGATGGTCCGAGTCAAAAAAGTAACACTTCCACCTTCACAGGCAGTTTCTCAGCTACTCAAATAAATAATCCTATGTGTCCGTCTTTGACATTATATTAAGGGGAAGGGTGATGTAATTTTTTTATATATACTTCTATAAATGTAGGTAGTTTTCTTGGCAATGTCACATTGTTTTTAGTTTACATTGTTTAGTAAGTTTGCACCACAGGAAATTAAATATAATAACTGATTTTTTTTTTTAAACTACTTAATTCATTTTATGCAGTTTGTCTCTTGAAGGCAGCACCATACATGTAGAAATGTTGAATTTTCAAGAGGATTCTTTAGCCATTGACCATTTCAGTGATGTTCACTGACGGTTAGAGATAACACAATGGTCTCCATAATCAAGTCATCATTTTCAATCATCAGGTTCTGGGCTTTCCAGTGTTGAGCCAATGATGTCCGTGCAGTCTCCTTGGGGTTCTAAAATGGGATCTGAAAACACAAGATAATGAGAACTTACAGGGCGTGTTGTAAGCTAAGGGTATTCAGGCTAGTGAAGGCTCTGGCAATTCAGTATCTTTTTATAAAGTGTGCTGGTCAAGGTGAGATTTGTTAGTGCTGAGTAATGAAACACTTTCCATTTCAGAAACCCAAACATCGGCATCAAGTACTCCCAAGACAGGTTCAAGTACAACACAGCTAAATATGGAGTAAGTTCCCTCATACTGCACCAGTGTGACTTGGAGGGGAACTCGAAGCATTGACGGGCTTCAACAACCACCTTGCTGTGTGTGACATAAGCCAGCGGAGTGATTTCCCTTTAACCCCTCCCCCCTTGACCTCAGTTTTGCTACGGTTATTTGGTGCCATACTTGGTCAGCTGCTACCTTGATGTCGAGAGCAGTTCCTCTCACCTTTTCTCTGGTATTTAGCTCTTGCGTTCATGTCTGGATCAAGGCTTGATTTCAATAAGCTGATCAAAGTCACATAACTAGAATGCAGGAGTGAACACGTGCTGAACATGACTAGTGATTTGGAGAGGAGTTCCGCAAAATAATGAATGTCGAATAGACTCCTCGTAAAACCATGTTACTACCATGTAGATTAACGTCGTCACAAAAAGCTGAGTAAGTTTGTCAAAGAAAAGGATTAAAGGTTAGATGGGTAAGTGCAAATGATAGAATGTCTCTGGACCGTGAGGTTTTTGTTTGTTTTATTTTCCTGGTCTTCCTCAGGAGACGGAGTAAGGTAGCGTCTATATGGGGCTGAAAGATTACAGCGAGAAAAAGCAATCATGTCTGTACAAGAAGACCATAAGGATGGTGAATGTTAGGCACCTTGTACTGTAATATTTTACACTACTGCAGTAGAGGCTGCTCTTACAAACAGTAACTAGTGGGGTGCTGTTGGGTCCTCAACTATTTACAATCTATATTAATAATGACTTGGCTACATTACACTCAGTCCCTTCATCCAAGTTTGCTGATACAAAGATGGGTGGGAAAGCAAGTTGTGAGGAGGACGCAAAGAATCTGCAAAGGGATATAGACAGGCTAAGTGAGTGGACAAACATGTGGCAGATGGTGTATAATGTGGGGTTATCCACTTTGGCAGAAAAAATAGAAAAGCAAATTGCAATTTAAATGGAGAACAATTGCAAAGTACTGCAGTACAGAGGGACCTGGGGGTCCTTGTGCATGAAACACAAAAAGTGAGTATGCAGGTACAGCAAATGATCAGGAAAGCAAATGGAATGTTGGCCTTTATTGTAAGGGGGATAGAATATAAAAGCAGAGAAGTCCTGCTACAACTGTACAGGGTATTGGTGAGGTCACACCTGGAGTACTGCGTACAGTTTTGGTCTCTGTATTTAAGGAAGGATATACTTGCATTGGAGGCTGTTCAGAGAAGGTTCACACGGTTGATTCCGGAGATGAGGGGGTTGATATATGAATATAGGTTGAGCCTATACACATTGGAGTTCAGAAGAATGAGGTGATTTTATTAAAAAATATAATAACGAGGGGACTTGACAAGGTGGATGCAGAGAGGATATTTCCACTCATAGCGGAAACTAAAACTAGGGGACATTGGGCCCGAGTTTCGAGCCGTGCCTAGAACGGCGCAGTCCCAACCTGGATGCCTGTTTTTCGCGCCACAAAGTGCGCCTAAAAAAAACCATTAGATTCTCCGGCTCCCTGCAGGTCCTCTGGCCCTCGGCGCAGCGCAGCAGGAGCTGTAGGGGGCGGAGCCAGGTCCCTGCGCCGAAAACAGCGCCGGGACTTCTGCACATGCGCCCAAAACTGTGTGGGAGGGGCCTCACTGGGGCTGCGTGCATAAGGCTCCTCCCACGGCTAGCTCCTGCTTCCTCCCGACCCGACTCGACTCCCGCTTCCCGCCCCCCGGACTGGACCCGACTCGACTCCCGCTTCCCGCCCCCCGGACTGGACCCGACGCGACTCCCGCTTCCCGCCCCCCGGACTGGACCCGACTCTACTCCCGCCCCCCGGACTGGACCCGACGCGACTCCCGCTCCCCGCTCCCCGGACCGGACCTGACCTCCCTCCACCCGACCCGACCCGACGCCACCTACCTGTAAATCTGGTGCTAGGGACGGGCCCTGCCCGTTCAGTCCTTCCCCCCCCCCCCCCCCCCCCGAAATCTTCCTTCATCCTCTTCCCCCCCCCCAATCTCCTTCCCTCCCCCTTCACCTCCCTTCTCCCCCCCTCCACCTCCCTCTGCTCCCTGCTCCCCCCTCTCTCCCTCTACCCCCCTCCTCCCTCCTCCCTCCTCCCCTCGCTGTCAGAGATAGAGACACACTGGGGGGGGGGGGGGTGCAGGGGGCATCCCAGCACGCTGTTGGAGGGCTCCCGGTGCTGCAGTCGGTAAGTAGAAAATGTTTTATTTATTGATTTAAAAAAAAAATTATTTCTTAATTTTTTTTGATTGATTTATTATTGATGATGGTTCTTTATTTGTAAAACTGAAGTGTTTAATGTTTGTAAACTTCCCTTTAAACCCCCCCCCCACCATTCCCTACGCCTGATTTTCTAAAGTGTAGACAAGGTTTTTTTCGAGCGTACAAAAATCTTCACTTACTCCATTCTAAGTTAGTTTGGAGTAAGTTTTCACTCACGAAACTTTGAAATCAGGTGTAAGTGGCCGGACACGCCCCCTTTTGAAAAAAAAATTCTGTTCCAAAGTGTAACTGTTCTAACTAACGAGAACTGGAGCAAACTAAATGACGAGAATTCCAATTTCTAAGATACTCCGTTCTACACCAGTTGCTCCTAAAAATCAGGAGCAAATCATGTGGAAACTTGGGGCCATAGTCTCAGAATAAGGGGCCGCCCATTTAAAACAGATGAGGAGAAATTTCTTCTCTCAAAGGGTTGTTAATCTATGGAATTCTCTGCTCCAGAGAGCTGTAGAGGCTGGGTCATTCAATATATTTAAGGCGGAGATAGATTTTAGAGCAATAAGGGAGCAGGCAGTGAAGTGTAGCTGAGTCCATGCTCAGACCAGCCATGACCTGGCTAAATGGCCTGCTCCTGCTCCTATTTCTTATGTGATGGAACACTCCCCACTTGCCTGGATGAGTGCAGCTCCAACAACACTCAAGAAGCTCGACACCATCCAGGACAAAGCAGCCGCTTGCTCCTGCACCTGCACCATCTACAAGATGCGCAACAGCAAATCGCTAAGGCTTCTTTGGCAGCGCCTCTCAAACCCGCGACCTCTACCACCTCGAAGGACAAGGGCAGCAGGCTAATAGGAATACCACCACCTCCACGTTCGCATACCATCCTGATTTGGAAATATATCGGCTGTTCCTTCATTATTAGGTCAAAATCCTCTAACTCCCTAACAAACAGCACTGTGGGAGTACCTTCACCACACGGACTGCAGCAGTTCAAGGTGGCGGCTCACCACCACCTTCTCAAGGGGCAATTAATGCCGGCCTTGCCAGCAACGCCCCCATCCAAGAAAAAAGGTAGGTGGAGGTTTACCCGGCGTTTGGCTATGCTGGGAGTACACACAAAGCTGACACTGAGCGATCAGAATGAAGAGTGTCCATTTCATTAGGTACCGTTAGTAAAATGGCTACATCTTCCGAAGCACAAAGATATCCTTGTGTTAATGCTGCAAGTGAAACTATTAAGATACCAATTTCTAAGAAATGCAAAGCAACTTTATTACTTTCTTAATAACAATGGGCATATATGTTCATTGAAAAAATAAATTTGCATATAACCGCATGCAAACATTCCTTACCCGTCAGTGTTGTCAACGGCAAAACGGAATCATTATCGATGTCATCTGTTGATTGAATAAACCCATGATCCAAGGAAACAATAAGTGTTGTTTCTTCATCGATATTGGGAGAACCGAGATCCTGTTGAATGGAAATATTTATTGAGAAAACGTATAAATTACATCCTGAATTCAGCCATAAGCAGCAGTGAGAATGTGAACAGTGCACTATTTGGTTTAAAAAATGCATGAAAACCTTTTAGGTGTGTAATACAATAGCAATAATAGAATGTATGTATATTATCTGATAAGAATTAGGTGTCGGTCATATGGCCCCTCGAGCCTGCAATAAGATCTTGGCCTCAACTCCACTTCCCCTCCTGCTCCCTATAACCCTCGACTCCCTGGTGATTAAGCTTAAAAGTCAACAGACTCAACCTCTTGGGTCACCCAGCCATCTCTCCTATGGTTTCTTTGCCAAGATCTACATATGCACAACAGTACTGCGACATTTTATTTGTTGATTAATTATATAGTGAAATCTGACTTTGACAGCTCCTACCTCAGTTACGTAGGCAGCACTTAGATCAGACTGCACCTCAACGTCCTGTCGGAGGTCTGAGTCATTAATATTTACATCCGTGCCCACGACACCGTCAGCGTTCAGGTTTGATTGGCCAATTTCTGTTTCAGCGAGGTCTGTCTGACCTGGGCTTTGACCATCAGCTAACTTTGCCTGCTCAATCTCACTGTAGGCATCAGCGCCTAGAGTCGTGGAGTTAATCTGGTGCTCTGTCAAATGCGTCTGCTCAATTTCTGAGTCCACAGTCAGCTCAGCTTGGGTTATAGAAGAAGTGATGTCGTCAGTGGCAACGGCGTGGATGATGACACTGGGATGTGTCATTTGTACACTGACATTTTCATTCGCGCTGTGAAGGAGAGCGTCCGGCTGCCGAGATAGACCAAAATTGGTCGTCAACATTTTCACCAGTAATATTTTTAAAACTATAAGCACTTAGCTCATGAACTGCACCCTTTAAACAATCACACACTGTGAATTAAACATGCAACAGGTTCAGGAAATATTTCATAATTTTTCCAAAAAGGGATTGATAATGGAGAGATATGAAGACAAATAGAATCCAAAATACAAATGTTTACTAGTTGCTGTAAGCTATACACATATTTATATCTATAATATATCGGCCCGGAATTTGCAGAAAGTAATAACAGTGAACTGTCAGTGTTCAGTTATTACCACTTTGAAACTGACCGCAACTTCAGGATTTAGCGCATGTGCACCCTAACGCTGAAATCTTGAACTTGGTCAGTCATTCACTGCTCCGACACTACGCCCCCCCATAGTCAGCAATCAGCGAAATGGATGGAAACTGGGCTCTTCCACAGTAATATCGCTGTGAAACATCCCATTAAAAGTTAGACCCTTTTAGATTAGGTTTTTAACAGTGTATTGACTGCTAAACAAAGGTTATGGCCCTGAAAATCTCATTTTAATTTTGTGGAGTGTCAAATTTATTCATTTTAATAAAAATTACAATTTGTAAGAAAGTTTAAAATTTTTCTTCAATTTAAAAAAAAGTTTGTCCATATTTATTTCAGGGTGAGCTTTTCCCCGTGTGAGAGCCCAATCTTTGTTTTGCTCTCCAATAATTTACAAACATCTTGCCGCAGCGATCGGCAGGTCCTCCCGGGAAGCTCACTTTGGGGTCGGCGGCAAACGCCTTTGCTTCACTGCTGACCCTAAATTCCAGGTCATTAAAAGTCTTGCCTATAGCACGTACTTTAAATGTCACACTTACTTCCTGTTATACTTTCCCTATCACAATTGGTTGATAACACCCAGATTGTTAGAAGCCAGCCTAGCTCCCAACTCAACAAGAGCAATGACACAGATCTTTCAGTAACACATTAAAAATATTACATCTATTGCATGCCTGACAGCACACTTGGTTATAGAAACATAGAAAATAGGTGCAGGAGTAGGCCATTCAATATGATCATGCAACTTCAGTACCACACTCCTGCTTTCTCTCCATACCCCTTGATCCCTTTAGCCGTAAGGGCCACATCTAACGATCTGCTCTCAAATTCTTTCTGTGGTAGAGAATTCCACAGGTTCACAACTCTCTGGGTGAAGAAATTTCTCCTCATCTCGGTCCTAAATGGCTTACCCCTTACCCTTCGACTGTGACCCCTAGTTCTGGACTTCCCCAACATCGGGAACATTCTTCCCGCATCTAACCTGTCTAATCCCGCCAGAATTTTATGTTTCTATGAGATCCCCTCTCATTCTTCTAAATTCCAGTGAATATAAGCCTATAGATACAAAATGCTATTAAAACAGTGTTTCTGAGATGGTCTGAAACTGACGAGCACATTTCAATCTGCAAAGTTTTCTGGACAGTACATGGTACAATGTTCCATCATCCATTTTCCACAGGAGCAATGCCACAAGAAATAAATTGATATGATTCGCGTGCAAAAACATCACGTTCTTGGTGTCATTCTTTCTGTTACACCATTCTTAACATGACTCTTTTGAACAATAGCCTGAAAATACCAAGCACTTTCCAATCTACAACATTCCCAGACCAAATAGCGATTGACCTGAGCCTGCATTTACTTAACAACTCGACCTTGTGGTCCAAAAGGGACACAGATATACCTTAGCAGTATAGATAGGATATACGGCCCAGAAACAGGCCATTCAGCCCAACCAGTCCATACGGGCATTTATGCTCCACGCGAGCCGCCTCCTGTCTTTCCTCATCGAAATCTGTCAGCATAACCCTCTATTCCCTTCTCCCTCATATGAGGCCGTGAAAGGTGCTAAAAACAATGCAAGTCTTTCCTTCAGGGCCACTAGATCGGAGTTACAACATTGACTAGGGACACAGCTGAACGCATGCACATTCATAGGCAAGCCCAGAGGCTTCTGAATGGCAGCTAAATGACATGATCAGAGAGCAGACGGTCCCATAGATATTTGGCACAAAACGTCACCAATAACTTCCAGACCCCTACCTGACCTGGGATATCTTGCATTATCACCAGGAACAGACAAGAAATGTAAAATGTATCTTTAATCACCAATTCCACTTGTTAGCATGAAATAGAGAAATCAGGATGTCTTGTTGAAAATTGAAACACCTCATGTTAAAACTGTAATAAGTTACAATCACCTTCAAAATTACTTTAAAAAAATCCGTTCCTGAGATGTGGGCGTCGCTGGCAAGGCCGGCATTTATTGCCCATCCCTAATTGCCCCTTGAGAAGGTGGTGGTGAGCCGCCTTCTTGAACCGCTGCAGTCCGTGTGGTGAAGGTGCTCCCACAGTGCTGTTAGGGAGGGAGTTCCAGGATTGTGACCCAGCGACGATGAAGGAATGGCCGATATATTTCCCAGTCAGGATGGTGTGTGACTTAGAGGCATGATGACAATTATAATAATTACTTAATATTAAGGTAAACTACATGATCATTCTACTGATATTACTGAACCACAAGATCTGATTCTTAAACCCACACTTACTGAGAGAGTATGCACAATGATCTGTTCAGGGGACGATGGTGAAGTGAGGGTGACAGTCGGACTGGTTGTCAGTGTTATAGGAAGGCCTTGACTGGAGCTTGTCTGAATCAGGTACGTTCCTGGCGTTCCCGTGGGCTGCAATCGGAAAGACTAGAGGGCAGAAAGAACAACAGAGTGAGCTTTCACATAAAATAGCAACATTCAACCCACTAATTTTGGTCGATAACCAGAGGGCACAGATTTAAGTTAATTGGCAAAAGAACCAGAGGCGACATGAGGAAAAACGTTTTTACCCAATGAGTGGTGAGGATTTGGGACGTGCTGCCTGATAGGGCGGGGGATACAGATTCAATAGTCGCCTTCAAAAGGGAGTTGGATAAATACTTGAAGCATAAACATTTGCAGGATATGGGGAAAGAGCGGGGGAGGGGGACTGACGGGATCGCTCTTCGATAGCTGGCGCAGACTCGATGGGCCGAATGGCCTCCTTCCGGGCGGTACTATTTGAGTAAATAAAAATGAATTTTTTAAACAATAGTTCATTTGGAATTACGTAGAAATTAAGACAAGGAAACAGGCCAATCAGTCTGTGTTGACATTCCCATTGCTACCTTTTAGCATCTAGACTTCCCCCCACCCCCGCAATTTATGAGAGCAGCTGATCTTTTAGGTTCCATTAGTGCTGCGCGGTAATCCCTAGGAACAGCACAAGATCACTTTACAGTCCTGCATGAATTTAACTCCTGACACCCAGCTGGATCAGGAATTTGGCGATTAGACAGCAACCCATGTTTGTTAACTGTGTTTCAAACTTTTCCTAATACTTAAAACACTCGCTATTTATGGCTGCTGCTGCAGACTATTAATGAATGGGTGATGTTTCTTTTTAGTTGTTAATTTCTCCCCTCTCCTGAAAGTGTTGCTGGCATACCCTCAGGTACCTCACCCGAAGGTCCATTCGTCATCTAGGAGTCTCGACCAGACTACTTGAGTACAGAAGGTATCCTGCCTTCACCAGGCTGTCCAGCAGGGGTCGGTAGTGAGTCCCCTTTCTGGCCAGAGCTGCTGAGTCCAACTACTGCCCTGGCTAACATCAACAAACCAAGGCTTTCCTTTTCTGTATGGCAGGTAATGCTTTTCTCCATTAAGCTGTTGGAGAAAGAAGACTTGCATTTCTATAGCGCCTTGCACGCCCACTGGATGACCCAAAGCGCTTTGCCATCAATGAAGTACTTTTGGAAGTGTAGTCACTGCTGTAATGTCGGAACTCCCCCTGCTCTTCTTCAAAATAGTGCCTTGGGATCTGTTTTGTCCACCTGAGGGTGGACGGGGCCTCGGTTTAACGTCTCATCTGAAAGACGGCACCTCCGAGTGTCAGCCTGGATTTTTATGCTCAAGTTCCTGGAGTGGGACTTGAACCCACAACCTTCTGACTCAGAGGCGAGTGTGCTGCCCACTGAGCCACGGCTGACACAGAACTGGGATGGTATGCACATCGGGATAGAGGTAAGATAACGAACATACAAAGATGTTTGGATCGGAAAAAAACCCAGCTGTTCCTTCCAATTGATCCCATTCTGCAATGGCGCAACTTCAGCACACCATGACTCTCCCCACCCCACCCCGCCTACCCGCCCAGCCCAGCCCCACCCAGCGCACCCCAGCCCCGCCCAGCGCACCCCAGCCCCGCCCCACCCACCTAGCCCCACCCAGCCCCGCGCAGCCCCGCCCCGCGCCACCCAGCCCCGCCCCGCGCACCCCAGCCCCGCCCCACCCACCCCGCCTAGCCCCCACCCGCCCAGCCCAGCCCCGCGCCCCACCCAGCCCATCCATCCATCCAATCTCCTGGGAGAGGCACAGCACCAGAGAAGGCTAATTTGGGCGGGGAAGGGGGGGGGGGAGGGTCTTGGAAATTCCTCTCTGACCCTCAAAAACAACCAAACAAATTGCAGGAGACCACAGTAACAGACATGCCAGCTGCAGTTAGGAACTCGGCCAGTTCTCTTTCGAACGTTTTCAGCGAATCTTCACTCACTGAGGTGGCAACTTGCTCCAAAGATACCCGAGCGTTTGCCAGCGCCCATGAACTGTAACCCAGCAAGTGTTGGCACTTTCAGGAGAGATGACCAGAAATGCCTTCTGACATCTAACCTAGTTCTATCTTGACGCAACTTACACGCAGGTCCCCCCCGAACATATCGAACTCGATTAGTCTTTCCACATGGACTGAATCTCTTCCTTTCATTATCCTAAAGACCGCAATCAGAGTCTCTGTTGTTCTAGAGTAGAACGCCCAAGCGTTCTCAGTGTATCGTGGCCACTCGGGGTCTTTAAACTCGGCATCAATCTGGTGGCCCTCCACTAAACCTTTTCCAGCACCTCTGTCACCCGCCATGTGAGCGGACAGAAACTGGATGGTATTCTGGACGAGGCCAAACCCAGTTCTGATCATGTTCCTGGTGCTATGTCCACTGAAACCTGTAACTGGTGCACACATTAATGAAGTAACATGAAATGATACTGAAGTGGTGAATTCTGTTATTGTTGCTAACATGGAAAGCCTAGCTCAGGACAACTTTTAAATAATTGCACCTTCACAATCATGCATACATTTCACAACAAGAGCAGAGCATTTGTCCAATTAGTTTCAATTTCCTTACTGATAGTGAACTCCATCTTTTTAAGTTATTTTTCCTCGGTAACACAATGCTTCCATAGGAAATGGGAGCAACATTTTCCCAGTGCGAATGGGAAATGAGAAATTGGTGCCATATTTGACCCTGAAATGAGCTTCCGACCACATATCCGCAGCATAAGTAAGACCGCCTATTTCCACCTCCGTAACATTGCCCGTCTCTACCCTTGCCTCAGCTCATCTGCTGCTGAAGCCCTCATCCGTGCCTTTGTTACCTCTAGACTTGACTATTCTAACGCACTCCTGGCTCGCATCCCATGTTCTAGCCTATGTAAACTAGAGGTGATCCAAAACTCGGCTGTCCGTGTCCCACTCACCCATCACCCCTGTGCTGATTGAGCTACATAAGAACATAAGAAATAGGAGCTAGAGTCGGCCATTTGGCCCCTCGAGCCTGCTCCGCCATTCAATATCATGGCTGATCTGATCATGGGCTCAGCTCCATTTCCCTGCCCGCTTCCCATAACCCCTGACTCCCTTATCGCTCAAAAATCTGTCTATCTCCGCCTTAAATATATTCAATGACCCAGCCTCCACAGCTCTCTGGGGTAGAGAATTCCACAGATTTACAACCCTCAGGGAAGAAATTCCTCCTCATCTCAGTTTTAAATGGTCGACCCCTTAATCTTGAAACTATGCCCCCTAGTTCTAGATTCCCCCACGAGTGGAAATATCCTCTCTGCATCCATCCTGTCAAGCCCCCTCATCATCTTATATGTTTCAATAAGATCATTCTTCTGAACTCTAATGAGTATAGGCCCAACCTACTCAACCTTTCTTCATAAGTCAACCCCGTCATCTCAGGAATCAACTGCATGAACCTTCTCTGAACTGTCTCTAATGCAAGTATATCCTTCCTTAAATACAGAGACCAAAACTGTACGCAGTACTCTAGGTGTGGCCTCACCAATACCCTGCACAGTTGGAGCAGGACCTCTCTGCTTTTATATTCTATCCCCCTTTCAATAAAGGCCAACATTCCATTTGCCTTCCTGATTACTTGCTGTACCTGCATACTAACTGTTTGTGTTTCATGCACAAGGACCCCCAGGTCCCTCTGTACTGCAGTACTTTGTAATCTCTCTCCATTTAAATAATAATTTGCTTTTTTATTTTTTTCTGCCCAAGTGGATAACCTCACACTTTCCCACATTATATTCCATCTGCCAAATTTTTGCCCACTCACTTAGCCTATCTATATCCCTTTGCGGATTTTGTGTTCTCCTCACAACTTGCTTTCCCACCCACCTGTATATCATCAGCAAACTTGGCTACATTACACTCGGTCCCTTCATCCAATATAGATTGTAAATAGTTGAGGCCCCAGCACCGATCCCTGCGGCACTCCAGTTTTTACTGTTTGCCAACCGGAAAATGACCCATTTATCCCGACTCTCTGTTTTCTGTTAGTCAATTCTCGATCCATGCTTATATATTCATCATAGACAGTCCCTCGTATCGAGGATGACTTGCTTCCATGCCAAAAAGGGATGAGTTCACAGGTGTTTCAATGAAGGACCTAATATTCCAAATCCCGAACTACATCCTGAAGGGTGGAAGATGCCTGTGGGTGGATTTTTTTAACGTGGGGTGACCGTTGCACACCAGCCACCACACGGGCTTGACAGAGCGAGGTCTTGGTCCAGTGACAAGGGTTAACCAGGACGACTGGAGACCTGCTCTGCTGCACGGACCTAGTGCGCACACATATCGCAGTGTGAGCTGGCCCGTACTGCCCCCAACCCTGTGAACTTTTATCTTGTGCACTGGCTTCCGGTTAAGCCACGCCTCGATTTCAAAATTCTCATCCTTGTTTTCAGATCCCTCCATGGCCCTCGCCCCTCCCTATCTCTGTAATCTCCTCCAGCCCCACAACCCCCTCGAGATATCTGCGCTCCTCTAATTCTGCCCTCTTGAGCATCCCTGATTATAATCGCTCCACCATCGGTGGCCGTGCCTTCTGTTGCCTGGGCCCCAAGCTCTGGAACTCCCTCCCTAAACCTCTCTGCCTCTCAACCTCTTTCCTCCTTCAAAACGCTCCTTAAAACTTACCTCTTTGACCAAGCTTTTGGCCACCCGCGCTAATTTCTCCTTATGTGGCTCGGTGTCAAATTTCTAATCGTGTAATACTCCTGTGAAGCACCTTGGGACGTTTCAGGCGCTATATAAATACAGGTTGTCATTGTTTGTTACTGTAACCCTGGGAGTGCAGCCATGGAATTACTATTGACTTTGCTTTGCCTGGTTTGTTGCCCAGGGTATGCAGCAGTTAGGGCCCAACATGTCACTGAGTGGGTTTGCTGTAATTTAGTGAGCTCAGCAGTTTGAAATGTTTGTTCTCAGCTGCTCCACTGATGGAGTTAGTACATATTCATCGGGGGAGGGGCATTGCTGGGCAGACGTTTTGTGCATATAGACCTCTAAAATCCAAGCAGCTTAGGTTGAACATAGGCACTTACACAACATGTACAGCACAGAAACAGGCCATTCGGCCCAACCAGTCCAGTCCGGCGTTTATGCTCCACTCGAGCCTCCTCCCGTCTTTCCTCATCGAAATCTATCAGCATAACCCTCTATTCCCTTCTCCCCCATTGGCTTGTCCAGCCTCCCCTTAAATGCATCGATACTATTCGCCTCAACCACTCCCTGGATTACATCTATCTCGACCCTTCCACCAATGGGAACAGTTTCTCTCGATCTACTCTGTCCAGACCCCTCATAATTTTGAACACCTCGATCAAATCTCCTCTCAACCTTCTCTGCTCCGAGGAGAACAACCCCAGCTTCTCCAGTCTCTCCAAACTCGCTGTCCTCTGCTCGAATAGTTATCTTTAATGTTTCCAGGAGAGCATAGAGTTCATCGTACCGTGACACTGTAGGTGAAATTCTCGCTGATTTGCTATACTTACAGGTAGGAATTCAAATCTCTGTAGCGTCCCCGCATTCAGTGTGATTGTTTCACAATCTGTACTGCTACCACAAGAATCACCTGATGCTGCACACAAATTAATAAAGTAACTGAGCCATTACAAACATATTTCATTCTCATTACATACATATATGGCAATACAATATTTAGAAAAAAACAAAAAAGCAAGACTTGCATTTATATAGCACCTTTCACGACCACAGGACATCTCAAAACGCTTTACAGCCAATGAAGCACTTTTTGAGTGTAGTCACTGTTGTAATGTGGGAAACGTGGCAGCTAATTTGTGCACAGCAAGCTCCCACAAACAGCAATGTGATAATGACCAGTTAATCTGTTTTTTTGTTATGTTAATTGAGGGATAAATATTGGCTAATAAAGAACTCCCCTGCTCTTCTTCAAAATAGTGCCATGGGATTTTTTAAATCCACCTCAGAGATGGTTTAATGTCTCATCCAAAAGACGACACCTCCGACAGTGCAGCACTCCCTCAGCACTGCCCCTCCGACAGTGCAGCACTCCCTCAGTACTGCCCCTCCGACAGCGTGGCACTCCCTCAGTACTGGCCCTCCGACAGTGCGGCACTCCCTCAGTACTGCCCCTCCGACAGTGCGGCACTCCCTCAGTACTGCCCCTCCGACAGTGCGGCACTCCCTCAGTACTGCCCCTCCGACAGTGCGGCACTCCCTCAGTACTGCCCCTCCGACAGTGCGGCACTCCCTCAGTACTGCCCCCCGACAGTGCGGCACTCCCTCAGTACTGCCCCTCCGACAGTACAGCACTCCCTCAGTACGGCACTCCCTCAGTACTGCACTGGGAGTGTCAGCCTAGATTTTTTTTACGCTCAAGTACCTAGAGTGGGACTTGAACCCACAACCTTCTGACTCAGAAACCTGAGTGCTGCCCCCTGAGCCACGGTTGACACTTTTGCTATTAAATTAGGTGAAAGAGGACAGGAGACGGGTTGCGCGGGAAACCCGTGTAGAAATGAAAAGTACGGCATTCCTCAGCACTGAAACCCTTCAAAACTCAGGAAGAAACAAGGATAAAAAGTGGCATAGATTGGTGCCGTGATGGGACAGTAGCCTACTGACACTTGGCCCGTCCGGGGCATCGACCCCCTCCCCCCCACCCCCTCCCGACCTCGGGCTGACCTCCCTTTATCCGGCAAAATCCCTTATTTGGCACAGGCCAGGTCCCGAGGATGCCGGATACGGGAGGGTCCACCTGTACACTGTTTTGGAATACTGTATCCCACATTCCCGCCAAGCTGGCTGAAGGTCCTGCACAGACCACTTACCAGCCGTTGAATGGGAGTTTGCGCACGTGAGAAATTTTGAGCGGGCCGTACAGCCCGCCAACGAGACTGCGCACCGAAAGATAACGAGGGGAAGCACGGAGTGTGGGGCACCGCAGAGTGATGGTGTGCCCCGCAGTAATTGCCCGACGGTCAGAGTTACCGATCGCAGATATGTTGTCGTGGGGAGCATCGCGGGTTGGGCTGGGGGTTCCTCACACAACGTCGAGGCAGCTGGTTTCAGAGTTGCCCACGTCAGGGAACCGGGGGGAGCTGAAACTGTTCGCCCGCAGAAAGGGATGTGGAAGGGAAGAGACCACGTGAGAGAAGTAGACTTAAATTGAAAAAAAAATACTTGGCGCATTTACTGAGACTCAGGCTGTTCAAGTGAGCACTTGTAATTCAAGTTATACATTTAGTAATCCAGAAAGTGATTATCCCTTAGAGTTATTCTCATGACAGTTCACAGATGAACATGGGAAAAGGATGGAAGTAAACAGCGGGCTTTGAACAGATGAGTTTAATGTTGTGGATCTGGAAACTGATGTTAAACCCATTTTTTCAGATGCCGATGGACTTGCTGAGCATTTCCAGTATTTTCTGTGTTTACTTTTTGCATTTTTTCTTGTCTTTACTTTGTGGCCCGGAATTCGCGCAGAGAGCATCCCAGGCAGATCCCGCGATCTCTGTGGCGAGAAGCTCGGCTTTCCCGACGTTCAGTGGCGATCAGCGCGAGTTAACGGGGAATCACCGGCGCCAGCTGTTGGGACGGCAACAAGCTGCCTGAGCAGCCAATCACAATGCAGAATTCTCAGAGACTGGGAACCAGGAAGTGAAGAAACTCCTTTCATTATAACTTTAACAAATTGTAGAGCAAAGCAAAGATTGGGGCTCCCACACAGGGAAACGGCAAAGCTAAAATAAAGATGAACAAACTTAAAAAATGTATACTTTAAAAAAAAAGTTTCTTAAAAACTGTAATTTTTCTTAAAATGGATCATTTTGACACTCCACAAAATTAAAATTTGGTTTTCAGGTCCATAACCTGTGTCTAGCAGTCACCACGCTGTTAAAACCCCAGTTACATCTAATCTAACAAGGATCTAACTTTTAATGGGGTGCTCAGCGATACTAGAATCAGAGAACGGTTACAGCGCAGGAGGCCATTCGGCCCATCGAGCCCGTGCCCGCTCTCTGCAGGAGCAGCTCAGCCAGTCCCCCTCCCCCGCCCTTTCCCCGTAGCCCGGCACATTTTCTTCTCTCAGGGACTTCTCCAACTTTTGAAAGCCACGATTGAGTCTGCCTCCACCACCCTGTCAGGCAGCGCATTCCAGATCCTAACCACTCGCTGCGTAAAAAATATTTTTTCTCTGGTCGCCTCTGGTTCTCGACCTTTCTGCCAATGGGAAAATCCCAAGTTTTTGTCAGTTTCACTGACTGCCGGCTGTGGTGGGGGAGGGGGGGTTCCACAGCGCAGCGTTGGAGCGGTGAGTGACTGACCCCAACTTCAGTCATTTCCACCGTACGAAGCCCGTGCGCTATATCCTGACGTCGCGGGTCAGTTTCAAAGGCAGTAATGACAGCGAACGGCGACAGTTCGCCGTTATCACCAACCGCAAATTCCGGGCCATTGTTTGCTGGTTATGCCACGTTTATAAAACAGTAGCGCTGTGAACTGGTGGGGACATGGGGTTCCACGCTAACGGCTCCGCGAGGATAAACTGAAGCAGCACTCGTACATAACCGCTGTAACTTAAAGACATACCGACGTGAGTAATCTGCACGGGGATCTGCAAAGCTGCTACTGGACTATTGGGGACGCTGCTATTTTCCTCCAGCTGAGCTAGTCGAACCCGTAGATGCTGGACAGAGGAAGAATTGGCGTTGCGCGAACTCGATGCGGTTTGACTCTCGGGTAACTGGTGTGCTGGGGTATGTGGCTGCCGCAAGCTCTCCACCAACTGCCGCAAGCTCTCCACCAATTCTGCCATTAAAAGAAAGGAACGTTAGAACTGGAGCTCTGGCAAGTAATAATTTCACTGTGCAAGTGAAAATACGGATTATATTTGCCCCAGCTGCAAGTTCAGTCCGTCATTGCCAACGGAGCGATCTACAGGTTGATCAAGTTGACTGGTTTTTCAAATATAATTAACAATATAAGATACCTGGTCACAGTTAACATAGAGCAACAAAAACGTTATGATACATTTATTATAAAGATAGATAAATGGCCACATTTTCTGAGCGAATTTTAATAATATTTGAAGACAAAATGTGGTAAAGCTTCTACATAAGAATTAGGAACAGGAGTAGGCCATCTGGCCCCTCGAGCCTGCTCCGCCATTCAACAAGATCATGGCTGATCTGGCCGTGGACTCAGCTCCACTTACCCGCCCGCTCCCCATAACCCTGCAGTTCAAAAATCTGTCTATCTTAGCCCTTAAATATATTCAATGACCCAGCCTCCACAGCTCTCTGGGGTAGAGAATTCCAAAGATTCACGACCCTCTGAGAAGAAATTCTTCCTCATCTCCGTTTTAAACGAATAATAATAATAATTTTTAAAAAATATTTTTGAAAGTGCTTTATCGGGGTTTAGGCAGGTAGTCACTTTCTCTACCTTCAATGTGAAAAACCCTAACTGAAAAGCAAGAAATAACAAGAAATGCACGGTACAACATACACCTTATCATTGATCGACAACTGTAAAACCTTTCATAATAAAGGGTTTAAAGAAGAATGCAGGTTGGTTTGCTCCTCGACTGAATAAACATGAATTCCATGTAATTAGCTAATCAAACATGACAGCGGCTGGTTAGAAATTATGAAAAGCCTGACAACCAAAACATAACCTATAGCACTTGCAGCTTGTTGCATACAACGTCCTGCGTTGCCATGTGCAACTAACATCCTGAAGCAATTTGTTTTTTTCCAAAATATACAACATGTAGTCAGACTGATCCTGGTGCTTTACTGAGTGCGGGAAATGTCACGGCAAAGCGCACACCAACAGACCATGCATTTGGGGATATAACTGTACCTGCAAATGTCAAGCCTTTATGGTTTGTAACCTGTCGCTTTATAGTCCACCATTTGCTCCTTAGCCACTGTGGAGAACGTACACTGCTCCATCCCTCCGCCATGATGTCCCAGTTAATCTCACTTTCATCCTCGGCATTGAGTTCTGCGATTCTACACCAGAAATTAAAACAAAATCACATTATTACACTCGAGAAACATCATCTTTCCATTAGGCACTTTGCAGCCTTCCAGACTCAACATTAAGTTCCACCATTTCAGATCAGAACATCTGCCTCCATTTTTTCACACGGCACCTGCTACGCATGATCCTGCTGTTCCCATTTACACCTCGAGGCCCATCTCTTGTTCCTTTACTTAGAATCACAGAATGGGGCAGCACAGAGGCCATTCAGTCCGACGTTCCATTACCATCTCCCTGTGCCTCGCACCATCATACCATTTAATCTCTCCTGCCTCCCACCCTATCACAGACCTTCCCTGTTGCTCTTTCCTCCCCCTCCCCTTGCCCTGCACTTGCTCAAAAACCTGTTACATCTCTAACTTTTTCCAGTTCCGATGAAGGGTCACTGACCTGAAATGTTAACTCTGTTTCTCTCTCCCCAGAGGCTGCCTGACCCGCTGAGTGTCTCCAGCATTTTCTGTTTTTATTTGATTTCCAGCATCCGCGGTAATTTGCTTTTATAGTACAGTGTATTACATGTAACTGTTTATAAAGATCTAAGCGGCACTGGAGTCACCAACTATATACATTCTCTCTCTCTTTGTTCCTACAATTGTCAGACATTTAAAACTCAATTTACCTAATCTTTTAGCAGTTTCAACCTTGTAGCATCCTGCACCATCTCTTGATCCATCCCCTATGTACAATGTTAACTGATGTAAGCGTTGTCATTTTTAAGTATCAGTGTCTAAAGATCTGGGACTTTAACAGCCAACATTTTTTTTAGAGTCAACACTGATGGTGTAAAGTTCAACTAGAATTTGCTCAGCTCTCAGTGAATCCAAGAGCTACTGATAAATCAAAAATTGTTTGCCGTGATTGGCAGGGCTAATTTGTGGTAGTCAGTCACACCGCTGGAGAGCGTTTTTAATAATAAAGGCAATGTATTAGACTAGACTAGAGAATCTTTTAAGTATTGATAATCAATCGGTTGGTTCCAGTTGTTACCTTGCATTTTCTTCAATAATTATTTTTGAATCAGTTCCTTTGTTCCATCCCCCCTGGGGCAAGGCACTAATCCCATTGTAAGATCGAGATCGTGAGGTCTCACTAAATTCTCTATCGTAATAATAAAATTCCTCGTCAGCAAATTAAAATAGATCCTTAATATTTGGTTTCAGACCCGTCTGAGCAGTTTCATTGTCCAAGTATTCCTTGGAGCAGATGAATGGAAGTTTATGTAGAATCATAGAATCGTCCGGCACAGGAGGAGGCCATTTGGCCCATCGAATCTGCACTGAGTCTTACAAAGAGTAATCCAGTCAGTCCCCCTCCCCCGCCCTTTCCCCATATCCCGGCAATTTTTCCTCCTTCAAGTATTTATCCAATTCCCATTTGAAGGCAACTATTGACTCTGTATCCACCGCCCTATCAGGCAGCACGTCCCAAATCCTCACCACTCATTGGGTAATAACGGTTTCCCTCGGTCGCCTCGGGTTCTTTTGCCGATCGCCTTAAATGAGACGTGATTGTTAGAAATCAGTATGATCAGAAAATGCTGGAAATACACGGGACGGCAGTCAGCATCTGATAGAATGAAATACAAGGCTAGCTTTGATGAGGCAATGCCGTAGCAGCTATTGACGGTAGGACGCAGAACCGTGCAACCAGAGAGATTTCGAGCACATTGAACAATTGAGTCTGTGCCGGCTCTTTGCTAGAGTAATCCAAAATTAATCCCGCCGCCCCACTCTCTCCCTGTATCTTCCTCTGCTTCAAATATTTACCCACTTTTTCCTTTAAAAGCGCAATGGTCTCTGCTGTTGCTCTGTGGCCAAGCATTCCAACTCCAACAATCTTCTACACAAAGAAATGAATTGAAACCTAAAAAGGTTCGATGTGCCAAGAAAAATCGATTGTGTCAATACTTGGATTGGGTAATGAAATTGGTATTAAATTTGTAAAATTAGCAAAGGTTGCTTCGCGTGGGTGCTTTTGTCCTCGTGCACCTTGCACCGATGGCAGCTGAACTGGTATACCTTAAAATGAGGTTTATTTCGTCGTCTTTGCTCCACTCTGTCCCTCCGCTTTGCTTCCAGTTGAGATAATTGAGCCATTTGGAACGGCACTGCTTCTCTGATCGTGTGCCCACCCGCTCAGCCACGGCAGCCCAAGAGACACCCTGCGTGACAATGTCACCGGGATCCGTGGCTGTTAACTCATGAACCACCTCTGCTAGTCGTTTTTCTTCCTCTACCGTCCACTTACCTGGAAAAGGAGATGTGACAAAATGTTTGTTATTTGAGCAACCAGGGCTCACCAAACATTAGCTGCTAAAGCCGCTTCACATGGTACGACAGACGTAATCATAGTGGCCTTGAAAACTACAGAGAGCGAATTAGTCTAATCATAGAAATTTACAGCACGGAAGGAGGCCATTTTGGTTCATCGTGTCCGCGCCGGCCGACAAAGAGCTACCCAGCCTAATCCCACTTTCCAGCTCTGGGTCCGTAGCTCTGTAGGTTACGGCACTTCAGGTGCACATCCAGGTACTTTTTAAATGTGGTGAGGGTTTCTGCCTCTACCACCCTTTCAGGCCGTGAGTTCCAGACCCCCACCACCCTCTGGGTGAAGACATTTCCCCTCAAATCCCCTCTAAACCTTCTACCAATTACTTTAAATTTATGCCCATGATCCAAATTTTATAAGAATAACATTGAAGATGAAACATTCTGAAATGAAAATTACGACGATAAAATGTTCCCAGACTGGGATTTGGTGTTCCAATGTATTGGGCTAAATTGTGGGTGGAGGTAATGCTTCAATATTGCAAATGCTTAATCTCAGCCACAGCACAGAGACGCCAGAGCAGTGATACAGTGGTTACCAAAGAAAAGGAGAAACATGTTTAGTAACAAGTGAGTGAATAAAATTGGTATCACACAAGGCACTCACGCACAGTCCTTACCAACTAGTTGAGGAACCAGTCCCACAACCCCCCCCCCCCGAGATATCTGCACTCCTCTAATTCTGGCCTCTTGAGAATCCCCGATATAATCGCTCCACCATCGGTGGCCGTGCCTTCTGTTGCCGAGGCCCCAAGCTCTGGAACTCCCTCCCTAAACTTCTCCACCTCTCTTTCCTCCTTCAAGACGCTCCTTAAAATCTACCTCTTTGACCCAGCTTTTGGTCACCTGCGCTAATTTCTCCTTATGCAGCTCGGTGTCAAAATGTTTATCTTATAATACTCCTGTGAAGCGCCTGGGGACGTTTTACTACCTTAAAGGCACCATCTAAATACAAGTTGTTGTTGTTGTTGAGCTCCACAAAATTAAAAATAGAGAATGAGCTATGCCTGTTCCGTTGTAACTGCCTCTGCGGTTTTGTGAAGATCTGATTACATTACAATCTTGTCCCAATTTTAAATTAAATAATCCAAGCATTTGAATTAAGCAATGTAAATAACACATTAAAGTGGGGATTTAGTGCTAACAATGTTGAATTATCTGTTAATTTGAACTAGCAACTTTGTGTTACGAATAGACTGGATGCACTTCGAGTAAGAAGCAAGTTTTGTAAGGCTGACAATGACCAAGGATGGTATCAGCAGACACAACGTCATGGGAATCTAATAAGACTGAAAGCCCAGAAACTGCAGTTAGCTTTAAGCATTCTAGGCTTGAAATAAAAAAAATTCTAGGCTTTTTTTTAAAAAATAGGTTCACTCGATCTAATGTGTGTCTGATAATGCCTGCCGACCATTCCTGATCATTATCACTCTTTTAGAAAGTAACTCTCACCCTAAATGTGCAATTTAATCGAATCATCATAAAACTGCAATCATGCCCGACTTTAAAAAAGCGTTTCCAAAGCGATTTTGAAATAGGTTTTCTGCCCATTTCAAAACAGCTGTGGGCAGGATCTTTCGGTCAATGCTAATGTGGTTAACGACAATTAAACAGTTAAGGTGAAGCAGTCAAGAAAGAAGTGGTCCACGTTGCCATACTGACGCATCACTTGTTCGATGCATTTATCTCGCTTAAATGGAATGGGTATTGCAGGAGAGGCTGCAGTGAAAATGCCAAAGGCTTCATTTAAAGGGGAGCGGGAGAAAATCTGCTTCCCACATTCTCGGTTATTGCTCACCTCGGGGACTTGATTTCGTGCTCCACCAGCACTGGCCTTGATAACGAAGGACCAGCAAAAGGACATGTGACATGCAAGGCATATTGTTAAGTCCTGCCATTGTGCTGCACAGTGTGTCTCCTGCACTGCTACAACAGCAACTCGTATTTATATAGCGCCTATAACGTAGTGAAACGTCCCAAGGAGCGATTATCAAACAAAGTTTGACACCGAGCCACATAAGGAGAAATTAGGGCAGGTGACCAAAAGTTTGGTCAAAGAGGGAGGCTTTAAGGAGCATCTTGAAGGAGGAGAGAGGTAGAGAGGTTTAGGCAGGGAGTTCCAGAGCCCGCTGCACTGTGATAAGTCATCCTCGATTCCGATGGACTGCCTAAGAAGGACTGTGATGTCCCGAGATCTCTTTGGTTGTAACTTGCAGAGATCCTGCACTCGAGGCTTGTCTGGGAGTGTGGTTAACTGGTGCTGGCACCAAATAATTTGAGGAGCATTGATCTCAACAACAATGGGCTTCTTCACTCTGATTCCTTGCACCCGGCCAGGAATGCTACCTTCCCTCACTCTGTCACACCACATGGGAACACCACCACCTCCACGTTCCCCTCCCAGTCACACACCATCCTGACTGGGAAATATATCGGTCGTTCCTTCATCGTCGCTGGGTCACAATCCTGGGACTCCCTCCCTAACAGCACTGTGGGAGCACCTTCACCACACGGACTGCAGCGGTTCAAGAAGGCGGCTCACCACCACCTTCTCGAGGGGCAGTTAGGGATGGGCAATAAATGCCGGCCTTGCCAGCGACATCCCTTGAGCGAATAAAAAAAGAATTTCTATAGTAATTGACCTGAGTAAATACCTTTGTTTGTATTTCCACCACCAATGAGGCTGTTTAAATCCCTCTATTCAGGGCTGATTGGGTGGGTGGCCATGGTTAACCCATAGGGTGAATATAGTAAAATCATGTGTGCTCCAGCAGGGTTTTTATTAACCCTAAATAGTGCATCAAGGGCCATTTCAATACTTTGTGGTATATTGCACTTGAAATCTTAATATTTTCACTCCAAATTTTTTATACTTTAACATTTTTGAATGTGTTAATAATTCTGCATAAAACAGTCTCAGTCAAACTGCTGCATTAAAATCTAATTTCAGAAGGTGGTTGAATAAGAACATAAGAATTAGGAGCAGGAGTCGGCCATTCGGCCCCTCGAGCCTGCTCCACCATTCAATGAGATCATGGCTGACCTTCGACCTCAACTCCACTTTCCCGTCCGATCCCCATTTCCCTCGATTCCCCCAGAGTCCAAAAATCTCTCCATCTCAGCCTTGAATATACTCAACGACTGAGCCTCCACAGCCCACGGGGGCAGAGAATTCCAAAGATTCACCACCCTCTGAGTGAAGAAATTCCTCCTCATCTCAGTCCTATTACCTTTAATCGGCGCTCACTAAAACTGACTGTATTTCAGAAATGTTTGAAATGATGGAATAAGTCATGTTATATTATAAATAGATGGAACTCCAAAAATCCTCTCTAAGAGCTAAGTGTGCACCGGGGCTCTGAGTTACGCAACTCACCGGAGGGACCAACTCCATTTACAGAGCTGAACGTAACCAACAGTTTGGGGAACGTCTTTTCCTCGTGCATGTGAGAAATCACGAATCCGAAGAAATTGCGAATGATAAAAGAAATTTTGGTTTTATGAAAGAAAAACGTGCCAATTCCACAGACACAGAGAGCTAGGGTCAAGAGAAAACCAGGCCTTCGAGACCTGGCTATGGCAATTAGCGATTTAGCATGGAGCCTTGAAGGTAAACAAGCTGTCTCTTGAAAGGGCAACTAGAGATAGAATTAAGGAAGAAAGTGACCTCATAGGTACCCTTTCCCCTATGATTGGACAATTGAATGGGTAAAACATGACTGATGGAAGGTATCCATCGAAATTAGGTATAAAAACGGGTAACCGAGAGAGAGAGAGTCAGGTAGACTGAGGAGAGAGGTGGACCCTACACAGACTTCGACCTAACACCTTGGTCAAGCTCAAACCTCTGGGGTGGACCCCATGTCCGCGTCAGCATAAAATCTCTTCCAGCTCGGGATGTATTCAGAGACCACTGTTCTGCCTCAACGTCTATTTGTTCCATTCCAGGGCCGTGGATCATTCACATCTGTCACGGGTTGTATGTCCACTATATTGCAATCACGCGTTGTATCTGATTATGTTTATAACTGCCACTCTTTAATAAAACGCCTTACAACTCCCGAGACCCACTGGGTAATGTGTGTGTGATCCGAATCTTACAATGCATGGTTTATGGATCTTCAGGATCTTTACTGACATAGCAACTGTAAATTACAAAGTGATTTACACAGTGGAACTTAAAATAACAAACTGTTTATCATTGCTGGTTTAAAGCCAAAGTAACATACAAAATGGACTGTATAAGGTTGTATTATATTTTGGTTAGGTGACCAGGTGTACAATATCATTTTACCAGTGTTGCAAGTGTCTTTCATCAGCCTGCATCGGTCTTTCACTGAGGATGCACTCCTTCCCAGAGCTGCCCCTATCGTTGCCCAGTCATTGCTGTGCTTAGACCGTAACCTGAATATTGGGCAAAATACAGTTTTAATATATTTCCACTTTACCAGTAACATCAAGCAACAAACTGTGATAAATCTCTTCAATAAACCCATTAATAACATTTCAGTATTGGCAGAGCAGGCTCGAGGGGCCAAATGGCCTACTCCTGCTCCTATTTCTTATGTTCTAATAGAGTCTCAATACCACACAAAACATGTGAACTCATTTTTTAAAGTTTAAACTATGAACTATTACTTTCCTGTTTGGTGTGAGGTAGTGAGGACTCTGGGTGATTATTGTGATCAGCTGAATTACATTAATGATACAATTACAGCTGTGAGTGAAAACAGTACCATTTTGTTCATAGTAACATCTTCAAAATTCCTCAATCACACTGAAGTATAAAATAAAGTTTCAAATGAAAAATAAACCAAGATTTAATTACACAATCAGAAACAACTGACGATCAAAGTACAGTTTGTTTTATTGTCAGTTGAGTTTTTATTTCCATCTCATCCAAAGGCATCATTCAATTTGATTCTTAATGCCTGTACCAAATTGTCTTCACCAAAACACTAAGCCAGAGTTGTTTCATTTCCAATAAGATATTGCCAGCTCTTTTTTGCTCAGCATACATAAAATGTGCTTGGCAAGAGATGTCTCACAGAAGTTCTCAGCTCAAGATGAAATATTCCAGTTCCTGCAACCTCGCTGTTCAGCTGACAACTAGCACACGTGTCACTGGTTGATGCATCACACAGCCCATATGGTCCCATAAAAAGTGTCAGCTGTGGCTCAGTGGGCAGCACTCGCGCCTCAGAGTCAGAAGGTTGTGGGTTTAAGTCCCACGAGCACAAAAATCCAGGCTGACACTCCCAGTGCAGTGCTGAGGGAGTGCCGCACTGTCAGAGGTGCCGTTTTTCGGATGAGATGTTAAACCGAGGCCTCGTCTGCCCTTTCAGTTGGACGTAAAAAGATCCCACGGCACTATTTCGAAGAAGAGCAGGGGAGTTCTCCCCGGTGTCCTGGGGCCAATATTTATCCCTCAATCAATATAACAAAAACAGAAACAGATGAGCTGGTCACTATCACATTGCTGTGTGTGGGAGCATGCTGTGCGCAAATTGGCTGCCGCGTTTCCCACATTACAACAGTGACTACACTCCAAAAGTACTTCATTGGTTGTAAAGTGCTTTGGACGTTCTGAGGTTGTGAAAGGCGCTATATAAATGCAAGTCTTTCTTTCTTTCTAACAATAACAATGAAACATAAATCTTAGTTACTATGCAACTGAGACATCTTTTTGATAGATTTGTAAATATAATTATTTCCAGATAAACGGAAAACATGGACAATTTGTTTGTACAACTTGTCAATGTCCAACTCAACTGATCAAGAAACATCACTGTGAGTGCCAGACTCAGCTGACATCTGGACTTGGGCATCACTGGTCCATCAGACACTGGTCCATCAGACAGTGGGCCCAGCCTGACCATCAGACACTGGGCCATCAGACACTGGGCCCAGACTGGCCATCAGACACTGGGCCATCGGACACTGGGCCATCAGACACTGGGCCCAGCCTGGCCCTCAGACACTGGGCCATCAGACACTGGTCCATCAGACACTGGGCCCTCAGACACTGGGCCCTCAGACACTGGGCCCTCAGACACTGGGCCCAGCCTGGCCCTCAGACACTGGGCCATCAGACACTGGGCCCAGCCTGGCCCTCAGACACTGGTCCATCAGACAGTGGGCCCAGCCTGGCCATCAGACACTGGGCCATCGGACACTGGGCCATCGGACACTGGGCCATCGGACACTGGGCCCAGTCTGGTCATTGGACACTGGGCCATCAGACACTGGGCCATCGGACACTGGGCCCAGCCTGGCCATCAGACACTGGGCCCAGCCTGGCCATCAGACACTGGGCCCAGCCTGGCCATCGGACACTGGGCCATCGGACACTGGGCCCAGTCTGGCCCTCAGACACAGCAACAAGTAGAGGTAAGATACTTGGCTGGCTGACAGAATTTAGCTGGGAGGGAAAGTGATAAAGATCATGCCATACCGTGCCATCCGGCCAGATAATGGGCTGTAAATTGTGGCCTCTCCAGGTGTGTACGATGCTGCAAGTTGCGGGTTTAGGCTGGGAGCTCCCATTACTATCAATGGGAATACTCCATGCCCATTGGTGGTCCAGGATCACGTGATCCCAGGATGCCAGTACACACCCGGGATGCGTGGGCCTCTGCGCTGGGCTGCGTATTCAGGCCTCGGAGTGCGAGTGTTTGTTCCCCTCGGACCACCAGGTACTTTCCTAAAAGAAATTTCGGTCGGAGGCATCGCCAGTGGAAAGCCTCCGACCGCACTTTTTGGCCCAGTAAAATAGCAGAGGCCAGAAAGAGGTCTGCTGTAACAGGAGGCTGTAGTCTCGGAGAGGAGAAGCTGGGAGTAGAGAAGATGAAATGGAGATGAAAGTTAAAAACGAGTTACAGTAATAAAAACAGAACTCAATACTTACTCTTTCAACTTCTCAATTTCTTGTGGAGTGTACCTGACAACGAGAACAGTTCAGAATGGTTAAGAAAGCCAGTCAAAATTATTTAAATTAAAAAATATATATCAAAATATAAAACACAAATTGTGCGTACTTTCCCACGTGGTTTCTGTTGTCGTACATCCGAAGTACCCGTCGATAAACTGCAAACAATGGGCGGTTCAGCCCTCTCGCGATCGTCCGGTAGAAATCTTTCCTTTCATCTTTTGACATTTCAAATATGACTTCAGTGGCGTCACTTAGTCCATGAACCTACAGAAAGACCAGCACACATCAGGAGCAAAAAATCGACTTTGGGGTACTAACAGGTTGCATTGTTCAGAAGCTCCGATATCCATAATAATTTGAATCATACATACTTTGACATTCTTCCTTCACACGGGATATACGGCCCAGAAACAGGCCATTGGGCCCAACCAGTCCATGCCGGCGTTTATGCTCCACTCGAGCCTCCTCCCATCTTTCCCTCATCTAAATCTATCAGCATAACCCTCCAATCCCTTCTCCCTCATATACTTGTCCAGCCTCCCCTTAAATGCATTCACATAACAAATTGCATTTATATAGAGCCTTTAACCTATGGAGGGTTGTCAAGGCAAACAGGGAGATGGAGAGGTGTAAGGAACGAATTGAAGAGTGTAGGTCCTCAGCGGCCGGCTGCAATGGTAGTGTTGGTGGGGTGGGGAGGAGTTCAATAATTTCAGATCGTGACCTCTGCCCCCATATTTTCGAACGGCTGATGATTCTGCCATTCCCATTTACAGCTCCTCTACACTCATCCTTTCTTTCTTCACTTGTCCCATTACCATTTAGTCTTGCACCATCATCCCTTTGGTCTCTTAATCTCTCCTGCCTCCCACCTAATCACAGACCTTCCTTTTTGTTCTTTCCTCCCATCTCCCCCTTTCCCTGCCCCCGCACCTGGTTAAAACCTGTTCCATCTCGAACCTTTTCCAGTCCCGACGAAAGATCAACGACCTGAAACACTAACTCTATTTCTCTCGCCACAGACGCTGCCTGACCCACTGAGCATTTCCAGCATTTTCTGCTTTTATTTCCGATTTCCAGCATCCGCAGTATTTTGCTTTTGTGAGGACAAGGGTGACCAGGACTTGGTGGGGAAAGAGATAGGGAGAGCAGAGTTTTGAAAGAGCTGGAGATTACAGAGGGCGGAGCATCGGAGTCCGGCCAGGAGAACATCCGAGCAGTCGAGAGGGAGCAGACAAAGGTATGAATGAGTGTTTCAATAGCTGACGGGCTGAGGCAAGGGTCTTTGTGATGGAGAAGATGTGGAGTCAGAAGCCCAACTGGGGACCAAATAGGATTGTGAACAGTTTGGTTCAGACTGGAGCAATGGTTGGGCAGGAGGATGGAATTAGTGGCAAGGTACGATGTTTGTGGTGGTGCTCGAAGACCATGGGGCTGAAATGGCCCTCCGCCCCAAAGTGGGTGCACTTACCGATCTTTGCGTGCATGGGACGGAGAATCCGGCAAAATCCAGCAGGGTTGTTGTGGGGTCAGGAGCGGGGCGGAAGCGCTGTTCTCTCAAGTTGGCTGCGCGGTGCTAAATGGTGGCCCCATTCGTGCCTCTTTGAGGCGGTTACAGCTCTTATAAGAAGCGGCAATTCTGGCCACGATGGCTTTAGTATCCTGGGAGTAGCAGGGCTACACGGGATAGCTAAGTCGAGGGGTTTCGGCGACCCATGGATAGGAGAATATATATGGAGGAAGAGGCTTAAGGAAGACAGGAGGACAGTGAGACCGGAGGAGAGATGGTGAGTTAGATGATGATTGAAATCAATGAGTTGTGCAGAGGCTGAGGAAGGAAATGACTGAGGATATCTTGTAGAGAGGAGTGGAAAAGGGTGAGGTGCTCGAAGGGCGGGGGAGGGGTGGGGGGAGTGTTCAGGCTGTGATCAGATGGTAAAGACCACACCATTGCTGGTAAAGGTGGGTGCCTCGACGGGCCTTTAGGAGAATGCACAGAGGGGAGCTATGAATTTATTCACAGAGAATTCAATCCTGGGATATTGACAGGAGAGCTGCAAGTCAGAGGGGTAGTGATGGGTTGGGGTAGGGATTTGGGGGATGACAAAGTATTCGAGAGGAGAGAAGTAAAAGGTAGCATTCCGGGTGACAGGAAGGAAGGTGATAGAGGAGAAGGGGCCGAGAGGGGACAAGAGAAACAAAAGAGATATAAGCAATGGCCTCGGCTGATAACATCAATCATATTAATGACTCCTCACCTGTAGATAGTTTTCAATGTTGCTCATTAAAACGTCTATTTCTTCCTTTGACCACATCCCCTGTTTCCACTTGTGGCCTGTGGGAAAAAAAGTTTGTATGCTTTGAAAAATAATTAAATAGTTCTTCTTCTTAGGCAGTCCCTCGTATCGAGGATGACTTGCTTCCACGCCAAAAAGGGATGAGTTCACAGGTGTTTCAATGAAGGATCTAATATTCCAGATCCCGAACTACATCCTGAAGGGTGGAAGATGCCTGTGGGTGGATTTTTTTAACGTGGGGTGGCCGTTGCACACCAGCCACCACATGGGCTTGACAGAGCCAGGTCTTGGTCCAGTGGCAGGGATTGAGCAGGACAACTGGAGACCTGCTCTGCTGCACGGACCCAGTGCACACACCCTCGCCTCTCCTGGGCCCCGAACTCAAGCCTCTCCTGGGCCCCGATCACGTCGCTCCGCGATCTCTCGCCGCTCCTTCGCCCCGAGATATAAATAGCAATACAATGAGTGCAGTGCGGTAAGAAGTCACAGCTTCAAGTTAGCAATTCCTCACTTCCAACTTCCAGTCTTGGCAATCCAACCAGGAGAAGCACAAAACAGATGCTAGCCGCCAGGGAGTAAGGCAGCAAAATAAGGCACACGGCAGCAGGCTGGTCCTGGGGATCTCCTAGCAAGTTGCTCAAGTGTGTCACTGGCAGGTGCCTGAAAGCAGGTCGCCAGCAGGCTCTTGCAGTTACATAATGGTGCAAGACATAGAGCGACCTGGAAAGTGGGAGCGAAAATATTTTTAAATAGAGCAAAAATAAAACAAAGATAAACCACTGTAACAATGCACAATTAAATGTATTGCTCATTTTCCTCATCTTACACAGGCCTGGACTGAAATATTATATATACACATATACACACACACACACATATATATATATGCACACATATACATACACACATACATGCACACATATATACATACACACACATAAATACATATACACACATATGCACATAAATACACACAAACATGATATACAAATTAGAGTAACTAAAGCAAACAGGTTATCAGATCACAATGTCTCTTTCATCCTCTCATTTGTGGCCTCAGATTTCCCACATTACAACAGTGACTACACTTCAAAAAGTACTTCATTGGTTGTAAAACGCTTTGGGGCGTCCGGTAGTGGTGAAAGGCGCTATATAAATGCAAGTCTTTCTCACTTCTGTAAACCTGATAATCTAATTAAGCACAACATATTCCAGCAGAAAAAGTTACAAAACTATTAAATAGACCCAGTCAGAAGACTCTGACATTCTGCACTAACACAGCACGGCGGTTTCTAATGGAATGCCTAATAGCTGTGGTTGAAGGATACAAGCACGACAAGAAAGAATCACTTCTTCCATTAACAAGAATAATAAGCTACAATACCACCACCTAAATCAAATCACACAGAGATTGGGAGATAAGGTATCTTTGTGATTTTTAAAATCAGGAAATGATGAAAGCAGCTGCAATGATCGGCGGTTATGCTGCACGTTTATTTTGGGATGACTGCCGGCTATTAAAGGGAAGCAGCTCACTCACGGGGTTTGCATAATTCCATAAACTGTCAGACAAAAGCTCAAATGCTTTCATGGCTGAGTGCCTTGAACGCACTCACAGACTTTTGAAAAGATAAAAGAAAACCTAATTATCTTACTGTATGGTGCAGCCATGATCACATTAAATGGCGGAGCAGACTCGAGGAGCTAGGTGGCCTACTCCTGCCCCTATTTCTTATGTTCTTGTGTGCAGCAGGTTATCATCATCGTAGGCAGTCCCTCGTATCGAGGATGACTTGCTTCCACGCCAAAAAGGGCTGAGTTCACAGGTGTTTCAACGAAGGACCTAATATTCCAGATCCTGAGCTACATCCTGAAGGGTGGAAGATGCCTGTGGGTGGATTGTTTTAACGTGGGGTGACCGTTGCACACCAGCCACCACACGGGGCTTGACAGAGCGAGGTCTTGGTCCAGTGGCAAGGGTTAACCAGGACGACTGGAGACCAGCTCTGCTGCACGGACAACACGACAACACCCGAAGGCAGATCACATGGAGCCAGACAAAAAAAGCGAATACATTTCAAAACCTCAAACACCTCAGTTCTGTTGAAAAGAAATCAACAACCTGAAGACTGACAGAAAGAAAATATTAGATTTCAATGCACGAAGGTCAAAGATCGTCGAGGCATGCTGCCACCGAAGAAAGCTCCAACTTGGCTGGAAGACAAGGCTGCAAGATTTTCAAAATGACACCAGAGGTCAAAATCCCAGAGTCCACAATATCTGGTAAGTTTAAATTAAGATTTCTCCTTCCATGTAAAGCTGGAGTACAGTGAAAGTAGTTTGAAAAGCAGTCTATAAATTATAATTTAAAAATCACTTTCATAAAAGTCTTGAAAGTTTCCAATGTACTCTATTTTCCCCCTCTTAATTAAACCCTTACTCTTCCTCTGTTGAATTCTAAATTTCTCCCAATCCTCAGGTTTGTTACTTTTTCTGGCCAATTTATATGCCCCTTCTTGGCTTTAACACTATCCCTAATTTCCCTTGTTAGCCACGGTTGAGCCACCTTCCCCGTTTTATTTTTACTCCAGACAGGGATGTACAATTGCTGAAGTTCATCCATGTGATCTTTAAATGTTTGCCATTGCTAATCCACCGTCAACCCTTTAAGTATCCTTTGCCAGTCTATTCTAGCCAATTCACGCCTCATACCATCGAAGTTACCTTTCCTTAAGTTCAGGACCCTAGTTTCCAAATTAACTGTGTCACTCTCCATCTTAATAAAGAATTCTACCATATTATGGTCACTCTTCTCCAAGGAGCCTCGCACAACAAGATTGCTAATTAGTCCCTTTCTCATTACATATCACCCAGTCTAGGATGGCCAGCTCTCTAGTTGGTTCCTCGACATATTGGTCTAGAAAACCATCCCTAATACACTCCAGGAAATCCTCTTCCACCACATTGCTGCCAGTTTGGTTAGCCCAATCAATATGTAGATTAAAGTCGCCCATGATAACTGCTGTACCTTTATTGCACACATCCCTTATTTCTTGTTTGATGCTGTCCCCAACCTCACTACTACTGTTTGGTGGTCTGTACACAACTCCCACTAGTGTTTTCCGCCCTTTGGTAATCCGTAGCTCCACCCATACCGATTCCACATCATCCAGGCTAATGTCCCAGCTTACTATTGCATTAATTTCCTCTTTAACCAGCAACGCCACCCCGCCTCCTTTTCCTTTCTATCCTTCCTAAATGCTGAATACCCCTGGATGTTGAGTTCCCAGCCTTGGTCACCCTGGAGCCATGTCTCTGTGATGCCAATGATATCATAACCGTGAACTGCTATCTGTGCAGTTAATTCATCCACCTTATTCCGAATACTCCTTGCATTGAGGCACAGAGCCTTCAGGCTTGCCTTTTTAACACACTTTGTCCCTTTAGAATTTTGCTGTAATGTGGCCCTTTTTGTTTTTTGCCTTGGGTTTCTCTGCCTCCCACTTTTACTATTCTCCTTTCTACGTTTTGCTTCTGACTCCATTTTATTTCCCTCTGTCTCCCTGCATTGGTTCCCATCCCCCTGCCATATTAGTTTAACTCCTCCCCAACAGCACTAGCAAACACTCCCCCTAGGACATTGGTTCCGGTCCTGCCCAGGTGCAGACCGTCCGGTTTGTACTGGTCCCACCTCCCCCAGAACCGGTTCCAATGCCCCAGGAATTTGAATCCCTCCCTTCTGCACCACTGCTCAAGCCACGTATTCATCTGAGCTATCCTGCGATTCCTACTCTGACTAGCACGTGGCACTGGTAGCAATCCTGAGATTACTACTTTTGAGGTCCTACTTTTTAATTGAACTCCTAGCTCCCTAAATTCGTCTCGTAGGACCTCATCCCGTTTTTTACCTATGTCGTTGGTACCTATATGCACCACGACAACTTTTCAGAATGTCCTGCACCCGCTCCGAGACATCCTTGACCCTTGCACCAGGGAGGCAACATACCAGCCTGGAGTCTCGGTTGCGGCCGCAGAAATGCCTGTCTATTCACCTTACAATTGAATCCCCTATCACTATCGCTCTCCCACTCTTTTTCCTGCCCTCCTGTGTAGCAGAGCCACCCACAGTGCCATGAACTTGGCTGCTGCTGCTCTCCCCTGATGAGTCATCCCCCTCAGCAGTACCCAAAGCGGTGTTTCTGTTTTGCAGGGGGATGACCGCAGGGGACCCCTACACTACCTTCCTTGCACTGCTCTTTCTGTTGGTCTTCCATTCCTAATCTGGCTGCGGTAAGACCAACTCATTAAATGTGCTATTCACATCATTCTCAACATCGTGCATGCTCCAGAGTGAATCCACCCGGAGCTCCAGTTCCGCAATGCGGTCCATCAGGAGCTGGAGGCGGATACACTTCCCGCACACGTAGTCGTCAGGGACACCGGAAGCGTCCCTGACTTCCCACATGGTACAGGAGGAGCATAACACGTGTCCGGGGTGTCCTACCATGACTTAACCCCTAGATACACTTAAATTGGCAACAACAATGCTAAATGTTACTTACTGATAGAGAAAAGAAAAAAGAAAAGCTACTCACCAATCACCAGCCAATCACTTACCCCCTTGGCTGTGACGTCACCTTTCGATTTCTTTCTACTTCCTTTTTGACTTCTCGCCCTGCTGCAGCTGCACCGGCTGGGCCTTTATAGGCTCCCGACGCCCCCGTACTGCCCGAGCCCCTCCGACTGCCGCCTCACTGACACGCTGGGCCTTTATAGGCTCCCGACGCCCCCCGTACTGCCCGAGCTCCTCCGACTGCCGCCTCACTGACGCTCTGGGCCTTTATAGGCTCCCGACGCCCCCCGTACTGCCCGAGCTCCTCCGACTGCCGCCTCACTGATACGCTGGGCCTTTATAGGCCTCCCGACGCCCCCGTACTGCCCGAGCTCCTCCGACTGCCGCCTCACTGACGCGCCTGGCCTTTATAGGCCTCCCGATGCCCCCTGTACTGCCCGAACAATATACAATGCAGGTTATAACACTGTACTCTCACGTTTGGAAGTATTGTTGAATAATTTAAAAGAAAAAGGTTTGGCACTGTCTAAATCCAGTTTCTCTAGCAACAAGGACTAACCCCGCCTTTAGCTAAGATGTTCCAGTACAGCTACAACACTGGCATCTATCCGACAATGTGGAAACTGACCAGGTATGTCCTGTCCACAAAAAGCAGGACAAATCCAATCTGGCCAATTACTGCCCCATCAGTCTACTCCCAATCATCAGCAAAGTGATGGAAGGTGTTGTCGACAGTGCTATCAAACGGCACTTACTCACCGATATCCTGCTCACCGATATCCTGCTCACCGATAACCTGCTCAGCGATAACCTGCTCACCGATAACCTGCTCACCGATAACCTGCTCAGCGATGCTCAGTTTGGATTCCGCCAGGACCACTCGGCTCCAGTACTTCATTGGCTCTAAAGCGCTCGAAACGCACTGTATAATTGCAAGTCTTTCTTTCTTTAGATGCAGTCTAGCCAGAGCTATAATACAACTGTAGAATAACTTCATCCCCTTTTATTCCACGCCCCCTTGAGATAAAGGCTGACCTTCCATCACCCTATTTAATTATATTTGGTACCAGTCCACTGGCCTTTAGTGCTTTCTGTACACGGACCCCTAAAGCTCTCTGCTCCTGCACAGTTCCTAGCTTCTTACCGTTTAGGAAATGCTGTCCCAAGGTTCCATACTTGGCTCCCTGTTGCTCATTTCTACCTCGGCCCTCGATGACATGACCTGCAAGCAGGAGGTGAGCTGGTGTATGTAGACAAATGATATGTAGCTTTACCTCACCAGCTATCACCCTCGGTTCCACAAATGTCGCCATCCTCTGTTGGAATACCTATCTGCGATAGTCAAGGAATCACGGGTGATACAAGCAAAGTATGGTCTCCTTACTTAAGGAAGGATATACTTGCCATAGAGGGAGTGCAACAAAGGTTCACCAGACTGATTCCTGGGATGGGGGGGGATTGTCCTATGAGGAGAGATTGAGTAGACTAGGCCTATATTCTCTAGAGTTTAGAAGAATGAGAGGTGATCTCATTGAAACATATAAAATTCTTACAGGGCTTGACAGGGTAAATATATTCAAAAAGGAGTTAGATGAGGTCCTTACTACTAGGGGGATCAAGGGATATGGTGAGAAAGCAGGAATGGGGTACTGAAGTTGAATGTTCAGCCATGAACTCATTGAATGACGGTACAGGCTAGAAGGGCCGAATGGCCTACTCCTGCACCTATTTTCTATGTTTCTATGTCTATGTTTCTATGCAGGGAGGATGTTTCCCCCCGGGCTGGGGAGTCTAGAACCAGGGGTCACAGTCTCAGGATAAGGGGTCGGCCATTTAGGACTGAGATGAGGAGGAATTTCTTCACTCAGAGGGTGGTAAATCTTTGGAATTCTCTGCCCCAGAGGGCTGGGGAGGCTCAGTCGTTGAGTATATTCAAGACATAGATCGACAGATTTTTGAATATTAAGGGAATCGAGGGATATGGGGATCGGGCAGGAAAGTGAAGTTGAGGTCGAAGATCAGTCATGATCTCACTGAATGGCGGAGCAGACTCGAGGGGCCGAATGGCCGACTCCTGCTTCTGATTCTTATGCTCTTAAGTCAATGTGAATGAGCCAGAATTTCTTGTAGTTCAACACGATTATGTTCTTAGTTTAGTTGCTTATACATGCAGAATCCAATTTTGTTTTCCATAAAGATTACGTTCACATAAAGTGTACTATTATTTCAGGAGATGTGCAATGTCCCTACCTTTGTTCTGTAGTGTATCCTTATCTTCTTTTGTTGTAAACCAGGCTTGACTAACAGGATCAAGATCTTCACTGTTTTGGGAAGAAATGCCCTCCATTTGATCTTCATTGTGCAAGATCTACAAATAAACAAGAAATAAAGAAAGAACTGGGATTTATACAGCGCCTTTCATGATCCCAGGACATTCCAAAGCACATCACCAGCCAAATTAAATACTTTATAAAAAGGATAATCACTGTTGTAATGCAGGAAATGCGGCAGCCAGTATGTGCACAACAAGGTCCCCCAGACAGCAACAAGACCATAAAATATAAACAGAAAATACTGGAAATACTCAGCGGGTCAGGCAGCATCTGTGGAGAGAGAAACAGAGCTAATGTTTCAGGTCGATGACCTTTCGTCAAAATTGGGAAAAAATCAGAGATGTAACAGGTTTTAAGCAAGTGTGGGGGCAGGGAAAGGGGGAGGGGGGGAGAGAACAGAAGGGAAGGTCTGTAATAGAGTGGGAGGCAGGAGAGATTAAAGGATGCCTTTTTGCACTAACTGAATGGCAGCAGTTTCTCTGATTGGCTCTCCATTATCACATGACCTATTGCTGATTGGTCCCCTTGGAGGATAAGCCACACCCTGAGGTTTCTCTGGAATATGTAAATGGAACCGCCCAGTCCAACTTTGCACATTGTGACATGATCCTTTTGGACTTCAGGAGTCAGGAAGGACACATCCCCCTTACCCCAGCCCAAGTCCCTCCTTACCCCAGAGCAAGTGCATCCCCCTTACCCCAGCCGGTCCCTTACCCTCCCCCCCCCCACCATAGATGGGGCATTGTGTGCGGATTGTTAACAGGTTTATTTGGTATGAAATGAATCGTGACAGTGTTGTGACTTCTGGATTTCATCCACCCCAAAGATGTCCCTTGTCACACGCGCACTGAGCTTTCCGGGAAATCGGGTATGGGTGTAAAGGGGGTTGGAAGAACGTGATCTGTCTTCCCTGAGTTCCCTCCCCCCTACCCCCCCAACCCCCCCAAACCAGGCTCTCTCTCTCTTCCCGCCCCCCACTGGCTCTCTCTGCCCACCGCTATCCCCCCCCAACTCAGGGTTCGGCGGCCGATGGCTCAACAGGCAACGTGGTGTTCGGGGCCGGTTCTGGAGGGGAGGGGGTGAGAGGAGAACGCATGTGCAGAAAAGGGTTGGTGAAAATTGCATTGGGCAGGGGGGGTGGGGGGAGTCAGAGACAGATGCGCAGAAGCGCGAGTTAGGACAAAAAGTCACTCCGGAGATCAAATGACAAAAGGGATGTTAGCACGAGGCAGGAGTAGATGGTAATGGGACAGGTAAAGAAACAAAAAGGTGGCTCTAGGAGAGGTGTAAACGGGAATGGCAGAATCAGCAACAGCTGCCATGTGAAAAAAATATGGCAGAGGTTATGGTCTGAAATTGTTGAACTCGATGTTGGGTCCAGAAGGCTGTAAAGTGCCTAATCGAAAGATAAGGTGCTGTTCCTCGAGTTTACGTTGAGCTTCATTGGAACAGTGTAGGAGGCCGAGGGCGGAGAGGTCAGAGCGGGAGTGGAACGGGGAATTAAAGTGACAGGCGACCGGAAGCTCAGGGTCACGCTTACAGACTGAATGGAGGTGTTCCACAAAGTGGTCAAGATAAACGCCCAGCTGTTTTTGGTTGTGTTGGTTGAGGGATAAATGTCTGCCAGGACAGCTCCGCTGCTCTTTATCGAATAGTGCCATGGGATCTTCAACTTTAACTGAAAGGGCAGTTTAACATGTCACCCAAAAGACAGCAACACTTGCTCTGAAAATGTCAGCCTAGATTATGTGCTGAAGTCTTTGGAGTGGGGCTTGAACTAATGACCCTCTGGGTCAGAGTGAGAGCGCTCTGCGTATCAGGCAACCAATAGAAGGGGAGAGAACAGAGAATTTTTTTGGCGGAGGGTGAAATGCCCTCTTTAAAGATAATCCACTTTCATTTCTTTCCTCTCTCTCTTGGTGTCCCCGTGGATTATTCATGGCCAGCAGTGAGGGAGGAGAGCTTTAAACAAAGCCTCCGCTAATACTGCTCTGTAACCAGAAAGTGAACGAGAGATTTGGCCAACCTGGTCATATTTTCTAAATTTTAAAAAATCCAACACAGCTGCATTAATTTCAATTGGCCTGCAACCCACATTCCCCGTGAGCCTCACTTTGTTCCGCGCAGCCTGTTTCTATCAGTGCGCAGTCCCTTTAAATGTCTGCGCATGCGCGCTGTTTACAGTATAAAAGCGGTTGAGCGGCCCCGCTGGGGCCTTGCAGATTACAGCGTGGCCACGTGCGCACGCACCTTAGGCGGGAACATTGCCTGCAACCGTTCATCATTTCCTCAACAGGAGGGGGATTTCCACCTTCACCCTCTGGCTGGTAACCAGATGGATTGGATCACCAGGCTGTTTTAGAACCCATTGGGGTTGAAATGGGTTCTGTATCTGGCCAGCGATGCACTCCACCACATTACTGCCCGGGCAGTGACGGTGAAAGTTGCCCTCAGGATCTCGCCATTGATAAGTACTGCGTAATTTTTTTCACACAGCCTTCTAATACAATACTTTATCCGTGTTAAACTATTTCCCCACAGAGCTGTTATCTCTGTACTGCAGACCATAGTCTTGCAGGCTGGGACCATGCTGATTTCTGGGCCGGGCCACCGCACGTTGTCCCTCTAATGCTCCACCAGCAGGCCGGGGCCATTGGGATAGCGTGTGCTGCTGCAGGAGGGCGACGGCTGTGAAGAGGGCGACTGAATTTGACATCACCCAGCTCCAGGTCGCTGATTGGAGTGTAGCCAGATACAGCTAGAGCGGTGATGTCAGGGCGAAGGAGCGACGAGGTCAGGGCGAAGGAGTGGCGAGAGTTCATAGAGCGACGTGAGTTCGGGGTCCAGAAGAGGCGAGGGCCCAGGGGCAGCACGGTCCAGCCCACACTACGATATGTGAGCGCACTAGCTCCGTGCAGCAGAGCAGGTCTCCAGTCGTCTTGGTTAACCCTTGCCACTGGACCGAGACCTAGCTCTGTCAAGCCCCGTGTGGTGGCTGGTGTGCAACGGTCACCAAACGTTTCAACAATCCACGCACAGGCATCTTCCACCCTTCAGGATATAGTTCAGGATCCGGAATATTAGGTCCTGCATTGAAACACCTGTGAACTCATCCCTTTTTGGCGTGGAAGCAAGTCATCCTCGATACGAGGGACCGCCTATGGTGATGATGATGACTGCAGACATTCAGACATGACTCTGCGGAAAAGATGCTTGAAAGCATTTTTAGATATTCAGGGAAGTTTTCCAAAGCATGCTTTCAAATTAGTCAGAATTAAACAGAAGACTACGGATCGCTGCACATGCCAGAACACTTGAGAACTGAAAAAATGAAAACAAGACAAATTCTCAACATGAATTGTTATATATATAATATGAAATAGCAACTGCAGCAAGGAAGGAGTCGTCAATATGGGAATAACAAGATACAGAATTTTATTGAACAAAACCCATGTAAAAAGTGAATACATTATAATGCACTTTTATATAGCGCAAGGGAAATGAAAGTTGTTTAATTTTTTTAATTTGCAATTATCTTTCCTCTTCTCACTGATTACCAAAGCTGCCTCACTAACTCTTTCTGAAGGCCACAGACAAACACACATCGAAAGCTCCAGGGAAATTCATTTCAAAAGGTTCCAAAAGATCGGCTGATAAAAGATCGATAAGATTTTTGGACTCTCGGGAATCAAGGGATATGGGGATCGGGCGGGAAAGTGGAGTTGAGGTCGAAGATCAGCCGTGATCTTATTGAATGGCGGAGCAGGCTCGAGGGGCCGAATGGCCGACTCCTGCTCCTAATTCTTATGTTCTGTTCTAGCCTGACATAAACATATTTAAATTCAGAAAAGTTACCAATCAACAATATACGAGAACAAAGGACACAAAATGTTAGTATTTGAGCTGAGTGGCTCTTGCCCCTTCCCTTAGAGGCCTGTCTTCAGACAAAACTAAAAACTGTAACAATTGTACCTCAAATTAGGTAGTTTTTAAAAAATCACCTTATGTACCAAGCTAAGTCTTGTTTAATAATTGTTTAATTTGTATTCCATGGCCCATACAGACTATTAATCATTTATAACTTCGAAATACGAGCAAAAGTAGGGGACAACATGATAAGGAAACAAATGTTCACTGAAGAGAGTTTAAAATTAATTGGTAGTTTTGCTCCTTGATAACTTACAATACAAGACATTTCTTAGAAAGAGCACTCACCTGTATCTGAGTAATAGTTTCACTGTCTTCAATTTCAGTTGTCTGAGTCAGCTCAGAGGCTGCCTCTCCTGTCATGGTTACCTCAAAGCTCTGATCGTTGTCTGAAACTGGTAACAGAAAAATTGCACAAAGTTCCAGAGTATTGTAACAGAGAAACCGCGGGGGATTGGAAAACAAGCCAGCTCCAAAAACTAAAAACCAAGATGCGGTGATGAATTTATCGCCGTTGCTCCAGCAGGGATGCTTGTGGTCGTCGGTACGGTGGAATCAGTACTTGCAGGGCAATTACTGGCACAGCCAAAGACCACTGCAAAGCTTTACTTTAGCACGCACCTCTAGACAGGAGCAGTACTTGGGGGAGCCGGTGGGGAAGGGGGAAGGAGAGGTACTTGCGATACAAATTACAGGTGTTCACACTGGGAGTAAAGTAGCCTAGGGGTTCTGTGTGGCGATCTTAGAGGTTCCATGGGGTCATCATATTTCTGTTTGTTTGGAGCTGGGCATGCTACAAAAGACAATGTCTCAAGAACTCGATACTCTATATATATTTTTCTTAGAATGAAACAACACAGGAGACGGCCATTTGGCCCACTGTGCCTGTGTCAGCTCTTTGAAAGAGCTGCACAACTAGTCCCACACACCCACTCTTTCCCCATAGCCCTGCAAATTTGACCGGGATATTGTTTAGCACCTGTTAACTGATGAGCAATGTTCCCTGTAAGCTGCGCGGCCGCACAGCGCTCCAGGGATCCCACGCCACCGGCTTTTCAATACAAAAACCGCGCGTGCGTGTTATTGTGAATAGCCCGTGCGGCACCAAACAAAGTTAGAAGGCCAATGCTTACTGGTACGTTGTCTCCTTTGCTGTACACAAAAAAAAACATTTTCTACATCAACAACCATATTCTCTTTTGGGGAGCTGACACTATCCTTCAGAAGTAAGGACTTTTATATATTTTTCCCTACAATTGATATACAGACACAGATTTAAAGTAGGTGGTAGAAGGACTCGAGGGGAGTTGAGGAGAACTTTCTTCACCCAGAGGGTGGTGGGGGTCTGGAACTCACTGCCTGAAAGGGTGGTAGAGGCAGAAACCCTCACCACATTTAAAAAGTACTTGGATGTGCACCTGAAGTGCTGTAACCTGCAGGGCTACGGACCCAGAGCTGGAAAGTGGGAGTGGGCTGGGTAGCTCTTGGTTGGCTGGCACGGACACGATGGGCCGAATGGCCTCCTTCCATGCTGTAAATTTCTATGATTCTATGAAACACTGTTGTATTTCATATTTTCATTTACTATATATTTCAGAACTCCTGGACAATTATTTTACTAAAATCAGAATACAGGGTAGAGGGGTATATGTAAAAGACATCAGCTGTATGTTAAAGGCATCCTCTTACTCAGGGAGGGCTGAGTGATACGTTAATGACAGAACAGTTTAAGCTGCTAACAACAGTAACACTATACCAAACGTGCCAAGGCTAGCTCAGTAAGTTCCAAACTCTTGAATTTAAGCAATACGATTTTCATAGCCTATACAAATAATTTATTCAACCGATGCTATTCGGATAAGTTTAATGCTGTAGTGCCCATTATAAAATGCAATGTCTACATACCAGGGTCATGGCCAATTTTATTTTCTAATGATTTGTTTATTTACAAATCCATTAAAAAATGGTGCTGCTCTTTTGTTTGCAGTACATGTGCAGGACTCCCAGCCAACTTCACAAGGTCAGGCTTGAGGATGTAGGGCTAGAAATTTGTCTTGGGTCATATCACATGGGCCCCCGTTACACGTGCTGACCAATATTTAGTTACATTGAGGTCTCCATGTATTTGTAGATCAGTATGTATAACTGGCCATGTGGGTGGATGCTCGAGAAATGCTTTCCTCTAGAGGTTATTGTTCTTGACAGTGACATCTCCAAGGATTTCCCAACTCTGCCTTTGAGATGGAAGATTTCTGACAAATCGTTTTCGTCATTCCCCGTGTTCTTCCCGTGAAGCATGCAGAAGTATTGGCCTTTACTGCAAGGGGGTTGGAGTACAAGAGTAAGGAAGTCTTGCTACAACTGTACAGGGCTTTGGTGAGACCACACCTAGAGTACTGTGCACAGTTTTGGTCTCTGTACCAAAGAAACAATCTACTTGCCTTAGAGGGGGTGCAACGAAGGTTCTCTAGATTGATTCCTGGGATGAGAGGGTTATCATATGAGGAGAGATTTAGAACTGAGATGAGGAGAAATTTCTTCACTCAGAGGGTTGTGAATCTCTGTAAGTCTCTACCCCAGAGAGCTATGAATGCTGAGTCGTTGAGTATATTCAAAGCTGAGCTTGCTAGATTTTTGGACTCTAAGAGAATGAAGGGATGTGGGGATCAGACGGGAAAGTGGAGTTGATGTAGAAAATCATCTGTGGTCTTATGGAGCAGGCTCGAGGGGCCATCGGCCCACTCCTGCTCCCAATGTTCTCATGTAATAGCACTGCTATTACATATTGATTCCAATGCAATAAGGGGCTGGAATTGGAACAGATAATGCTCACATCACAAAAACATACATAGCAAAAATTATCTTTTTACATTGTATAAGGAATTTCACATTTTGTAATTAAGACCAACAGAAAACATACTTTGTAAAAAATATTGTTTTTTTTGTGCCGATTGGCATTAGCCTTTCAACCTTTGTCACAAATCAGCTTTCGCATGATTTATAAGTTTGAATGTAGTGTCATTTACAATGATGCAGCAACCCTGTGGTGTAGCACAATCCCGAATATCACTGAGCAGGCACTTTGTACAAACTGATTCTTAACTGCAACAGTCAGAGGAATTTAGTGAAATTATTTGATGAGCACAAGAAGTCAAATTCATATATATATATATATATACACACACAAGACAAAATTAAGTGATATGAACAAGGTTTGCAAATATTTGTAATGACCTTACTTGGGAGTGTAACGACTGACTGCACAGCTGTGAATGGCCCATCAATACCTGTGGATTCAAGACTGCCGTCATCTTCGGCTGACAAACAAAGCCTTTTGTGTAGTGGTTCTTGATTGCCTTCAGATTCCAAGTCTACATTTGATAGAAAGAAAATGTAGTTCTTATAGGATAAAAGGAAATAGAATGTTGTAGTAAATTTTACATAACCCTCATTATCATCAATGCTACAGAAAGATTAAATATAAGCAGCGGGATCGGCAGTGTATGAGGCAGTGCTGTGGGCTGCCCAGTGAGTAGAAGGATTCCATCATCACCACCATCTATGATTCGAACAAATTATATATTCCCGATCTCGGTCGTAAGTTAGGCGAGGCGCCAGGAGGCTGCAATCTTTCCCCCAGGAAGGGGGAAATCGCAAAAACAAACAAGTCACCTTGGTCTTTCTTGGTCGCCGGGTCAAAAGTACCATGGGCAGGTGTCTGGGCAAGGTCAGCTCTTCACTCCAGTTGGGAAACCTTGTGTGAAGTGGGGAGCAAATATATGAAATTTTAAGAACAGTAAAAACTTATTTGCCCAACGAGGCAGCCTTTTTTGGTTGCTCTAAACGTCATTGCCTACTTTCTAACTGGCTGAAGTCAGAAAGAGCTTTGCCTTTAAAAATTCTTTATCCCAAAATGCCACTGCGGAAGACGACAGAGTAACAAAATGGTGGGAAATGTCAATTTAAAAAAATTTATTCATTCCTGGGATGTGGGCGTCGCTGGCAAGGCCGGCATTTATTGCCCATCCCTAACTGCCCCTGGAGAAGGTGGTGGTGAGCCGCCTTCTTGAACCGCTGCAGTCCGTGTGGTGAAGGTGCTCCCACAGTGCTGTTAGGGAGGGAGTTCCAGGATTGTGACCCAGCGACGATGAAGGAACGGCCGATATATTTCCAAGTCAGGATGGTGTGTGACTGGGAGGGGAACGTGGAGGTGGTGGTGTTCCCATGCGCCTGCTGCCCTTGTCCTTCTTGGAGAAGCTGGTTCCTTCATAACAACTTCTTCAAGCCATTGCCCTCAATTGAAAACACTGGCGTACCCTAAAATGACCAAGAGCTGCGATGGCAAAAATTGCAGACACTATCAAGTGGAAGCTGAGAAATTACCGCAGATATGAACGTGGCGAGCCGAGGCAAAGACTTGAATACTGCCTGACGGAGTGTTGCCACCGCAAAAATACTGTGAGCCGGACCTCGCTCCTCCTCAGCATCGCGCCCCCCCCCCCCCCCCCAGCACCTATCTGCCACCGTCCTGGCCGGACGATATCCGAGGCCGAAGAGCGGCAAGCTGCATCCGGACACCCGTTTGGTGTCGGCAGCCCACCTAACAAATTCAGAGGAGGGTCCGGCTGGGCGACCGGGTGTTCAGGACATCGATAGCCTGGGGGCGCGGAAAGAGAGACTGAGTGGGGCTCAGGGTCTGGGTGGGCAGAAGGGAGTTGTAGTGGCTGGTGAGGGTTTGGGGACCGGGCAGGGTGAGGGTACAGGAGCTGCTGGCAGTTCCTGGCTGGCAGAGGCCGAGGTGAAAGAAACATAGAAATTTACAGCGCAGAAATAGCGGACATCTAGATAGGAATAGTGCAATCAAGCAGACGCAGCATGGATTCATGAAGGGGAAATCATGTTTAACTAATTTATTGGAATTCTTTGAGGATATAACGAGCATGGTGGATAGAGGTGTACCGATGGATGTGGTATATTTAGATTTCCAAAAGGCATTCGATAAGGTGCCACACAAAAGGTTACTGCAGAAGATAAAGGTACGCGGAGTCAGAGGAAATGTAATAGCATGGATAGAGAATTGGCTGGCTAACAGAAAGCAGAGTGTCGGGATAAATGGGTCCTTTTCGGGTTGGAAATCAGTGGTTAGTGGTGTGCCACAGGGATCGGTGCTGGAACCACAAATGTTTACAATATACATAGATGACCTGGAAGAGGGGACAGAGTGCAGTGTAACAAAATTTGCAGATGACACAAAGATTAGTGGGAAAGCGGGTTGTGTAGAGGACACAGAGAGGCTGCAAAGAGATTTAGAAAGGTTAAGCGAATGGGCTAAGGTTTGGCAGATGGAATACAATGTCGGAAAATGTGAGGTCATCCACCTTGGGAAAAAAAAACAGTAAAAGGGAATATTATTTGAATGGGGAGAAATTACAACATGCTGCGGTGCAGAGGGACCTGGGGGTCCTTGTGCATGAATCTCAAAAAGTTAGTTTGCAGGTGCAGCAGGTAATCAGGAAGGCGAATGGAATGTTGGCCTTCATTGTGAGAGGGATGGAGTACAAAAGCAGGGAGGTCCTTCTGCAACTGTACAGTGTATTGATGAGGCCGCACCTGGAGTACTGCGTGCAGTTTTGGTCACCTTACTTAAGGAAGGATATACTAGCTTTGGAGGGGGTACAGAGACGATTCACTAGGTTGATTCCGGAGATGAGGGGGTTACCTTATGATGATAGATTGAGCAGACTGGGTCTTTACTCGTTGGAGTTCAGAAGGATGAGGGGTGATCTTATAGAAACATTTAAAATAATGAAAGGGATAGACAAGATAGAGGCAGAGAAGTTGTTTCCACTGGTCGGGGAGACTAGAACTAGGGGGCACTGCCTCAAAATACGGGGGAGCCAATTTAAAACCGAGTTGAGAAGGAATTTCTTCTCCCAGAGGGTTGTGAATCTGTGGAATTCTCTGCCCAAGGAAGCAGTTGAGGCTAGCTCATTGAATGTATTCAAGTCACAGATAGATAGATTTTTAACCAATAAGGGAATTAAGGGTTACGGGGAGCGGGCGGGTAAGTGGAGCTGAGTCCATGGCCAGATCAGCCATGATCTTGTTGAATGGCAGAGCAGGCTCGAGGGGCTAGATGGCCTACTCCTGTTCCTAATTCTTATGTTCTTATGTTCTTATCATTTCGGCCCATCGTGTCCGCGCCGGCCGACAAAGAGCCACACGGCCCTCGCTCAGCAGCCCTGAAGGTTACATCTAAACCTATCAACAATGAACAATGGCGGACAGGTAAAGAGCACCCAGTCCAACCAGTCCGCCCCACACAACTGCGACACCCCCTGCACCGAAACATTCTACACTCCAGGTGTAGGCATGCAACGGCCAGTAGACTCCCGACAAGATCTGCCTGTCTTAAAAATGTTGCAAGAGTAAACATCAGCATTTGCTGTTTAGATAAGACAGGATCTTCATAGTCTTCCCTTCCCCCCACCACCTGTGGCCCTGAAGCCCCCTACGACTTGCTGACCTGTGACCCTGGCTGGATGTGTTCCTGGATTGCCACCATGTACCTGCCATTGGAAAGTTCAGCCGCAGCCTTTGCCTTCTCTGCTCAGCCAGCCACCACCCAAAAGAGAAAGAGGCAGAGATGCAGAAAAGGAACGAACGAGAAGGAAAAAATAAATCACTACTTCATTCCCAACACACATATAAGGAGCTTAATGTCTACAAATACTCTTTTTTAAAAAATCAATAAAAAGCAATGAATGAATGGACCAACGTATCCGTACCGTTTTGAGGGCAATGTAGGATCAGATTGCCTTCAGTGTCCTGGGCTAGGGTGACTGAGCTGATTGTTTCCAAGGTAACTGTTCCAGATTCGTCCTCGATTGTGTTCATACTCAACCTGAAAGAAATAGAATATAAAATTTAATATATGTATATTTGTAAAGTTGTTACAATATCGTGCAACAATAATTTTGCTGAACAATTTGAATATTGACCATTTTATGTGTAGTTAAAAAATATACACACAAGAAATTCAGCTGACACTAGTGAAGGGAGAAAGACTTGTATTTATATGCTTCTCATACCCTCGGGATATTCCAAAGTGCTTCACATCCAATGAATTACTTCTTAAAGCTCAGTCACTAATGCAAGTAAGGAACATACAACGCTAGACACAGGTGGAGGCCATTTAACACCTCAAGCCTGTACCGTCATTCAATTAAAAAGACTTAGATTTATATAGCACCTTTACAGCCAATTAAGTACTTTTTGGAGTGCAGTCACTGTTGTAATGTGGGAATGATTGATCTGTACCTGAACTTCATTTACCTATCATTGTTCTTCAGGCCTTGATACCCTTACCTAACAAAGATCTATCGATCCCAGTCTTTAAAGCACCTCGTCAGTTTTGTGATAAATAAACAGCTGACTAAATATTCCAGTTACAATATTAATGTTCTCCTCTCTTTGGGGTTAGTTAAATTCATATGAAATGTAGTAATTAGAAATAATCTCTTATTAATGTTTTGTAGGCACACGAGTCAATTTCTGTACAGCAAGACCCTAGAAAGCACGATTAAATGAATGACCAGTTGAGTTTGTTTGATGCCATTGGTTGGGAGATGATTGTTGGCCAGAGCTCCAGAATTCCTTGTTCTTCTTTGAGAAAGTGACGTGGGATTTTTGGCATTGACCTGAGCAGCTGGATGAGGCCCGTGATTTAATGTTTCATCCAAAAGATGGCACCTTTGAGAATGGACGGTCCCTCAGTTCTGCACTGAAAGTGACAAAATATTTACAGTGCAGAAACAGGCCATTTGGCCCATCTGCTCAGTGCCGACATTTACAAACTGCACGAGCCTCCTCCCACCTTTCTACATCTAACCCCGTCCACACATCCTTCCATTCCTTTCTCCCTCATGTATTTATCTAGTTTCCCCTTGAATGCATCTATGCTATTTGCCTCAACTACTTGTGGCAGCGAGTTCTACATTCTCACCACTCTCTGGGTAAAGAGGTTTCTTCAGCAATTTCCTATTACTGACCATCTTATATTAGTGGCCGCTAGTTCTGCTCTCGTCCGCAAGTGGAAACATCTTCTCTACGTCCACCCTATCGAACCCTTTTAGAATCTTAAAGATTGCCATCCCCCAGCCTTCTCATTGCGAGAGAAAAGAGTCCCAGGCTGTTCAAACTTTCCTGATTTATGCAACTTCTCAGTACTGGTATTGTTGTAGTAAATCTTGTTTTGCACCTTCTCCAGTGTCTCTTTATCCTTTTTTATAATATGAAGACCAGGACTACAGCCGAAATGATGTGCTCAGGGCTCAGGGTGGGCCTGCAACCCACAACTTTCGAACCAAAGTTGATAGGGTCACCACTGAGCCAAGCAAACACTTTTTTTTGGGAGTGTAGTCACTGTTATAAATGTGGGAAATGCGGCAGCCATTTCGCGCACAGCAAGCTCCCAGAAACAGCAATATGTGATAATGACCAGATAATCTGTTTTTGTTATGTTGATTGAGGGATAAATATTGGCCCAGGACAATAATGGCTTTCAGTTAAAAGCCACTGTATCACACAAGGCGTAAATATGTCACTGTACCTTCTGCAGCTGTGACACCTCACAGCTTCTATTTATAACATGTATTTTTTTTTCTTTTTGCTTGATCTCGCTCCCCATATTCTGATTCTCTCTCTCTCTCAAAATCTCAAATTTAACAACCAAAAGCAAGAATTAGTGCCTCAAACTCAAAGATGTCTCGGCATGTACCTGTGTGGCAGCGTTGCAGATGATCATGGGGCATCCGTTATTTGATGTTACTAGTTTACCAGTGTCCCCGTTCTGTTCATCCACCTGCCCTCTCTCTCCTCCCGTCCCACCACCAACACACAATTTCTCATGTGAGTGAGTCAGGGGTTGCCAACTCTGATTGGACGCATTGCTGGAGGTGCCATCACATGACCTCCTGCCTCCGATCGCCCTGCTTCCACATTCTTGCCTTTGATCACCCGACATGCCCACACTGGCGGTACTCCGCCTTCCCACAGCCAACTGGGAAGTGAACAGACTCTTCATCACCCGACTGGATGATTCTTGACTGTTAGACAAACAGCATTGTTTCCCATGTCTGATAATATTTTTGTTTATTAGTTATAAAATTAAGAAAATGAAACAAAATGAATGCCCCTATGATCTCCTGGTTTTGCTCACAGCTGTGTTCTGGAGACTAATATTTAATTCCTGGAGTCTCCAGGGTAATCCTGGAGGGTTGGCAACCCGAGTGATACATCAACTGAATGATGTAGTCTTTCCGCAAATAAAATAAACCCAGATTGTGAATATTGCACAAGGAAGAGAACTTCCAAATGAAAACATTAATAACTTGAATAATCTTTGTGTGAAACTCAAAGCAGTTATTGCATTGCCGACCAGGAATAAGAAAGTCTGTTCCTATTGGCTGCCAGTTTGCACTCTCTCTACAAGTTACTGCGTATGATCACCGATAATCAGATGTCAAATTCCCTCCCTCCATGAGATGGTGATAATGGCCCTGAAATTCCGATGTCCCGGGTCCATAAGAAGCTCCTACAGACCTGGGAAGGCATCGGAAAAGCCAGTTTCCAGTGCGCAATGAGCATGCGCTGAAAACCGACATTTCCGATCTGTCAAGTTTTTGGTCTTGACAGATGGCCGCATCTCGGGAGCGAGGACAGGGTAAGATTTCCGATATTTACGAATATCTTGCCCTGCAAATGTCCTTTAAAATCCTGCGCCTGAAAAAACAGGCGTATAGCCTATTTTTATAGGCGTAAGTGGTTAAAAATACACATACAAATAAAAAATAAAGTTATAAAAGCACTTATGTTTAAAAACCCTCCCCACTACGGTAAGTTTATTTTAAGTGTTAATAAAAATTTTTTTTTCTTTTTAAAGTCGGAAAACTTTTTTTTATAACAACTTTAATTTAAATGCATGTTAATTGTGTACTTTATTTTCTATTTTTTATTGGTTTTTAAGTGTTTGGGGGGAGTTTCTCATTCATAGCAATAGGAGTTCTGTACTTACGGAACTCCTATTGCTATGAATGAGAAACTATACTGTACCCGATTGGCTGCTGTCACTAGATCCCAGCCTGCGCACGTCCCCACGTACACGTGCTGCGCGTGCAGTCACCTCGGGGCCTCAGGCTCGGAAGTTCGGACAGTTGCAGCAGCAGCAGATAAGTGCGTATCTTTTTGCTTTTTTTAGGTCATTTCCCCGCGGGAAGAGGTCAAATGGAATTTCAGGGCCAATATGTTAAGGGGCTTGACAGGGTAAATGCTGGGAGGATGTTTCCCCCAGGCTGGGGAGTCTAGAACCAGGGGTCACAGTCTCAGGATAAGGGGTCGGCCATTTCAGTCTGAAATGAGGAGGAATTTCTTCACTCAGAGGGTTGAGAATCTGTGGAATTCTCTGCCCCAGAGGGCTGTGGATGCTGAGTCGTTGAGTATATTCAAAACAGAGATCGATAGATTTTTGGATATTGAGGGAATCAAACTATTTGGGGATAATGCGGGAAGGTGGAGTTAAGGACATAAGAAATAGAAGCAGGAGTCGGCCATTCGGCCCCTCGAGCCTGCTCCGCCATTCAATACAATCATGGCTGATCTGATCATGGACTCAGCTCCACTTCCCCGCCCGCTCCCCATAACCCTTTATTCCCTTATCGCTCAAAAATCTATCTCCACCTTAAATATATTCAATGACCCAGCCTCCACAGCTCTCTGGGGCAGAGAATTCCATATATTTCTCATCAGTTTTAAATGGGCGGCTCCTTATTCTAAGATTATGTTGAGGTCGAAGGTCAGCCATGACCTTATTGAATGGCGGAGCAGGCTCGAGGGGCCAAATGGACGACTCCTGCTCCTATTTCTTATGTAACTTACAGTTCGCCAGATACCAGCAGGCCTCTAGTATCTTAAGGAAGTGGTGAATTGTCACACCATCGGCTACACAACATCTCCTCCCAGGCTATTTCATTGTGAGGCTATCACAGCTGCCCACAACCTGATCCGCAACAACAGTCACACGTGTGGAATTTTCAGCAGGCTTCATGGGGCAACAATCAGGATTGGAAACCCTGGCTGACCTTTCCTATACTCACCCTGAATTTGGGAGTCGCTGACGTCAACTTTGGTGCCCCCACTAATCAGGCCAACAGAAATCAGACTAACGGAGCATTGATCAAGGATGGACTCTGCTACCTTGCTGGTCTGTTTAGTTCAGTAAATGAGCCTTCAGGGAAACCGCATCACTAGTTCAAAATATCAATGTTGAGACGAAAAATAAGATAAATGTTCCCAATGTAAATAGAGGACACTTGGCAGCAACTAATTTTATTGCATAATGAAACTTGTAGCTGTCAAAAGAGATGAAATCATGTGACTAAGAAAACATCCACGTCAAGTATTCTGCATTTAAACACTGCGGTGGGGGTGGGGGGGGAGGAATTCATGGTGGCCAGCAGCGCAAATCGGGTGCGATTGTATTGGCCGGCCATTCTGCTCCCCACCCGATAGTTAGTTCCACTGATTTCGATAGAACTAAATATCGAGCGGAGATCTGACAAAGGCTCACAGACCCGAAAGGTTAACTCTGTTTCTCTCCACAAATGCCTGAGATTTTCAGCATTTTCTGTTTTTATTTCTGATTCCAGCATCCGCAGTGTTTTGCTTTCAGAAATGCCGAGTGGGGCGTTTCACAGGCAGCCGAAACGATACCACCTGCTTGGCGCCATCGCCCAAAATAAATTTCTACCCGTGGGTGCTTAGAGTACTGCTCAGCAAATTAACCTTCGAGATCTGTTTGCCAATGTACAGTTGGAGTGGTAATTCCTTTACTTGGAAGGATAGAATAAAAGGAAAAGGAGGTGGGGTAGCATTGTTGGTTAAAGAGGAGATTAATGCAATAGTTAGGAAGGACATTAGCTTGGATGATGTGGAATCGGTATGGGTGGAGCTACGGAATACCAAAAGGCAAAAAACGTTAGTGGGAGTTGTGTACAGACCTCCAAACAGTAGTAGTGATGTTGGAGAGGGCATCAAACATGAAATTAGGGGCGCATGCAATAAAGGTGCAGCAGTTATAATGGGTGGCTTTAATATGCATATAGATTGGGCTAACCAAACTGGAAGCAATACGGTGGAGGAGGATTTCCTGGAGTGCATAAGGGATGGTTTTCTAGACCAATATGTCGAGGAACCAACTAGGGGGGAGGCCATCTTAGACTGGGTGTTGTGTAATGAGAGAGGATTAATTAGCAATCTCGTTGTGCGAGGCCCCTTGGGGAAGAGTGACCATAATATGGTGGAATTCTACATTAGGATGGAGAATGAAACAGTTAATTCAGAGACCATGGTACAGAACTTAAAGAAGGGTAACTTTGAAGGTATGAGGCGTGAATTGGCTAGGATAGACTGGCGAATGATACTTAAGGGGTTGACAGTGGATGGGCAATGGCAGACATTTAGAGACCGCATGGATGAACTACAACAATTTTATATCCCTGTCTGGCGTAAAAATAAAAAAGGGAAGGTGGCTCAACCGTGGCTATCAAGGGAAATCAGGGATAGTATTAAAGCCAAGGAAGTGGCATACAAATTGGCCAGAAATAGCAGCGAACCCGGGGACTGGGAGAAATTTAGAACTCAGCAGAGGAGGTCAAAGGGTTTGATTAGGGCAGGGAAAATAGAGTACGAGAGGAAGCTTGCAGGGAACATTAAGACGGACTGCAAAAGCTAATGTAGGTCCCCTGCAGTCAGAATCAGGGGAAGTCATATAAGGGAACAAAGAAATGGCAGACCAATTGAACAAGTACTTTGGTTCGGTATTCACTAAGGAGGACACAAACAACCTTCCGGATATAAAAGGGGTCAGAGGGTTTGGTAAGAAGGAGGAACTGCGGGAAATCCTTATTAGTCAGGAAATTGTGTTGGGGAAATTGATGGGATTGAAGGCCGATAAATCCCCAGGGCCTGATGGACTGCATCCCAGAGTACTTAAGGAGGTGACCTTGGAAATAGTGGATGCATTGACAGTCATTTTCCAACATTCCATTGACTCTGGATCAGTTCCTATCGAGTGGAGGGTAGCCAATGTAACCCCACTTTTAAAAAAAGGAGGGAGAGAAAACAGGGAATTATAGACCGGTCAGCCTGACCTCAGTAGTGGGTAAAATGATGGAATCAATTATTAAGGATGTCATAGCAGCGCATTTGGAAAGAGGTGACATGATAGGTCCAAGTCAGCATGGATTTGTGAAAGGGAAATCATGCTTGACAAATCTTCTGGAATTTTTTGAGGATGTTTCCAGTAGAGTGGACAAGGGAGAACCAGTTGATGTGGTGTATTTGGACTTTCAGAAGGCTTTCGACAAGGTCCCACACAAGAGATTAATGTGCAAAGTTAAAGCACATGGGATTGGGGGTAGTGTGCTGACGTGGATTGAGAACTGATTGGCAGACAGGAAGCAAAGAGTAGGAGTAAATGGGTACTTTTCAGAATGGCAGGCAGTGACTAGTGGGGTACCGCAAGGTTCTGTGCTGGGGCCCCAGCTGTTTACATTGTACATTAATGATTTAGACGAGGGGATTAAATGTAGTATCTCCAAATTTGCGGATGACACTAAGTTGGGTGGCAGTGTGAGCTGCGAGGAGGATGCTATGAGGCTGCAGAGTGACTTGGATAGGTTCGGTAAGTGGGCAAATAAGAACATAAGAATTAGGAACAGGAGTAGGCCATTTAGCCCCTCGAGCCTGCTCCGCCATTCAACAAGATCATGGCTGATCTGGCCGTGGACTCAGCTCCACTTACCCGCCCGCTCCCCGTAACCCTTAATTCCCTTATTGGTTAAAAATCTATCTATCTGTGACTTGAATACTTGAATGCATGGCAGATGAAGTATAATGTGGATAAATGTGAGGTTATCCACTTTGGTGGTAAAATCAGAGAGACAGACTATTATCTGAATGGTGACCGATTAGGAAAAGGAGAGGTGCAACGAGACCTGGGTGTCATGGTACATCAGTCATTGAAGGTTGGCATGCAGGTACAGCAGGCGGTTAAGAAAGCAAATGGCATGTTGGCCTTCATAACGAGGGGATTTGAGTACAGGAGCAGGGAGGTGTTACCACAGTTGAACAGGGCCTTGGTGAGGCCACACCTGGAATATTGCGTACAGTTTTGGTCTCCTAACTTGAGGAAGGACATTCTTGCTATTGAGGGAGTGCAGCGAAGGTTCACCAGACTGATTCCCGGGATGGCAGGACTGACCTATCAAGAAAGACTGGATCAACTGGGCTTGTATGCACTGGAGTTCAGAAGAATGAGAGGGGACCTCATAGAAATGTTTAAAATTCTGATGGGTTTAGACAGGTTAGATGCAGGAAGAATGTTCCCAATGTTGGGGAAGTCCAGAACCAGGGGTCACAGTCTAAGGATAAGGGGGAAGCCATTTAGGACTGAGATGAGGAGAAACTTCTTCACCCAGAGAATGGTGAACCTGTGGAATTCTCTACCACAGAAAATTGTTGAGGCCAATTCACTAAATAGATTCAAAAAGGAGTTAGATGTAGTCCTTACTACTAGGGTGATCAAGGGGTATGGCGAGAAAGCAGGAATGGGTTACTGAAGTTGTATGTTCAGCCATGAACTCATTGAATGGCGGTGCAGGCTCGAAGGGCTGAATGGCCTACTCCTGCACCTATTTTCTATGTTTTTATGTTTCTAAATAGGCAGTGCTTGTATACCATGCAACGACGAATACTCTGCTGTGTGGGATCAAACACAATGTTTATGGTTAGTGACAAGAGAAATCAGGTAAGACGTGAACAGCAAGTTTTGCAACTTCCATTTCAGTAAAGGAATCAGACAGATTTTATTTCATGGCGCCTTTTCCCTATCCTCATTAGTTCAGACAAATCATCCATTGTGATAAAACAACACACTAGGTTAAGGATTTGTGGGGGTAAGCTCCATGTTATAGGAATCGTGTACGTGATAACTGTATGCCTTTGGCAAGTGCAGCAACCTAGAACAGTTGTGGTTTTCAGTATCACTTCAGAATATGTTTATTTCACAGAAAGTTTTATCCACCCCAGTTGTGTAAGAAAGCTCGATATGTGACTCCATCTACTTCCCAGAGAGGCAGCGAGGTTCAGTGATGTTGGAAACAGATCTGACTATCTTTCCTCAGTCATTGGAGTCTGTTTGAGTGTTTTGCAGTCAAATTAAGCAGAAAACTGGAGGCCATCCAAAACGCAGCTGCCCGTGTCCTAACTCGCACCAAGTCCTGCTCACCCATCACTCCCTGTGCTCACTGCCCCGTGTCCTAACTCGCACCAAGTCCTGCTCACCCATCACTCATTGTGCTCACTGCCCCGTGTCCTAACTCACACCAAGTCCTGCTCACCCATCACTCCCTGTGCTCGCTGCCCCGTGTCCTAACTCGCACCAAGTCCTGCTCACCCATCACCCCCTGTGCTCACTGCCCCGTGTCCTAACTCGCACCGAGTCCTGCTCACCCATCACTCCCTGTGCTCACTGCCCCGTGTCCTAACTCGCACCCAGTCCCACTCACCCATCACTCCCTGTGCTCACTGCCCCGTGTCCTAACTCGCACCGAGTCCCACTCACCCATCACTCCCTGTGCTCACTGCCCCGTGTCCTAACTCACACCAAGTCCTGCTCACCCATCACTCCCTGTGCTCGCTGACCTACACTGGCTCCCAGCTAAGCAACCCCTCGATTTTTAAATTCTCATCCTTGTTTACAAATCCCTCCAAGGCCTCGCCCCTCCCTAGCTCTGTAATCTCCTCGAGCTCCACAACATCCCTAGATCTCGACGCTCCTCTAAATCTGGCCTCTTGAGCATCCCCTATTTTAATCGTTCCATCATTGGTGGCCGTGCCTTCAGCTGCCAAGGCCCTGAGCTCTCCACCTCTTTCATCTTTTAACACGCTCCTTAAAACCTACCTCTTTGACAAAGCTTTTGGTCAACTGCCCGAATATCTCATGTTTTGTTTAAGAATCGCTCCTGTGAAGCGCCTTGGGACATTTTACTACGTTAAATATAAATACCAATTGTTGTTGTTGAATCTCATCTTGGAGTTCGACCTCTGGTAAGATGACATTGTCCTTTCACACTTGGATTTAGGGATGTGCTTCCCTTTCATTTTGATTAACTGACAGTCCCCATTTATTAAAGGAATAAGGGGTTATGGGGAGCGGGCAGGGAAGTGGACCTGAGTCCATGATTGGATCAGCCATGATCGTATTGAATGGCGGAGCAGGCTCAAGGGGCCAAATGGCCGACTCCTGCTCCTATTTCTTATGTTCTTATTAAAGTATTTCCTTTCAAAAGCCAATCTTGCACATTTTTCATTGAGCTAGGGCAGTAAACCCATACAGTATGTAGCCAATGGCTTGTGGTGCTCGGTTTGGTCTGACTCTTGACTGGGAAACTAGATGTTCATCCTGCTCAAGGCCATCCTGATTGACCCCATTAAGCAGCCTCAACTTGGGATTGGGATTTTCAAGTTAACAACTAAAGTTACAAGCAGTGCTCAGATAGGCCAACAACTGCTGCTTTATTTAGTGCCCAGATGATTATGAAGCAATCTAATTAGGTAATACATCTCATTTGAGAAGCTGGGTGCAACCACGAACTGAAATATGGCCATATGATGTATTCCTTTGCCCCCTAGCCAATCCCCACCGTGGCAACTGACGATGTAGGAAAGGGTGGGCGGGGGGAACATTTTAGATTTCCACTACCCTTTGCCTGGAAAAAGTGCTTCTTGATATCAGTCCTAAATGGCCTGGCTCTAATTGTGCAATGGTGCCTCCTTGTTCTGGATTCCCCTCCCACAGGAAAAGTTTCTCTGTATCTACTCTATCAAATCCTACTGCCATTTTGTGCACCTCAGTTAGATCACCCCTGAACCTTCTATTGTCAAAGAAATACAGGCCAAGTTTGTACCGCCCATCCTCATAATTTAACCCCTTAAGCTCTGGTGAATCTATGCCAAAAACCCTTCCAAGGCCAATATATCTTTCGTGACGTTCTGTGCCCAAAACGTAATGCAGTACTCCAGCTGGGGTCTGACCAAGGCTCTGTATAACTGAAGCCCCGTTGAGATAAAGGTCAACATTCAATTAAAGACTTGCATTTCCACAGCACCTTTCACAACCACCGGAAATCCCAAAGCACATTACAGCCAATGAAGTACTTTTTTGAACTGTAGTCACTGTTGTAACGTAGGAAACGCGGCAGTCATTTTGTGCACAGCAAGCTCCCACAAACAGCAATGTGATAATGACCAGATAATGTTTTTTTTTAAATAAAGTGATGTTGATTGAGGGGTACATATTGGCCAGGACACCAGGGATAACTCCCCTGTTCTTCTTTGAAATAGTGCCATGGGATCTTTTACGCCCCTGGGAGAGCAGACGGGGCCTCAATTTAAAGTCTCATCTGAAAGACGGCACCTCCAACAGTGCTAGAGTGACATTTGCAATTTTCAGACCAAAAGGCACAATTCCCAAATCTAGAGAGCTTTGGAAAATTAGTGCTGCCAACAGGCACTTCCTCTCCTTCAGTGCTTCTGTCAAAATACTCTGAAGGTACTTGGTTGTGCATCTTGCCATCCATTCTTCTACTGTGTACATAAACAGCAACCATACTGTTGCTGGAAAATAAGCAGATGAAATTGCAGAGTACAACAGAAAATGCTGAATGCGATTACTCTCGAGAACTTCTGCTTTCATCACTGTAACAATGCACTCTTGCGCTGTGGGGAAAATTCATTTTGAAAATGCTTCAATTATCAATTAAAAAAATTAATTTAATGTTATAATAATCAATATAGCCTTAGAAGCAACAAAATATATGTTCACTTAATATTTGTACCCAAGGTGACCATGAATATTTTCAGAATTCAGGGGCCTAGGAGTGCATGTCCACAGATCCTTGAAGGTAGCAGGCCAGGTAGGTAGTGGTTAAAAAGGCATACGGAATACTTGCCTTTATTAGCTGAGGAATGGAATACAAGAGCAGGGAGATTATGCTTGAACTGTATAAAACATCAATTAAGCCACAGCTGGAGTAGTGTGTGCAGTTCTGGTCACCACTTTACAGGAAAAATGTGATTGCACTGGAGAGGGTACAGAGGAGATTTACGAGGCTGTTGCCTGGACTGGAGAATTTTAGCGATGCGGAAAGATTAGATAGGCTGGGGTTGTTTTCTTTGGAACAGAGGAGAGTGAGGGGAGACCTAATTGAGGTGTTTAAAATTATTAGAGGCCTGGATAGAGTGGATAGGAAGGATCTATTTCCCTTAGCAGAGGGGTCAACATCCAGGGGGCATAGATTTAAAGTAATTGGGAGAAGGTTTAGAGGGAATTTGAAGAGAAAAAGTTTCACTCAGAGGGTGATGGGGGTCTGGAACTCACTGCCTGAAAGGGCGGTCGAGGCAGAAACCCTTATAGCATTTAAAAAGTACTTGGATGTGCACTTGAAGTGCTGTAACTTACAGGGCTACGGACCGAGAGCTGGAAAGTGGGATTAGGCTGGGTAGTTCGTGATCCACTCATCCAAAAAAAAGATATAAAGACATTTAACATAGAAAGGGGGTTGATAATTGATAAACCCCTGGTCCGGATGGATTGCATCCGCACATCTTAAAAGAAGTTAGGGAAGAGATAGCAGAGGCATGAATACAAATATATAGAAATTCAACAACAACTTGCATTTATACAGCGCCTTTAACAGAGAACTGTCTCAAGGCGCTTCACAGGAGTATTATGACACAAAAAATTTGACACCGAACCACGTAAGGAGAAATGAGGGAGGTGACTCAAAGAGGGAGGTTTTAAGGAGCATCTTGAAGGAGGGAAGAGAGATAGAGAGGCGGAGAGGTTTAGGGAGGGAGTTCCAGAGCTTGGGGCCCATGCACCAGAAGGCACGGCCACCGATGGTGGAACGATTATAATCAGGGATGCTCAAGAGGGCAGAATTAGAGGAGCGCAGACATCTCTCGGGGGATTGTGGGGCTGGAGGAGATTACAGAGACAGGGAGGGTCGAGGCCATGGAGGGATTTGAAAACAAGGAGAATTTTGAATGTTAGGTGTTGCTTAACTGGAAGCCAATGTAGGTCAGCGAGCACAGGGGGTGATGGGTGAGCGGGACTCTGCAAGTTAGGACATGGGCAGCCGAATTTTGGATCACCTCTAGTTTACATAGGGTAGAATGTGGGAGGCCAGCCAGGAGTGCATTGGAATAGTCAAGTCTGGAGGTAACAAAGGCATGGATGATGGCTTCAGCAACGGATGAGCTGAGGCAAGGGTGGAGACGGGCGATGTTACGGAGGTGGAAATAGGCGGTGTTAGTTATGCTGCAGATATGTGGTCGAAAGCTCATTTCAGGGTCAAATATGACACCAAGGTTGCGAACAGTCTGGTTCAGCATTAGACAGAAGTTGGGGAGAGGGATGGAGTCAGTGGCTGGGGAACGGAGTTTGTGGTGGGGACCGAAAATGGCTTCAGTCTTCCCAATATCCAATGAGAGAGAATTTCTGCTCATCCAGAACAAGCAGTCTGACAAGTTAGAGAGCGTGGAAGGGTCAAGAGAAGTGGTGGTGAGGTAGAGCTCATCAGCGGATATGTGGAAACTGACGCTGTGTTTCCGGATCATGTCGCCTAGGGGCAATATGTAAATGAGAAATAGGAGAAATTCATTACGAAAGGGAACAGTGCCAGAGGACTGGAGGACGCCGAGAACTCTGCATGACTCAGACTCACCCACCACACTGTTACAGGTTTTTGGCCTGCTTTAGATATTCTCGAGTAGAGCAGTGCTGGTCACTCCTGTGAGCGTGCACATTGTGTCCAACACCTAATTATATGACTGCGTAACCTGAGGGTGTAACATTGGGACCAACTGTGTGATCTGAACCGATAGTGTGTCTTTTGCACGTACCTTACCTTTCTCTGCCTTTTTTGCAGATGAACTGTCCATTGCATACAGCTCTGTCAGTGTATTTATTCTGATTTGACACCATTCAGCATTTTCCTATGTACCCGAGTGCTCTCAACATCGAGTTAGTGAGAATAATAAACAGGATTATTTAGCTGAATTCTGTCAATATCCAAATAAATGATTTTTGGTGACAACAAATAGCTACATAAAGTCACTAAAGTATGGCGGAGAGACACTATTGGCACAAAGGCTTGACCTCATCTCTCTTATCTGGAGGGAGGAGAGCATGCCGGGAGATCTCAGAGATTGCGTAATCGTGACCATCTTTAAAAAAGGGGACAAGTCCGACTGCGGCAACTACAGAGGAATCTCCCTGCTGTCGGCCACTGGGAAAGTCATCGCTTGAATCCTCCTCAAATGTCTTCGCCCTGTGGCTGAGGAGCTCCTCCCAGAGTCACAGTGCGGATTACGTCCACTAAGGAGTACAACGGACATGATCTTCACCACGTGACAACTATAAGAGAAATGCAGGGAACAGCACCAACCATTGTACATGGTCTTCTTTGACCTCAAAAAGGCCTTTGACACGGTCAACCGTGAGGGACTATGGACCATCCTCCTCCATTTTGGCTGCCCCCAAAAGTTTGTCACCATCCTCCGTCTTCCCCACGATGACATGCAAGTCGTGATCCTGACCAACGAATCCACCACAGACCCAATCCACGTCCGGACCGGGGTCAAGAGGGCCGAGTCATCGCACCAATGCTCTTCGCCATCTCACTCTCAACAAGCTCCCGAATGGAGTGGAACTAAACTATAGAACCAATGGGAACCTGTTTAACCTTCGTCACCTCTAGGCTAGATCCAAGACCGTCCCATCTCTGCCATTGAACTACAGTACGCGGATGAGGCTTGCATCCATGCACAGAGGCCGAACTCCAAACTTCGTCAACATCTTCACCGAGGCGTATGAAAACATAGGCCTTACACTAAACGTCAGCAAGACAAAGGTCCTCAAACAACCTGACCCCACCTCACAGCACTGCCCCCCCTCCCCGGTCATCAAAATCCACGGCACGGCCCTGGACAATGTGGACCATTTTCCATACCTTGGGAGCCTACTATCAGCAAGGGCAGACATCAACAATGAGGTCTAACACCACCTCCAGTGCGCCAAAACAGCCTTCAGCCACCTGAGGAAGAGAGTATTTGAAGACCAGGACCTCAAATCTGGCACCAAGGTTATGGTCTACAGGGCAAAAGGTGGTACCCGCCCTCCTATATGGCTCAGAGATGTGGACCATATACAGCAGACATCTCAAAGCGCTGGAGAAGTACCATCAGCGCTGCCTCCGCAAGATCCTGCAAATCCACTGGGAGGATAGGCGCACCATCAGTATTCTCACTCAGGCCAACATCCCCATCATTGAAGCACTGACCACACTCGACCAGCTCCATTGGGTGGGCCACATCGCCCACATGCCCGACACCAGACTCCCAAAGCAAGCACTCTACTCGGAACTCCTACACGGCAAGCGGGCTCTAGGTAGGCAGAGGAAACATTTCAATGACACTCTCAAAGCCTCCTTGATAAAGTGCAACATCCCCACCGACACTTGGGAGACTCTGGCCGAAGACCACCCTAAGTAGAGGAAGAGCATCCAGGAGGGCGCTGAGCACGAGTTTCGTCGCCGTGAGCATGCAGAGACCAAGCGCAGACAGCGGAAGGAGCGTGCGGCAAACCAGTCCCACCCTCCCCTTCCCTCAACCACTGTCTGTCCCACCCGTGACAGAGACTGTAATTCCCGTATTGGACTGTACAGTCACCCGAGAACTCACTTTTAGAGTGGAAGCAAGTCTTCCTTGATTCCGAGGGACTGCCTATGATGATGATGACTTAAAGGTTTATGTTTTCAAAAATATATAATGTACATGACATTGTTCTGATGCCATCAGACACAAGACTCCCTAAGCAAATGCTCTATACAGAGTTCCTTCACGGCAAACGAGCCAAAGGTGAGCAGCGGAAACGTTAAGGACACCCTCAAAGTCTCCCTGATCAAGTGCGACATCCCCACTGACACCTGGGAGACCCTGGCCGAAGACCGTCCTAGGTGGAGAAAGCTTTGAGTCTCAACGCCGAGAGCATGAGGAGGTCAACCCAGGCAGCGGAAGGAGCGCGCGGCAAACCAGCCGCACCCACTCCTTCCCTCGACCAATGTCTGTCCCACCTGTGACAGGGTCTGTGGCTCTCGTATTGGACTGTTCAGGAGTGAAGAACTCACTTCAGGAGTGGAAGCAGGTCTTCTTCGATTCCGAGGGACTGCCTATGATGATGTGTTCACCATAGACCAAACAGATAATTTACTGTACATAACACAAGAACATAAGAAATAGCAGGAGTCAGCCATTCAATTAGATCATGGCTGATCATCTAACTCAACTCCACCTTCCCGGACTATCCCCATATCTCAAAAAAGATTTATTGATCTCTGTCATTAATATACTCAAAGACTGAGCTCCACAGCCCTCTGGGGTAGAGAATTCCAAAGATTCACCACCCTCTGAATGAAGAAATTCCTCCTCGTCTCAGTCCTAAATGGCCGACCCCTTATTCGGAGACTGTGACCCCGTGTTCTAGATTCCCCAGCCCGGCGAAACATTTTCCCAAAATCTATACTGTCAATCACTGCAAGAAATTTATATTTCAATGAGAGCCCCTCTCATTCTTCTAAACTCTAGGGAATATAGGCCTAATCTACTCAATCTCTCATGATAGGACAATCTTCCCCTACAGCATAGAGGAAGGTGCTAGAGCTATTTCTTGATGAAATTGTTTAAAAAACAAGGCTTACAATAATAAAATATACAGCAAAGTTTCATATAAGCTTATGGACTTTGCAGTTCACTATTCTTAATGCAACATGAAATGGTGTCAGCTGTGGCTCAGTGGGCAGCACTCTCGCCTCCCAAGTCAGAAGATCGTGGGTTCAAATCCCACTCCAGAGTCCCGAGCACAAAAATCTAGGCTGACACTCCCAGTGCAGTGCTGAGTGAGTGCCGCACTGTCGGTGGTGCCGTCTTTCGGATGAATGTTAAACCGAGGCCCCGTCTGCTCTCTCTCAAGTGGGAGCAGGGGAGTTATCTCCGGTGTCCTGGGGCCAATATTGATCCCTAATCAACATCACTAAAAAAGATTATCTGGTCATTATCACATTGCTGTTCATGGGAGCTTGCTGTGCACAAATTGGCTGCTGCATTTCCTACATTACAACAGTGACTACACTTCAAAAAGTACTTCATTGGCTGTAAAGCACTTTGGGACGTCCAGAAGTCAGGAATGGCGCTATATAAAAGCAGGTCTTCCTTTTACAGGGGTAATTTTTAAGGTCCTTTGGTATCAGTAATGTGGTTTGTAAAATCAGGCACACATTTTCCCCGATCTATGCTCATATTTAGCAAGTCTTCATCATATAGTATTAAAACCAACCTTCATTATATGAGGATGTGCGAATCATAATACAAGATGTAGTGTGGAGCCATAAGGTGCATTTATGAATGGAAATGCATGGATTTAGTAATTTTCCAGCCCCATATGAACAATAGCGCCATAGCCCCGTTACCCTGAGTGTATAGTAATGGAGGTTTCTTTGAGCATTTAGGAATTAAATTATAGAAAATTGATTATTTGCCAGCGAGTATAATTGCAGTGACAGCCACAAACTTCAATTGAAATCAAGTGATTTGACAAGGATATAGTGGCATCCCCACTGACACCTGGGAGTCCCTGGCCAAAGACCATCCTAAGTGGAGGGTGCTGAGGACCTCGAGTCTCGTCGCCGAGAGCATGCAGAAAACAAGCGCAGGCAGCAGAAAGAGCGTGCGGCAAACCAGACTCCCCACCCACCCTGTCCTTCAACCACTGTCTGTCCCACCTGTGAGAGTCTGTGGCTCTTGTATTGGATGTTCAGCCACTTAAGGCCTCATTTTAAGAGTGGAAGCAAGTCATCCTCGATTCCAAGGGATATACAAGAAAATAATGAGAGGCATCAGGGACCACAGTGAAAGGCAAAATAAACACACAACTACAATAAAATGGAATCAATACAACTGTATTTTGCATTCAGGAGTGCATTCATCTTTGTTGAAGTGTTTTAACAAGCACAAAGAGTTTACCAAAATGAGTCAATTGATTCCCCAAAACAATGTATGAATTGTATAGCACAACAAACAGACACACAGCTGCTCATTATCCACAAGAAACATCGTGCCTCTTTTTACAAAATGTGGATCTGACCCAGAATTGTAGTCAGTATATCTCCAGATATGAGGCTGTTGTAGCGCTTAATAAGAGCCTGTTATTTCTCATTAAACCATCTATTTCTCCTATTACACTTCAAGGGATACAGGTATTCAGATTTTTGTTTTAGGTAAATCATAAACGTATTGATGGTTTCGAAACAAAACCACCTCCTTCGGCACCTTGTTCCTGCACCAAGCTTGTGTCCTTCTCACTCTGGGCTCCTTTGAATTCCCACGCCCTCACGGCCCCACTCCGGACTACTCTCCCGAATCCCCTCCTGCAAAAGCTACCTCGGAGCATTCTTGCAGCTTCGTCACCATCTCAATCCCTCTCTCACCACTGCTCAACGTCCACTTATTTTCACATCTGTACAGTGCCTTGGAACATTTTAAAAGGAATTATATGAGTGCAAGAATTTGTAGTACTAATGTGGCCGCAAGAGTCAAGTCACCAAAATAATCCCTCAAGTTTCCCACATAACTCGCTCAGATTTTTAGTAAGACAATTGAAACAGGCTTAATAAGTTTACCAAATCCTCATCCCACATGTAAAAATGTTAAGAATTCAATGCACAAATCAATCCTGAATTAGACTAATCCATCGTTAAATAAAAACTGTTCCTAAAGAGCAGCTGACATTGGGTTTATTCAGAGCTGCGGAAATGGTGCATTTCCTTTTTTTTGTGTGCATCATACAAACTTCATTAAATAGCATTTTAGAATAACTTTTTTTTTTAATTGTCCGAGAGTTAGGCTGCACCATCAGGGCCAGTTACAGCAGTGACAAATACACATGCAATTTATATATATATAAAAAATAAATTGTGAAATTGATACATTACAACAGCGACTACACTTCAGAAGTTGCTTCATTGACTGTAAAGTGCTTTAGGACGCCTGGTGATCATGAACAGCACTGTAGAAAGGCAAGTCTTTTCTTTTTAACAACATGCAATTATTACATTATATATAATTTCTTAAAAGTAAATTGGCAGATTATCTGAATGGCAGATTAGGAAAAGGGGAGGTGCAACGAGAACTGGGTGTCATGGTTCATCAGTCACTGAAAGTGGGCATGCAGGTACAGCAGGCGGTGAAGAAGGCAAATGGTATGTTGGCCTTTGTAGCTAGGGGATTTGAATATAGGAGCAGGGAGGTCTTACTGCAGTTGCAGAGACTTAGTGAGGCCTCACCTGGAATATTGTGTTCAGTTTTGGTCTCCTAATCTGAAGAAGGACGTTCTTGCTATTGAGGGAGTGCAGCGAAGGTTCACCATACTGATTCCAGAGATGGCTGGACTGTCATATGAGGAGAGACTGGATCAACTGGGCCTTTATTCACTGGAGTTTAGAAGGATGAGAGGGGATCTCATAGAAACATAAGATTCTGACAGGACTGGACAGGTTAGATGCAGAAAGAATGTTCCCGATATTGGGGAAGTCCAGAACCAGGGGACAGTCTTAGGATAAGGGGTAGGCCATATGGACTGAGTTGAGGAGAAACTTCTTCACTCAGAGAGTTGTTAACCTGTGGAATTCCCTGCCGCAGAGAGTTGTTGATGCCAGTTCATTGGATATATTCAAGAGGGAGTTAGATATGGCACTTACGGCCAAGGGGATCAAGGGGTATGGAGAGAAAGCAGGAAAGGGGTACTGAGGGAATTATCAGCCATGATCTTATTGAATAGCAGTGCAGGCTCGAAGGACCGAATGGCCTACTCCTGCACCTATTTTCTATGTTTCTATGTATATATAAAACAAACTATTCCAAATGAACAAAAAAACAAAAATACACAAAACATGTTGCACATTAAATACTGAGTTTTATTTTCCTTTAAAATAAATGAATTTAAATATCCCTTGGATAAATCTCCAGCTCTTTATTTCCCTTTAAACCTCAAGTGCACATAAAAGATCCCACGGCACTGTTTCGAAGAGGAGCAAAGGAGTTCTCCCTGGTGTGCTGGGTCAATATTTATCCCTCAATCAACATAACAAAAAAAAGATTATCTGGTCATTATCACAATGCGGTTTGTGGGAGCTTGCTGTGCACAAATTGGCTGCTGCGTTTCCCACATTACAACAGTGACTACTCTTCCAAAGTACTTCATTGGCTGTAAAGCGCTTCGGGACGTCCGGTGGTCGTGAAAACCATTAAAACAACTAAAAGTCTTTCTTTAAAATAAATGAATATCTCCAGCTCGTTATTTCCCTTTCATGGAAAAATTACAACATACAAGGAGGCCATTTGGCCCATCGTGTCCGCGCCGGCCGATCAAGAGCTATCCAGCCTAATCCCACTTTCCAGCTCTTGGTTCCGTAGCCCCGCATGCTACGGCACTTCCAAGTAATTTTTAAATGCGGTGAGGGTATCTTGCCTCTCCCACCTTTTCAGGCCGTGAGTTCCAGACCCCCACCACCCTCTGAGTAAAAAGAGTTCCCCTTCAAATCCCCTCTAATCAGGGACCACCCTCAAAGCCTCCCTGATAAAAGTGCAACATCCCCACCGACACCTGGGAGCCCCTGGGCCAAAGACCAGTCCGCCCTAAGTGGAGGAAGAGCATACGGGAGGGCGCTGAGCACCTCGAGTCCCGTCGCCGAGAGCATGCAGAAACCAAACGCAGGCAGCGGAAGGAGCGTGCGGCAAACCAGACTCCCCACCCGCCCTTTCCCTCAACCGCTGTCTGTCCCACCTGAAGTTGCATGTTCAGCCATGAACTCATTGAATGGCGGTGCAGGCTAGAAGGGCCGAATGGCCTACTCCGGCACCTATTTTCTATGTGACAGAGAGACTGTAATTCCCCGGATCGGACTGTTCAGCCACCTGAGGACTCACTGTTAGAGTGGGAGCAAGTCTCCCTCGACCCCGAGGGACTGGTTATGAGGATCACTAATTACTTTAAATCCATGCCCCCTGGTTGTTGACCCCTCTGCTGATGGGCACAGCTCGGTCCCATCCACTCCAGGCCCCTCACAATGTTATCCACCTCAATGATGTCTCTCCCCAGCCCCCCCCCCCCCCCCAGGTCTCCCCAAGCCCCCCCCCCCCAGGTCTCCCCAGCCCCCCCCCCCAGGTCTCCCCCAGCCCCCCCCCCCAAGTCTCCCCCAGCCCCCCCCCCCCAAGTCTCCCCAGCCCCCCCCCCAGTCTCCTCCAGCCCCCCCCCCAGTCTCCCCCAGCCCCCCCCCCCCCAGTCTCCCCCAGCCCCCCCCCCCCCAGGTCTCCCCCACAGCCTGTGCTCACAGCCAACACCCTGCCCATCATCTCCGGGGGACCCCGGACAACAAGTGAGCTCAAAGCCGCCGGCTCCTGACTCCCTGCACAGCGGGCAATGTCCCGGGCTGTGGGCCCTCGCAGTGCGCGGCCTGGGGCCTGGGGCCTGGGGCCTGGCTCCCCTCTCCCCCGCGCCGGGCCGCCCCTGGGCTGGGGGGGCTGAGGGCCCGCGTGAGCCTGAGCCCCAGGCCCCAGGCCCAGGCCGCCATGTTGAGCCGGCGGTGGGGACCGGGGCCCAGGGGCCCGGAGCCTGGGCCTCCCGCCGCCGCCGCTCCCCGGGGCCTGGGCCCGCCGCCGCGCCCCGCGCTCCCCGCCCGCCCGCCACATTCACTTACTTCCTGTGTGTGAGTACGGGCACTTTCTGACCGCGGCCAGGGACCAGGATGACAAAATGCCAGGATGGAGAAAGCCCGCAGCACCGCCCGGACTGACCTCACTTCCGCCCGGCTGCCATGGCAACGCGGCCTACCCGCCTCAAAAGCCTAACTCGCATCACTCCAACTCCAACTCCACTCAGCTCTGCCCCCTCCACCCTCCTTCCTTCCTTTGCCTCGTTTCAAAATCTCCTCCTGTGTGCTTTTTGGTCACCTGCCCGAATTAATTCCCAGGTGGCTCGGTGTCAAATGTATCTGCTTTGTCTTATAACATAGAAACATAGAAACATAGAAAATAGGTGCAGGAGTGGGCCATTCGGCCCTTCTAGCCTGCACCGCCATTCAATGAGTTCATGGCTGAACATAAAACTTCAGTACCCCCTTCCTGCTTTCTCGCCATACCCCTTGATCCCCCGAGTAGTAAGGACTTCATCTAACTCCCTTTTTGAATATATTTAGTGAATTGGCCTCAACTACTTTCTGTGGTAGAGAATTCCACAGGTTCACCACTCTCTGGGTGAAGAAGTTTCTCCTCATCTCGGTCCTAAATGGCTTACCCCTTATCCTTAGACTGTGACCCCTGGTTCTGGACTTCCCCAACATTGGGAACATTCTTCCTGCATCTAACCTGTCTAAACCCGTCAGAATTTTAAACGTTTCTATGAGGTCCCCTCTCATTCTTCTGAACTCCAGTGAATACAAGCCCAGTTGATCCAATCTTTCTTGATAGGTCAGTCCCGCCATCCCGGGAATCAGTCTGATGAACCTTCGCTGCACTCCCTCAATAGCAAGAATGTCCTTCCTCAAGTTAGGAGACCAAAACTGTACACAATACTCCAGGTGTGGCCTCACCAAGGCCCTGTACAACTGTAGCAATAACGCTCCTGTGAAGCACCTTGGGACATTTTCCTACGTTAAAGGCGCTATATAAATACGCGGAAGCCAAGCGGAAGGAGCGTGCGGCAAACCAGACTCCCCACCCACCCTTTCCCTCAACCGCTGTCTGTCCCACCTGTGACAGAGACTGTAATTCCCGTATTGGACTGTTCAGTCACCTGAGAACTCACTGTTAGAGTGGGAGCAAGTCTTCCTCGATTCCGAGGGACTGCCTGTGATGATGATGATATAAATACAAGTAGTTGTTGTTGTTTCCAACATTTTACTGCAAACAACACACTGATCATAGTGTAAATTCCTGTCCCCTCAGTACAGACTCACACGAGGCATGGAGTGAAGTCAAGGTCACTCTGGACCTGCACCTTTATTTCACAGCTCTGGAATGCTGCACTTGCCTGAGACCTGTCCTTATATACCTGTCTCTTGCAAGTGCACCCCTGGTGGTAAGGTATGCTGGTGGTTACAGGTCATATCTTATTACAGTCATGTATAGCATGTTAGGATACAGTTATATATAATAATGTAAGATACATGATATCACCCTCCCCCAAGGTCTTATTGTCTTTATAGGTTCAGTCTCTCAGGTGGTCTAGGCTCTCGCGTGGAGCGTCTGAGTTGTGGTTCAGTTGTTTGCCTTGGTGTCTGTTTTTCTTTGGGTGTGGTTGCTGGTATCTCGCCTGGGCTGTCTGTTTCGATTGGTGTGATTGTTGTTGACTCGCCTGGGCTGTCCGTTGGGATTGCCCTTTCCTCAGGTTGTTCCCTCTGTCTGTCCACCAGGTGTGGTGTGAGTTCCACATTGTAGTCTGCCTCTGGTTCCGCAGTGTTGTTGGTAAATCTGCTTTTGACTTGGTCTACATGCCTCCGGCAGGTTTTGCCATTGTCCATTTGTACTACCAGTAGCCTGTTTCCTTCCTTGCCCGTTACTGTCCCTGCAAGCCATCTGGGACCCCTGCCATAGTTTAGTACAAACACTTTGTCCCCTATCTCATTCCATCTCCCCCTCGAATTTCTGTCATGGTACTCAGTCAGTTTACGGCACTTTGCCTCAACGATTTTGTGCATATCTGGGAGGATTAATGAGAGCCTTGTTTTAAAAATCCTTTTCATCAACAGTTGCGCGGGGGGGGATCCCAGTCAGTGAGTGCGGACGAGATCTGTATGCCAGCAGCAGTCGCGACAGGCGACCCTGCAGCGTGGGACCTTGGATTTTAAGCATGCCTTGTTCAATGATTTGGAGGCCGGCTTGAACGGTGCCGTCTTGACATGATTTATGCCGTGGTCAATTATAAAGTCTTGGAATTCTGCACTGGTGAAGCACGGACTGTTGTCACTGACCAATATGTCAGGGAGTCCGTGCGTTGCAAACATGGTTGCGAGGCTCTCCACAGTGGTGGAGGTTGTGCTCGAGTTTAAAATGGTGCATTCGATCCACTTTGAAAATGTATCTACAACTACGAGGAACATTTTGCCCATGAATAGGCCCGCATAGTCTACGTGCACCCGCGACCACGGTTTGGTGGGCCAGGGGTCAGTGGAGCCTCCCTGGGGGCATTGCTGAGTTGGGCACAAATGGTGCACCTTCGGACGCAGAGCTCCAAGTCCGCGTCAATACCAGGCCACCAGACGTGGGATCTGGCTATGGCCTTCATGAGAACGATCCCCGGGTGCTCGCGGTGGAGCACCCGGACAAATGCCTCTCTGCCTCGCAGAGGCATGACTACTCGGCTGCCCCACATCAGGCAGTCTGCTTGTAGTGATAGCTCATGCATGCGCCTGTGAAAGGGTTTTAATTCCTCGGGGCAAGCATCGCGAGCCTCTGCCCAGTCACCGGTTAGGACACATCTTTTTACTAAGGATAACGTGGGGTCGCTAGCCGTCCAGGCTCTGATTTGGCGAGCAGTCATGGGCGAACCTGTGGACTCAAAGGCATTGATTGCCATGACTATCTCAAAGTCCTGTTCGTCAGACCCTTCCATGGTCGCCAGGGGTAGCCTGCTGAGTGCGTCGGCACAGTTGTCTGTGCCTGGTCTGTGCCTTATGGTATAGTCGTAGGATGCCAGCATGAGTGCCCACCGTTGAATTTGCGCCGAGGCGTTGGCGTTTATTGCCTTGCTCTCGGATAGGAGGGACGTGAGGGGCTTGTGGTCGGTTTCTAATGCAAACTTGGCCCCGAAAAGGTATTGGTGCATCTTTTTGACATCGTACACGCACGCGAGTACCTCCTTCTCTACCATTCCGTATCCGCGCTCCGCCCACGAAAGTGACCTGGAGGCATAAGCTATGGGTTGTAATTTGCCCGCACTGTTGACATGTTGCAAAACTCACCCGACCCCATACGCTGACGCATCGCATGTAAGAACTAGCTTTTTACCTGGGTCAAAGAAAGCCAAAACACTGTTGGAACACAGAAGGTTGCGTGCCTTATTGAAGGCGCGTTCCTGGGCGTCCCCCCAAAACCAATCGCACCCCTTCCTGAGTAGCACGTGGAGAGGCTCCAGCAGCGTGCTTAAGTTCTGCATAAAGTTCCCAAAGTAATTGAGTAGCCCGAGAAAGGCGCGCATTTCTGAGACATTCCAGGGCCTGGGTGCCAGGCGAATTGCTTCTGTTTTGGACTCTGTTGGGCGGATTCCATCCGCGGCAATCCTTCTGCCCAAAAATTCAACCTTGGGTGCGAGAAACAGGCACTTGGATTTCTTGACTCGTCGGCCTATCCGATCCAACCGCTTTAGTACTTCCTCCAAATTACGGAGATGGGAGTCGGTGTCCCTGCCCGTGATAAGTATGTCGTCTTGAAATACAACCGTCCCCGGGATGGACTTGAGCAGATTCTCCATGTTGCGCTGGAATATGGCAGCTGCTGACCTGATGCCGAATGGGCATCGATTGTACATGAAAAGGCCTCGATGTGTGTTGATGGTGGTGAGTAGCTTGGATTCCTCGGTCAATTCTTGCGTCATATACGCAGATGTGAGGTCTAATTTTGAGAAAAGTTTACCTCCAGCCAATGTGGCAAATAAGTCCTCCGCTCTGGGCAGCAGGTACTGGTCCTGTAGGGAGACTCTGTTTATGGTAGATTTGTAGTCCCCACAGATTCGTACGGATCCATCAGGCTTCATGACTGGGACAATGGGACTCGCCCAGTCGCTAAATTCCACAGGTGATATAATGCCTTCCCGCAGAAGCCTGTCTAGTTCGTGTTCAATCTTTTCCCTCATCACATAGGGTACAGCTCTGGCCTTGTGATGGACCGGTCTAGCATCCTGTGTGATATAGATTTTGACGTTGGCCCCTTTGAAAGTGCCCACATCTGGCTGAAAGAGATGTTCAAATCGCTTTATAACTGTTGAGCAGGAGGTCCGTTCCTCTAATGACATGGCATGGACATCATCCCATTTCCAGTTTAGTTTTGCCAGCCAGCTTCTCCCCAGCAGTGCTGGGGTGTCTCCGGGGACAGTCCACAGGGAAAGTCGGTTCACTGTCCCTTTGTGTGTGACAGAGAGCATGGCGCTGCCGAGGACTGGCACGATTTCTTTGGTATAGGTCCTTAGTGTGGTGTCGACCCTTGTGAGTTTTGGTCTGTCTCTTTTATGCGGCCACAGTTGTTCAAATTGTTGAGCGCCCATGAGAGATTGACTCGCTCCCGTATCCAGCTCCATGTTGACAGATATCCCGTTGAGTAGGACCCTCATCATTATAGGAGGCGTCCTGTTGTAGGAGCAGCGGCCATTGATCGTGTTGACCCGCTGTACACCGGTGTCCCGGGTACTGTCCCCACCATCTTCTGGTCCGCTTTCCAACCCATCCGATTCGTATACCAGCCGAGCTGCCGTTTTTTTGCACATGCGGGCCAAATGCCCTGTATATTCACAATTTCTGCAAACAGCCTGCTGAAATCGACATCCCCTTGACGAGTGCCCACCCCCACACCTCCAGCACAGACCTGTTCCATTGTTCAAAGTGTTCCCAAAGAATGAGCTGCGTCTGGTTGATCTCTCTTGAGATTCTCTCAGTTTGTAGTTGATTGCTCGCATTGTGGGTTGATGAGGTGTGAACGGCCATTCCTGTGGCCCTTGATGGCTTCTGCCTGCTGTCGAGAGCCTGTTCTCCCGGTTTTGTTTGTGTGTGGGGGTAGCAGCTTGTTTAGTGCTTTGAACAACTTCTTCCGATATTTCGTTAGTTGTCGTACCTGCATTGTAAATCAACCTCGTTTCTTCTTCCCCTACCAAGAATGTCTGTGCAACCAGTGCTGCTGCCTCTAAAGTCAGGTTCTTGGTCTCTATGAGCTTTCGGAATATGCCTGCGTGGCCTATTCCTTCAATGAAAAAGTCTCTCAGCATTTCTCTCCTCAGTTCATCGGAGAACTCACATAAACTAGCCAACCTTCGAAGTTCTGCCACGAAGTCGGGTATGCTCTGGCCCACACAGCATCTGTAGTTGTAGAACCTGTGTCTGGCCATGTGTAGGCTGCTCGCTGGCTTCAGGTGGTCTCTTACCAGTGTGCTCAATTCTTCAAACGACTTGCTTGCTGGTTTCTTGGATGCCAACAGATCCTTCATTAAAGCGTATGTTTTTGAGCCACAGCTGGTCAAGAGATGGGCTCTTCTCTTGTCTGCCTTATCGTCGCCTAACCAGTCTTTGGTTACAAAGCTTTGCTGGAGCCTTTCTATAAAGTCCCCCCAATTGTCTCCCACATTGTACTTTTCATCTGATCCGTTGTTCGCCATTCTGTGGATTCTGTAATCCCGTAACCCGTCGCCACTGTAAAGTCCTGTCCCCTCAGTACAGATTCACACGAGGCATGTAGTGAAGTCAAGGTCAATCTGGACTTGCACCTTTATTTCACAGCTCTGGAATGCTGCACTTGCCTGAGACCTGTCCTTATATACCTGTCTCTTGCAAGTGCACCCCTGGTGGTAAGGTATGCTGGTGGTTACAGGTCATATCTTATTACAGTCATGTATAGCATGTTAGGATACAGTTACATATAATAATGTAAGATACATGACACATAGAATCATAGAAACTTCCAGCATGGAAGGGAGGCCATTCGGCCGGTCGTGTCAGCGCCAGCCGACATCAAGTTACACAGCCCGATCCCAGCTCTTGATCATCTCCAATAAAGACTGAAAGTGCCGACCTTCCACCTTGCACCCTTGACTCATCCAAAACTCGGCTGCCCCGTGTCCTAACTCGCACCGAGTCCCGTTCACCCATCACCCCCTGTGCTCGCTGCCCCATGTCCTAACTCGCACCGAGTCCCGCTCACCCATCACCCCCTGTGCTCACTGCCCCGTGTCCTAACTCGCACCAAGTCCCGCTCACCCATCACCCCCTGTGCTCACTGCCCCGTGTCCTAACTCGCACTGAGTCCCGCTCACCCATCACCCCCTGTGCTCGCTGTCCCGTGTCCTAACTCGCACCTAGGCCCACTCACCCATCACCCCCTGTGCTCGCTGTCCCGTGTCCTAACTCGCACCAAGGCCCACTCACCCATCACGCCCTGTGCTCACTGCCCCGTGTCCTAACTCGCACCAAGTCCCGCTCACCCATCACCCCCTGTGCTCACTGCCCCGTGTCCTAACTCGCACTGAGTCCCGCTCACCCATCACCCCCTGTGCTCGCTGTCCCGTGTCCTAACTCGCACCTAGGCCCACTCACCCATCACCCCCTGTGCTCGCTGTCCCGTGTCCTAACTCGCACCAAGGCCCACTCACCCATCACGCCCTGTGCTCACTGCCCCGTGTCGTAACTCACACCCAGTCCCACTCACCCATCACCCCCCTGTGCTCGCTGACCTACATTGGCTCCCGGTTAAGCAACGACTCCATTTTAAAATTCTCATCATTATTTTCAAATCCCTTCATGGCCCTCGCCCCTCCCTATCTCTGTAATCTCCTCAAGCCCCACAACCCCCAGAGATGTCTGCGCCCCTCCAATTCTGGCCTCTTGAGTATCCCTGATTATAATCGCTCCACCATCGGTGGCCATCCTGCAGCTGCCTGGGCCCCAAGCTCTGGAATTCTCTCCCTAAACCTCTCCACCTCTCCAGCTCTTTTTTCTTCTTTAAGACGCTCCTTAAAATATACCTCTCATCTGTCCTAATTTCTCCTTTTATGGATCGGTGTCAAATTTTTGTCACATAATACTCCTGTGAAGCACCTTGTGATATTTTACTATGTTAAAGGCACTATATAAATACAAGTTGTTGTTGATGAGGAAAAAAGAAAGACTTGCATTTATATAGCGTCCTTCATGATCACCAGATGTCCAAAGTGCTTTACAGCCAATTAATTAGTTTTTGAAGTGTAGTCACTGTTGTAATGTAGGAAATGCAGCAATAATTTTACGCTCAGCAAACTCCCGCAAACAGCAATGTGATAATGACCAGATAATCTGCTTACTTATTCTGAAAGGTGTGGGGAGGCTCAAGTGGAGCATAAACGTGACAAGGACTGGTTGGGCCGAATGGTATGTTTCTGTGTTGTATATCCTGTGTAATCCTATGTATGTAAACACTCAGCGGGTCAGGCAGCATCTGTGGAGAGAGAAACAGAGTTAACGTTTCAGGCCAATGACCTTTCGCCAGATATTGTCTGACCTGCTGAGTATTTCCACTCCCTCAATAGCAAGAATGTCCTTCCTCAAGTTAGGAGACCAAAACTGTACACAATACTCCAGGTGCGGCCTCACCAAGGCCCTGTACAACTGTAGCAACACCTCCCTGCCCTTGTACTCAAATCCCCTCGCTATGAAGGCCAACATGCTATTTGCTTTCTTAACCGCCTGCTGTACCCGCATGCCAACCTTCAATGACTGATGTACCATGACACCCAGGTCTCGCTGCACCTTCCCTTTTCCTAATCTGTCACCATTCAGATAATAGTCTGTCTCTCTGTTTTTACCACCAAAGTGGATAACCTCACATTTATCCACATTATACTTCATCTGCCATGCATTTGCCCACTCACCTAACCTATCCAAGTCACTCTGCAGCCTAATAGCATCCTCCTCGCAGCTCACACTGCCACCCAACTTAGTGTCATCCGCAAATTTGGAGATACTGCATTTAATCCCCTCGTCTAAATCATTAATGTACAATGTAAACAGCTGGGGCCCCAGCACAGAACCTTGCGGCACCCCACTAGTCACTGCCTGCCATTCTGAAAAGTACCCGTTTACTCCTACTCTTTGCTTCCTGTCTGAAAACCAGTTCTCAATCCAAGTCAGCACACTACCCCCAATCCCATGTGCTTTAACTTTGCACATTAATCTCTTGTGTGGGACCTTGTCGAAAGCCTTCTGAAAGTCCAAATATACCACATCAACTGGTTCTCCTTTGTCCACTTTACTGGAAACATCCTCAAAAAATTCCAGAAGATTTGTCAAGCATGATTTCCCTTTCACAAATCCATGCTGACTTGGACCTATCATGTCACCATTTTCCAGATGCACTGCTATGACATCCTTAATAATTGATTCCATCATTTTACCCACTACTGAGGTCAGGCTGACCGGTCTGTAATTCCCTGTTTTCTCTCTCCCTCCTTTTTTAAAAAGTGGGGTTACATTAGCTACCCTCCACTCCATAGGAACTGATCCAGAGTCAATGGAATGTTGGAAAATGACTGTCAATGCATCCGCTATTTCCAAGGCCACCTCCTTAAGTACTCTGGGATGCAGTCCATCAGGCCCTGGGGATTTATCGGCCTTCAATCCCATCAATTTCCCCAACACAATTTCCCTCAGTTCCCCCTCCTTACTAGACCCTCTGACCCCTTTTATATCCGGAAGGTTGTTTGTATCCTCCTTAGTGAATACCGAACCAAAGTACTTGTTCAATTGGTCTGCCATTTCTTTGTTCCCCGTTATGACTTCCCCTGATTCTGACTGCAGGGGACCTACGTTTGTCTTTACTAACCTTTTTCTCTTTACATACCTATAGAAACTTTTGCAATCCGCCTTAATGTTCCCTGCAAGCTTCTTCTCGTACTCCATTTTCCCTGCCCTAATCAAACCCTTTGTCCTCCTCTGCTGAGTTCTAAATTTCTCCCAGTCCCCAGGTTCGCTGCTATTTCTGGCCAATTTGTATGCCACTTCCTTGGCTTTAATACTCTCCCTGATTTCCCTAGATAGCCACGGTTGAGCCACCTTCCCTTTTTTATTTTTATGCCAGACAGGAATGTACAATTGTTGTAATTCATCCATGCAGCCTCTAAATGTCTGCCATTGCCCATCCACAGTCAACCCCCTAAGTATCATTCGCCAATCTATCCTAGCCAATTCACGCCTCATACCTTCAAAGTTACCCTTCTTAAAGTTCTGGACCATGGTCTCTGAATTTACTGTTTCATTCTCCATCCTAATGTAGAATTCCACCATATTATGGTCACTCTTCCCCAAGGGGCCTCGCACAATGAGATTGTTAATTAATCCTCTCTCATTACACAACACCCAGTCTAAGATGGCCTCCCCCCTAGTTGGTTCCTCAACATATTACCGGCGACCTGAAGGCCAAGAAATTGCCAACTATGCTGCACATTTAAGAAGACTAGCTGCACCATGTGATTTTGGAGACCACCTTAATGAAGCACTATGGGACATATTTGTCATCAGAATCGGCCACGAAGGCCTCCTACACAAATTGCTCTCGGCTGATATCAGTCACCCTGCAGAAAGCAATTCAAGTGAGCCGGGCCTACATGGTTTCGGCCGGCGACTCCAGGCGAATACTGACCCAGGACTCTAAACCAGCGAACGCAGTGCACCGCATGGATACTTCTAAAGGCAGAAATGCTGCCCCGAGTCCCGCAACCCTGAGTCCGCCACATGGGGCAAACCGGATGGCCCCGTGCTGGCGCTGTGGAGGAAACCACAGGGCCCACCAGTGCCGCTACAAAGACTACACATGCAAAGGCTGCAAAGAGAAAGGGCACCTTCAGAGAATGTCTCCGATGAGTTGGTTGATCACCGGGGCTCCGACGCAGATGAACGTGAAGCTGCTCAGCCCCTGGAAGAAAAGTATGGAGTTTATACCTGCTCCACCGAAAGTTCTCCGTGGATGATGGAAGTAGACATCGATGGGGTCCCAGTTTCTATGGAGTTCGACACAGGGGCGAGCCAGTCTGTGATGAGCCAAACGACCTTTGAAAATATTTGGATAAATCCCGCCAATCGACCAAAACTGCATCCTTCCAAGCGAAGCTGCTCATCTACATCAAAGGTAAAATTCCAGTCGTTGGCAGCGTGGACGTCCAGGTCTCCCAGGACGGTGTGTTGAACAAACTCCCCCTGTGGATCGTAGCCAGCGATGGTCCCACGCTGCTCTGAAGGAATTGAACCCGGTCCAAGTCGGTCGATGTGGCGATGGCCTCCGGGCTCCAGCAATCGACATCGAACATGGATCCATTGCTGCGTCCAGCGATCCCACCGTCCTGCGCGGCGATGACTCCACCAGGAAATCTCCAGGACCGAAAGCCCAAACTCCATCTTCCGGGCCAAGGCAGGACTCCAAGAGGTGAACATCGTCAAAAGAAGTGGATTCCCGACGTCCATGGCCGAACCTGAGGAAGAAAGGACCACCACAGCCGACCTGGAGGAGAGCCAGAAGATGGCGGCCGCACCACGAGGAGAAGAACCTGCAAACAAAATGGCCGCGACCAGACCACGCGGGGCAGTGTTGGAGGAGCGACACGTGGCACCGAGCGGCCAATCGGATTGGAAGGCTCCCTTAAAGGAGACCGGTAACCAAAAAAATTTAAAGAGACAGTTTCAACTAAATGATGAAAAGGACTTCAAAGCTAAAGATGCAGTAAAAGGGTGAAAGTATGATAATGCAACCATAAATTGTGACGCTGGTGTAACTAATGTGACTAATGAGATGAATGCTTGTGTAAGTAAGGTTAAGAACAAGCTTGGTATGTTTGATGATAATGTCAGAGAGTTTGAAATACCTAATGTAACCATGTCTGGTGAGATCATGACACCAAAAAATGATACAAATGCTGTAATATATAATGCAAAGGCAGTCAATAATGTAGGCTCGACTATGTGTGATCAGAGCCAAGGTGTCATGCTTACAGGTAGGACACTACTAAAAGACTCTGGGTTCTACAGGAACCATGCAAATGCTAGAGGAATCCCCCTGTGGGAGACCCCCAGGTCCAGCTGGCTACCAGACCATGTAGCCTGGACCTTTGGAACAAATGTGATGCCCCAGGAAGGGCCCACGCACACCCAGTGGGAGCAGACCCACTACAGGGACAGCGGTCAATGGGCAGCACAGCCACCACCACTGACCGGCCCTACACCCCCTGACATCGAGGGCCAACACCAGGAGCGAGAGGCCAATACCCTCCAGCTTCCCTGGCAAACCCTGGGATGACCAGACTCTCATCCCAATTGGAGGACAAGGAGCCCACCCAGTCTTGTGGCTCCGCCCACCACCACACAATTACCCACGTCACAAAATATAGACCACCCACTGCTGCTATGGTTACCCCCCTGAGGGATCCCACAACAGTGACACCCACATAGTCTGTGTGTGAGGGCGGGGAGGGAATGTATGAGACCAGCCTCAGGTACAGGGATCACATCTGGCACCCACACAACCCTCACCACAACCTCCCATAGCCCCCTACTGATCACCTCCCCAGGTCATGATAATAAGAATATTAAAAATGCTTAGGGGGGAATGTTGTTATATATGCATGCTTGTTTTGTTGTATGATGTCTGTAACACTGTGTGTACGCTTACACTGTACACACCTTACCTGTACACCAGAGGGTGCTGCTGCTGGAGATCTAAAGGTTACCTGTACACGGCAGGTAACCCAGTATAAAAGGAAGCTCACAGCTTGGTGTCCTGACTCGAGGAACTGCAAATAAAGGACTACATTCTACACAGTTTAAGTACCATATCCTGCCTTGTGGAGTCCTTACCAAAGGTGCCTACATACATCACATAGCCTAATATGATCAGTAATTTAAAGGGCTGCTTTAGACATGTGCTTGTTACAAACCCATTTATTATACTTGAAATAAAATAAAAAAGAAAGACTTGCATTTATATAGCACCTTTCATGACCACCGGACGTCTCAAAGCACTTTACAGCCAATGAAGTACTTTTGAAGTGTAGTCACTGTTGTAATGTGGGAAACGCAGCAGCCAATTTGCGCACAGCAAGCTCCCACAAACAGCAATGTGACAATGATCAGATAATCTGTTTTAGTGATGTTGATTGAGCGATAAATATTGGCCCAGGATACTGGGGAGAACTCCGCTGCTCTTCTTCGAAACAGTGCCATGGGATCTTTTTACATCCACTTGAGAGAGCAGACGGGGCCTCGGTTTAATATCTCATCCGAAAGACGGCACCTCCGACAGTGCAACACTTCTTCAGCACTGCACTGGAGTGTCAGCCTAGATTTCTTTTGTGCTCAAGTCCCTGGAGTGGGTCTTGAACCCCATAACCTTCTGACGCAGCGGCAATTGTGCTGCCCACTGAGCCACAGCTGACACTGTATGTCACATCATAAGGCTTCTCATGGTCCACTTGGGTTGTCACTCCCTCAAAGAAGTCGAGGAGATTGATCGAGCAGGATCTCGCCCTTCTGAATCCATGGTCACTGTGGCTATTGCTGTACAGATGATAGTCAAGCTTACTCCTGATAATCAATTCCATTATTTTACATGGAATTGAAGTGAGACTAATGGGTCTGTAGTTTCCTGTGTTTGTTTTGTCACATTTATTAAATATGGACACCACATTAACCTGTTTCTAATCGAATCAGGGACAAAACAATCACTTGGACAAGTGTGGATTAATTAAGGAAAGCCAGCACGGATTTGTTAAAGGCAAATCCAACTTACCGAGTTTTTTGATGAGGTAACAGAGAGGGTTGATGAGGGCAATGCGGTTGACGTTGATTACCAAAAGGCGTTTGATAAAGTGCCACACAATAGGCTTACAGCAAAGTTGAAACCCGTGGAGCATGGATACGGAATTGTCTCAGTGACAGGAAACAGAGAGTAGGGGGTGAACGGTTGTTTTTCGGACTGGAGTAAGGTACAGAGTGGTGTTCCCCGGGGGTCGGTTCTAGGACCACTGCTTTTCTTGATATATATTAATGACTTGGATGTGGGTGTACAGGGCACAATTTCAAAATTTGCAGATGACACAAAACTTGGAAGTATAGTGAATAGTGAGGAGGAGAGTGACAGACTTCACGTGGACATAGACAGGCTGGTGGGATGGGCGGACACGGGACAGATGAAATTTAACTCAGAAAAATGCAAAGTGATACATTTTGGTGGAAAGAATGAGGAGAGGCAATATAAACTAAAGGGTACAATTTTAAAGGGGTACATGAACAGGGGGTCTGAGGGGTATGTGTGCATAAGTCATTGAAGGTGGCAGGGCAGATTGAGAAAGCGGTTAAAAATGCTTATGGGATTCGGGTATTCATGAATAGAGGTATTGAGTACAAAAGTGTGAATATTATGATGAACCTGTATAAAACACTGGTTCGGCCCCAACTGGAGTATTGTGTCCAATTCTGGGCACCACACTTTAGGAAGGATGTGAAGGCCTTAGAGAGGGAGCAGTAAAGATTTACGAGAATGGTTCCAGGGATGAGGGACTTCAGTGACGTGGATAGACTGGAGAAGCTGGGGTTGTTCTCCTTGGAGCAGAGAAGGTTGAGAGGAGATTTGATCGAGGTGTTCACAATCATGAGGGGTCTGGACAGAGTAGATCGAGAGAAACTGTTCCCATTGATGGAAGGATTGAGAACTGTTATGATTCAAAGTACCACTCGAGAGTTAATCATCACGTTTAGTTCAATCCTTTATTACAAGCTAGCAGGGGAGAGGTTTGGCTGTCTGCCACCACTGTCTCAAAGTACATAGAGTTTAGGCATTCTGTATAGGGTCTACACAGGCAGCTCCCCACCCCTCCCAAACATAGTCATCTTCCGAGAGGTGCCGTGCGCATAAGCAGAGGGTCTATGTGCAAAACATGCTGACTATGGATGTACTCTATGTGTAGTCACTGTGAGATTGTATAAGATGGAGACGTGTTTACCTGATGTACTATCAATAAGGTTCACACCGTGTACATACATGCTGGCACCACTAGAGGGTGCAACTGGTGAAGACCGGGGGGGTTTCCTGCCCTGGTGGCAGGGCCTTGTATAAAAGGCTGCACCACAGCACTCTGGAGTTTGGAATAAAGGACCAAGGTCACGACAGTTCAAGTACAACACATTGCCTTGTGGAGTCATTCATAAGAACACTATAGACATAACAGGGTACAGCATAAACAATGGGTGTCCTTGTGACCAGGGGCGCCCATTGAACCTGAACCAGCAGCTGAGTCCATTCACAAAAAGACAGGTGATTGCTGTCCTTGTTATCTTGAGTTATGTCGTCCGCTTTCCTCGTCTGTGCTCATTATTTCTAAACTAGGTTGGCTTGAGTCTATGGCCAGGATGCAACCATCCCATGTGGCCAGACTCAGTATTGTTGAATAAAGATCTTTGAAAATAACTAGAATAATACTCATATAACCCTTTATACCCTGGGTTGCCCCTTAACAGAACCAGAGGACACAGATTTAAGGTGATTGGCAAAAGAACCAAAAGCAACAGAAGAAAGAACTTATTTACGCAGCGAGTGATTAGGATCTGGAATGCGCTGCCTGAGAGGGTGGTGAAGGCAGATTCAATTGTGGCTTTCAAAAGGGAGTTGGATAAATACCTGAAAAAACTGAAGGGCTCCGGGGAAAGGGCGGGGGAGTGGGACTGGCTGAGGTGCTCTGGCAGAGAGCCAACACAGGCTCGACGGGCCGAATGGCCTCCTTCTGTGCTGTAACCGTTCTCTGATTCTACTGGTACTTCCTGTAAGAATAGTACCGCACAGATAGAACCATTCGGCCCATCGAGTCTGCGCCACTCTTTCGAAGAGCAATCCCGTCAGTCCCACTCCCCCGCTCTTTCCCCATATCCCGGCAATGTTTTCTCCTTCAAGTAAGAAAGACTTGCATTTATATAGCACCTTTCATGACCACTGGACGTCGCAAAGTGCTTTACAGCCAATGAAGTACTTTTGGAGTGTAGTCACTTTTGTAATGTGGTAAACAGAGCAGCCAATTTGTGCACAGCAAGCTCCCACAAACAGCAATGTGATAATGACCAGATAATCGTTTTTGTTATGTTGATTGAGGGATAAATATTGGCCCCAGGACACTGGGGATAACACACCCTGCTCTTCTTCCAAATAGTACTTTGGGATCTTTTACGTCCACCTGAGAGAGCAGATGGGGGTCTGTGGTTTAACATTTAATCGGAAAGACGGCACCTCTGACAGTGCAGCGCTCCCTCAGTACTGCCCCTCCGAAAGTGCAGCACTCCCTCAGTATTGCCCCTCCGACAGTGCAGCGCTCCCTCAGTACTGCCCCTCCGACAGTGCAGCACTCCCTCAGTATTGCCCCTCCGACAGTGCAGCGCTCTCTCAGCATTGCCCCTCTGACAGTGCAGCGCTCCCTCAGTACTGCCCCTCCGACAGTGCAGCGCTCCCTCAGTACTGCCCCTCCGACAGTGCGGCGCTCCCTCAGTAGTGCCCCTCTGACAGTGCGGCGCTCCCTCAGTACTGCCCCTCCGACAGTGCGGCACTCCCTCAGTACTGCCCCTCTGACAGTGCAGCGCTCCCTCAGTACTGCCCCTCCGACAGTGCAGCGCTCCCTCAGTAGTGCCCCTCTGACAGTGCGGCGCTCCCTCAGTACTGCCCCTCCGACAGTGCGGCACTCCCTCAGTACTGCCCCTCCGACAGTGCAGCACTCCCTCAGCACTGCACTGGGAGTGTCAGCCTAGATTTTTGTGCTCAAGTCTTTGGAGTGTGACTTGAACCCACGACCTTCTGACTCAGAGGCGAGAGTGTCAGAGCCACAGCTGACACTATATTTATCCAATTTGCTTTTGAAGGCTGTTGTTGAATCTGTGTCCACAACCCTACATTGTTTTTTTAAAGACAGAACTGTAAATATAGCAATTATGGTTAAACCACATGGGTCAATCAACATTGGTTTGACCTGTACACAGGCTGACCTTGCCCTTCGATCAGAATGACACGCCAGGACAAAAAGCTGTAGTTCAGGAACAACAAGCATCGGAGGCGAAGGTTGCTGAGGTGACAACGTAACAGGATATTGACCAGGATGGAGTTGTATGTCCAGGAATTTGTTCAATGACCCAAAGCTCGAGGAACAGCAGCTCATCTTTTGTTTAGGCACTTTACAGCCTTCTGGACTCAACATCTAGTTCAACAATTTCAGACCATAACCTCTGGCCATCTTTAACCCCTCCCCCCGATCTTATGTATCTTGCTCTCTCTGTCTCCAATGGCAGCTGGTAAATATTCCAACATTCACACCCAATCCAGACTAACCCTTTTCTAACTTCTGCATTACCATCTCAAGTTGGCCCATCATCCCTTTTGTCTCTCTAATCTCTCCTGCCTCCCACCTTATCACAGACCTTCCCTTTTGTTCTTTCCTCCCCTCCCCCCTCTCAGTGCTCCTTAAGAATCTGTTCATTTCAAAATATCGCCAGTTCTGATGAAGGGTCGTCGACCTGAAACGTTAACTCTGTTTCTCTCCACAGATGCTGCCCGACCCGCTGAGTGTTTCCAGCACTTTCAGATTTTATTTCAGATTCCAGCATCCACAGTGTTTTGCTTTTGTACAACAAGAACCTAATTGCATTAAAGGGGAAGGGCCCTGCGCACTCTACATGGCCCTTTGGTGGGGGCCACTGAGCCCCCAGGACAGCGTGAGAGCAGGGCAGCAACCAGCACTCAAGACAGAGTGCGGGGCTGTACAATGGCGGGCGGTCCACGCTGGGGACGCCACGGTTAGGCTGGCAGCCCGGCTCGCTGCAGCCCTCCCCTTTAAACAATGCCCCAGGAAATGGTTGTCCACCAGTCTCAGGCTTGCGGGGCAATTTACCCCGTGGGGCGTTAAGGGGTCAGCGTGGGACGGTGAGTGCTCACCGCGTACGCCGATTACGACATCGCCGGTTACGCAGCAGCTTGGGGCGCTACGCTGCCGGGATAGCGGCTTCCAACCCTCCAGGGCAATTTCACAGGAGGCGGTAACGCCCCCCGCCCCTTCCCCGGGTGAAAACCGGGAGGTGCTAATGGGGCTATAAAAAGGGGCAACTTCACCCACGATAGTTTTTTTTTACTGGTAGGAATGTGGAATGGAGATAAATGGGAAGAAGGTACAAGGACTGAGAAGTAGGGCCAAGGTTTCAAAGTAAAGGAGAGAGAGGCTAACAACAGCAGACACAGAATGCACTGAGAGAAGTTATGCGAGGGTGTTGCAATTCGAAGTGTGGTGGAGACAAGGTGAAGGTGAGCGGCTGGCTTGGATGATGGGTGAGGACGTATCAATCATGGCACTAGACAACTCAAACTTAAGTACACAATGGACAATGAAGTGTGAGTGACAAAGGTGATGGTGCCTTGGAGGAACAGGGCCCAAGGGTGAGTGTGAAGGGATGCACTGGACAGGGTGCTGAGAATGATATGTCGATGGCATGCAGCGACCATGCAGTTGAAAGAAATGTTATGGTGCAGCGGACGTGATGCAAAAAACACGATTGGTACTTTCAGCACTTTGCCTCCTGCCACTAACTCACTCTCCAAAACTCACCGGCGCCTAAATAAGTAAATAAAAAATGGCACATAGTTTTTTTTTTATCCCCGAGATGTCTGCGCTCCTCTAATTCTGCCGTCCTGAGCATCCCTGATTATAATCGCTTCACCATCGGCGGCCGTGCCTTCTGTTGCCTGGGCCCCAAGCTCTGGAACTCCCTCCCTAAACCTCTCCGCCTCTCTACCTCTCTCTCGTTCTTTAAGGCGCTCCTTAAAACCTACTTCTTTGATCAAGCTTTTAGTCACCCCACTAATAGCTTCTTCTTTGGCTTGGTGTCAATTTTTGTTTGACTATACTTCTGTGAAGTGATTTGGGACATTTCCTGACATTAAAGGTGTTACAATAAACAAGTTGTTGACGATGTGACATTTTAATTGGATGACTCTGATCTTATTTAGATATATCAAACTTCAGCAGCTGGCTGCTTTTAGACAGATGGATTTAAAAAATATACAATAGAAACCTGGGGGTTCACATACATAAATCGTTGAAGGTGGCATGATAAGTTGAGAAGGTTGTTAAAATACATACGGGATCCTTAGTTTTATAAATAGAGGCGTAGAGTACAAAAACAAGGAGGTTATTGTAAACCTTTATAAATCACTGGTTAGCCCTCAGCTGGAGTATTGTGTCCAATTCTGGGCATCGCACTTTAGGGTGGATGTCTGGGCCTTGGAGAGGGGGCAGAGGAGATTTACCAGAATGGCCCCAGGGGTGAGGGACCTCAGTTACATGGAGAGACTGGAGAAGCTGGGGTTGTTCTCCTCAGAGCAGAGAAGGTTAAGGGGAGATTTGACCGAGGTGTTCCAAATTATGAGGGGTTTTGATCGAGTAAATGGGGACAAACTGTTTCCAGTGGCAGGAGGGTCAGTAACCAGAGGGACACAGATTGTAGATAATTGGCAAAGTATCCAGGGGCAAAATGAGGAGAGCTTTTTACGCAGCGAGTTGTGATCTGGAACGTGCTGCCTGAAAGGGCGGTGGAAGCAGATTCAATACCTGTAGTAAGTTTCAAAAGTGAATTGGATAAATACTTGAAAAGGAGAAACGTGCAGGGCTGTGGGACAGAGCAGGGGGATTGGCACTAATTGAATATCTCTTTCAAAGGGCCGGCACAGGAACGATGGGCCGAATGGCCTCCTGCTGTGCTGTAAGATTTTCTGTAGGATTCACTCAGATAAATATTCAGAAACATGTCAAAAGGATGGTTACAAGGGTAAACAGAAATCTAGAAATTAGCAGCACAGCAGGTGGAAACTAACACTTAAGAAATTCTTTCAGAACTATTACAGAGCTTAGTCAGAAGAGAGGAGCGAACCCGAAAGGTTGCTATCTGGGCCACAAGTCATGATGCTCATAACACTGTTAATTTACAAAACAGTTATTTCCCCTATGTATTCACTGACGTGGCTAACATACCCTCCAATAATCCAAGTAAGATTAATGACTTCACAGACTAAAATGGCTCAAATAAATACTTATTTCTAAAGACAGAAAGACTTGCATTTATATAGTGTCTTTCGCGATCACTGGATGTCCCAAAGTGCTTTAAAGCCAATGAAGTACTTTTGGAGTGTAGTCACTGTTGTAATGTGGGAAACGCAGCAGCTAACTTGCGCACAGCAAGCTCCCACACACAGCAATGTGACAATGACCAGATAATCTGTATTTGTTATGTTAATTGAGGGATAAATATTGGCCCCAGGACACTGGGGATAACTCCTCTGCTCTTCTTTGAAATAGTGTCGTGGGATCTTTTACATCCACCTGAGAGAGCAGACGGGGCCTCGGTTTAACATTTCATCCAAAAGACGGCACCTCCGACACTGCGGCACTCCCTCAGCATTGCACTGGAGTGTCAGCCTAGATTATTGTGCTCAAGTCCCTGGAGTGGGACTTGACCCCACAACCTTCTGACTCAGAGGCAACAGTGCCACTGAGCCACAGCTGACACTAGTCCTGAAAGAAACAAGGGTTGAGATTTATGTGACCTGATTTTAACTCTGGGCGGACTCCCCGCTCAGGCCTGAGTTAAAATTACAGTCGGGTCTCAATGATATCATCGGGCCGCACCGTGCCCGTTTAAAGAAGAACCCTGTTGGCTCCGGGCGTCTGTCCTTGCTGCCCGCTCAGGGGAGCAGGTTAAAATCGCAGATGTTGCGATCGTGGCGGCTTTTGGACAGGTAAGAGCCCGGGGCGATTTTAACCGCCCGCCCGCCAGGTTTCTGCTGGGCGAGTCGGGTTAAAATCGGCCCCAATTTGTGGGCTTTAATTAAGTTAAGTGGATTAGTTTCGGGAGAAGGTATTTAGGGCGGTGAGCAGTATATGGGGGATCTTATCAACGGGTCGGTAAACAGCTGCTGAACTCCTGCGACCACCAGTACCATCCGAAATCACCTCCAATGGAAAAGATCAGCTTCATTTCTGTCATGTATGTACTTTTGGGATCACTAGCCACTAGATGGCATCACTGTTGGAGGCCATTGTGCTGCACGCACATGTGTGCAGCCCAAGTATAAAAGGCCAGCCATTTAGACGAGGGGATTAAATGTAGTATCTCCATACTTGCGGATGACACTAAGTTGGGTGGCAGTGTGAGCTGCGAGGAGGATGCTATGAGGCTGCAGAGTGACTTGGATAGGTTAGGTGAGTGGGCAAATGCACGGCAGATGAAGTATAATGTGGATAAATGTGAGGTTATCCACTTTGGTGGTAAAATCAGAGAGACAGACTATTATCTGAATGGTGACAGATTAGGAAAAGGGGAGGTGCAACGAGACCTGGGTGTCATGGTACATCAGTCATTGAAGGTTGGCATGCAGGTACAGCAGGCGGTTAAGAAAGCAAATGGCATGTTGGCCTTCATAGCGAGGGGATTTAAGTACAGGGGCAGGGAGATGTTACTACAGTTGTACAGGGCCTTGGTGAGGCCACACCTGGAGTATTGTGTACAGTTTTGGTCTCCTAACTTGAGGAAGGACATTCTTGCTATTGAGGGAGTGCAGCGAAGGTTCACCAGACTGATTCCTGGGATGGCGGGACTGACATATCAAGAAAGACTGGATCAACTGGGCTTGTATTCACTGGAGTTCAGAAGAATGTGGGGATCTCATAGAAACATTTAAAATTCTGACGGGTTTAGACAGGGTAGATGCAAGAAGAATGTTCCCAATGTTGGGGAAGTCCAGAACCAGTGGTCACATCCTAAGGATAAGGGGTAAGCCATTTAGGACCGAGATGAGGAGAAACTTCTTCACCCAGAAAGTAGTGAACCTGTGGAATTCTCTACCACAGAAAGTTGTTGAGGCCAATTCACTAAATATATTCAAAAAGGAGTTAGATGTAGTCCTTACTACTAGGGGGATCAAGGGGTATGGCGAGAAAGCAGGAATGGGGTACTGAAGTTCCATGTTCAGCCATGAACTCATTGAATGGCGGTGCAGGCTAGAAGGGCCGAATGGCCTACTCCTGCACCTATTTTCTACGTTTCTATGTTTCTATTTTGTATATTAGTCACTTTGGGCTTTAATAAAGCAGAGCCAAGGTCATACCTCTTGGAGTTAAACAGTACTCACTCTAACAGTTATTGTATACACAATAATTTTGTTGTAGTCCACTGAAAGAATGTCAAAGGTTTATGTTAAAGACATGCCGGAAGGTTGAGTTGAAATGTGACAGTATTGTGAGCCCACAGTGCCACTCATCAGCAGCGGAACATGCCGGGAGCACCAATCCTGTCCGATTGGACAACGTTAACTTTCAGTTATTCTTTTTTCTTCCCATCAACAAAGGATTTTGTTTTTCTTCTTAGCAGAAAATGATCACTGCAACCGATATTCTATATCAGATCAGGTTTTGGACGAATGGGATTTGATTCCTGTTTTCAGCAGTGACCACAAAAAGCAAATTGCACTGTGATTGTGACCAGATATTTATTTCAGTGGCCTTTACACACTGAAGGTAGGGAAAGTGACCACCTTCCCACACCCTGATGGATCACTTTCAAAAACGTGGAGAAAAAAAAATTATTCGTTTAAAACTGAGATGAGGAGGAATTTCTTCTCTGAGGGTGGTGAATCTGTGGAATTCTCTGCCCCAGAGAGCTGTGGAGGCTGGGTCATTGAATATATTTAAGGTGGAGATAGACAGATTTTTGAACGATACGGGAGTAAAGGGTTATGGGGAGCGGGCGGGGAAGTGGAGCTGAGTCCATGATCAGATCAGCCATGATCGTATTGAATGGTGGAGCAGGCTCGAGGGGCCAAATGGCCGACTCCTGCTCCTATTTGTTATGTTCCTGGGATGTGGACTTCGCTGGCAAGGCTGACATTTATTGCTCGACCCTAATTTCCCTCGAGAAGGTGGTGGTGAGCTGCCATTTCAGAGGACAGTTAAGAGTCAACCACATTGCTCTGGGTTGGACATATTGAATAATATAGAGCAATAGGACTTAGCACAAAATCTTTGTTTTTGCCATTTTCAAGGGAAATGCAGCCTAGGAATATCAGAAGGCAACGCACAATGTTATAGCCTCTGGTTATAGCCTCGGGCGGGTAAGTGGAGCTGAGTCCACAGCCAGATCAGCCATGATCTCGTTGAATGGCGGAGCAGGCTCGAGGGGCTAGATGGCCTACTCTTGTTCCTAATTCTTATGTTCTTATGTTCTTATGTTCAGAGTAGTTCAGTTTATTCCCTAAAGCAAAATGCTGCGGATGCTGCAAATCTGAATAAAACAAAAAATGTTGGAAAGACTCAGCAGTAATGTTCCCTGTGCGCGACACTTTGTTCCGCGCAGTCTGTATCTTTTAGTGTGCGGTCCCTTTAAATTTCTGTGCGTGCGCGGGAGTTACACTGGGGGGGCCGTTGAGCGCCCTGCCGGGACCTTTCCCGTTGTGGTGTGGCCCCGCAGCTTAGTGGGGACATTGCTCAGCAGGTCGGGCAGCCTCTGTGGTGAGAGAGAGACAGAGTTAATGTTTCAGGTCGGTGACCTTATTCCAGTTCTGACGAAGGGTCATCGACCTGAAACCTTAACTCTGTTTCACTCTCCACAGGTGCTGCCCGACCTGGAGTGTTTCCAGCATTTTCTGTTTTTATTTTGGTTAAGTTTGTTGTTTACTAAGTGTTTTAGTGGATTGAAATGTTGAGATTTTTGTTCCCATGCTACCAGATGAACCTATTATCCTGAATGTTTTAGCTTAATGTAACATCCTCTGTGTTTAAGCTCAAGACAAACACGAGAAACAGGAATGCATGCTACTGGTGTTTTGGTAAGTACAAAATACAATCTAACTGTTTGCCAAACACTTCCTGTTCATCGCCGAGGTTTTTCTCAGTTATCCTCAGTCTGCCTTGACTACAGCTGAGCCCTTGAGCATACACACAGATCCCTGGGGAACAAGGCACATGATGTTCCGGAGAAGACAATCACAATCCCAGTCCTTTATAGCACCAGTCTACACAACACATGCCACACTGTTCAGTTGGGGAAAACAAAATGAGCCCATCACTAATCTGCAACTATTTTGTCAGGCAATGAAACTGTCAGTCTCCAAACCCTGAAGGTTGGTGAAATTTATTGTTTTCTCACTCGCACCAAATCCCGCTCACCCATCACCCCCTGTGCTCGCTGCCCCGTGTCCTAACTCGCACCAAGTCCCACTCACCCATCACCCCCTGTGCTCGCTGCCCCGTGTCCTAACTCGCACCAAGTCCCGCTCACCCATCACCCCCTGTGCTCACTGCCCCGTGTCCTAACTCGCACCGAGTCCCGCTCACCCATCACCCCCTGTGCTCGCTGACCTACATTGGCTCCTGGTTAAACAACACTTCGATTTCAAAATTCTTATCCTTGTTTACAAATCCCCCCATGGCCTCGCCCCTCCCTATCTCTGTAATCTCCTCCAGCCCCACAACCCCCGAGATGTCTGCGCTCCTCTAATTCTACCCTCCTGAGCATCCCTGATTATAATCGCTCAACCATCGGTGGCCGTGCCTTCTGTTGCCTGGGCCCCAAGCTCTGGAACTCCCTCCCTAAACCTCTCCGCCTCTCTACCTCTCTTTCCTCCTTCAAGACGCTCCTTAAAACCTCCCTCCTTGACCGTCACCTGCGCTAATTTCTACTTATGCAGCTCGTTGTCAAATTTTTATCTCATAATATTCCTGTGAAGCGCCTGGGGATGTTTCACTACGTTAAAGGCGCTATATAAATACACGTTGTTGTTGTTATTGTATCTGTGTTAGATCAGGGGCCCTATTAAATACAAGAATCCCCGGAGATTTGGGACCACTAAGATTATGAAAGGAATATTTCAAAGCTGTGATTCTCACAAGTGTCCGTTGGTTGGTAATTACAGAGAAAAACGAACATTTTCACTCGCCGAAAGTGTAGAATCCCTCTAGTTTATCCTACTTTTTTTTCACCAGTAGATCACACCAGTAGCTCCAATGTGCTGTGCCATCCTGTCACCATAGAGCTTTACTGTTATGAAGGAGATAAGGAAAGAAATCAGACGAGGAAGAGAGAGCTTCCTGTGAAGGGTTATTTGCTGAAATTATGTGTTCAAAGGAGACAAAAATTGAACTGTCACTTGTGTCGATGGGAAGTGGTTTTGGAGGCTGATCAATACAAAAGTGACAGTGCCAAATTGGCACTCTGACTCCCAAGCTCACCGAAGTGAAGGGTGCGAGATTATTTCTAGAAGATTCTTTTCTACCGAAAAGTGAACCCTTGGGAACTTTACAAATTTGTTAACTGTTGGGAGAAACTGAACACATTTCAACCTTTCCTAACATTTAAAAGCCGGGCGTGAAACCTTGCACGTGTGTGGAGGCACAAGTGTACTGAGGCACATGCGTGTAGAGGCACACAGGTGTAGAGGCACACGGGTGTAGAGGCACACGGGTGTAGAGGCACACGTGTGTAGAGGCACACGGGTGTAGAGGCACACGGGTGTAGAGGCACATGGTGTAGAGGCACATGGTGTAGAGGCACACGGGTGTAGAGGCACACGGGTGTAGAGGCACATGCGTGTAGAGGCACATGGTGTAGAGGCACACGGGTGTAGAGGCACACGGGTGTAGAGGCACATGGTGTAGAGGCACATGCGTGTAGAGGCACATGGTGTAGAGGCACACGGGTGTAGAGGCACACGGGTGTAGAGGCACATGCGTGTAGAGGCACATGGTGTAGTGGCACACGGGTGTAGAGGCACATGCGTGTAGAGGCACACGGGTGTAGAGGCACACGGGTGTAGAGGCACACGGGTGTAGAGGCACATGCGTGTAGAGGCACATGGTGTAGTGGCACACGGGTGTAGAGGCACACGGGTATAGAGGCACACGGGTGTAGAGGCACATGGTGTAGAGGCACACGGGTGTAGAGGCACACGTGTGTAGAGGCACATGGTGTAGAGGCACATGCGTGTCGAGGCGCACACATGTAGAGCCCCTTTGTTGCGGAGGCCAGTCTGAGGGTGCTATTATAGCACGGGTCTGTCAGCTGGTGTTGAAAGGCCAGAAACTGGTGCCCACAGCACCCCCCCAGGCTGGAGGTGGAACTGGGAGATCTCAAAGGCAAGTCGGCAACAGACGAAAGCAGGTAATGCAAAACTCAAACATGTCAGTAAGATTAGTAGAAGAATAACGGCAACATAACAAAAAGAGCATGACAGACAGAGAGCGACAGATAGCGTGACATAAGTGTGACTGCAAGTGCTAAACATTAATGTTATAGGAAATAGGGAACACAATGGGGAACGTATGCAAACACGAGGAGATTCATTTTAACCCCCCCGCCCTGGTGGAAACAACAACGACGTATTTATAAAGGGCCTTTAACATAATGAAATATCCCAAGGCGCTACATAGGAGTGTTATGGGATAAAAACATTTGACAGTGAGCCGTATAAGGAGAAATTAGCGCAGGTGACGAAAAGCTGGGTCAAAGAGGTCGGTTTTAAGGAGCGTCTTGAAGGAAGAGAGAGAGGTGGAGAGGGTTAGGGAGGGAGTTCCAGAGCTTTGGGCCCAGGCAACAGAAGGCACGGCCACCGATGGTGGAGCGATTATAATCAGGGATGCTCAGGAGGGCAGAATTAGAGGAGCGCAGAGATCTCGGGGGGGTTGTGGGGCGGAGGAGGTTACAGAGATAGGGAGGGGCGAGGCCATGGAGGGATTTGAAAGCAAGGAGGGGAATTTTAAAATCGAGGCGTTGCTTAGCAAGGTGGGAGAGGGGAAATTAAAATTGAGCGAGGGACATACCTACTCACCTCCTCTTTAAATGTGCAGATTGGACTCCGATGATCTGCTATTTGAACCTGAAGCCTGAGTAAGGGGCTTCCTTGCCAAGCCAAACATTCCGGAAACAAGAGCTTGTGCTAGGAGAGGCCCAGCCAGGTAAGTTCATGATGGTTTGTTTTCAATTTCCTCGTGGGTCATGTAAGATTAGGAACACAGGTCACACACAGATAGCTAAAGGGCTTTAGGAGTCCTAAGGCATTTTATTAAGGGAGTGGTAGTTCAAATATAGTCAAGCACAACAACAATGAACATAGACATAGTAGACATACGTCTATGATAAGTAGCTGGTATTAGTCCCGATCAGACAGGCGGCTGGAGGTACGAACAGCTCTTCTCTGCACCGTCTGCCCTGAAAAGCACTTTAGATATCTCTTTTATTGTCTTTTTTAGGGGTGGACCTGGGGTAAAGTGATGGACAGGACCACTTAACCTATAAGGGCTCTTCCCAAACCAAGGGTGCCCAATGGCTTGTCGAGTTCTTTGTCTCAACTCTTAGGTGAAACCCTTCATTTCACATGTCTTTCCTGTGTATACTTGCTAAAGGCCCATCCACCCCAAGGTTGGAGTCAGACAGTTTGCTTGCGGAGTTGGTGTGGGAGCGGGGGCTTGAAGCATGGGGTGGGGGGGGGAACCACCTTGGGACCTGGGCTGCCGACGCTCCATGGCCATCTCTCTGGACCGCCAAACTTATGCGGACCAGACATGCAGGGCAGCAGATGAATTTGTCAACATTTATTACGAGACCATGGACAAAAGGAGGAGAGTATTGAGCAAATTGTATCTGGCTACAGCGACCTTAGTCAGCAATGCTAGACTGTCAGCCAGTTCATGGTTCCAAGCTGATCCCCGAGATGGCAGCTCCCTAGAGAGCTCTCCCGGAACAAATTTACCCATGGTCACCTGTTGCCATCCTTCACTCTTTCTCCCCCAATCTCCCCCCCCCTGCCCCACCACCACTGTTTAATCTTCCCCGGGCCCTAATAGTGAGTGAATTTCTTACCCCTAAAGTGTGTTTCTTACCCCTAAACTCCGTGCTGCATGGGCAGCTACCTGAGCCCACCGCCCAGCCCCCACCATGCCTGCTCCTTACCTCCATCTGTGAGCGCCGGATTTATCACCAAATTGACTGTCCTGCTGCCAAGACCTTTGCTTCCCCCACTGGACGTGGCCAACTCAGCTGGCCCCGAACCCCGGCTGCGTCCGGTGAGCCCCCGACCAGCTCCGCGACAGGTTTGGGCCGTACCGTCTCTCTCTCTCTGCCCTCACACCCGGCTCCATCAGTACTTCAACTCGACCCTCTCTCTTCGCACCCGACCGACAACGTTCTGACCTCCCTCCGGCCGCCGGTCCCACGCAGCTGCGGAGCCGCTGTCGAGCACGTGGTGCATGCAATGGCGGCGGCCACTCTGACCTCTCTGACCTCTGGATCTCTGGCCATCCCCAATGCCTGCCTGCAGCCGGGTGCTAATACCTGGGAGAGGGAGGTATTGCCTCAAATCTCTGACCCCCACTCTCCACACCTCGGATTTCTCACCATCTCCCCGAAAGACGCTGCTCAGAGCCGACCTTACGGCTCGCACTCCGCCGTAGGCAGCTAGACCCATACAGCAGAGCCTGGTCCCCAGTCATCTTGAACCCCCTTGCCACTGGACCAAGACCTCGCTCTGCTAAGCCCGTGTGGCAGCAGATGTGTAACGGCCACCACACGTTAAAAGAACTCAGGCTCAGGCATCTTCCACTCTTCAAAATGAAGTTCGGGAACTGGAACGTCAGGACCCTCATGGACAACCCCAACAACGACAGGCCGGAACGCCGCACCGCCATAGTTGCCCAGGAACGCTTCGATGTTGATATCGCCGCCCTAAGCGAGACCCGGCGGGCAGGGGAAGGCCAACTCAAGGAACAAGGTGATGGCTGCACTTTCTTCTGGAAAGACAAACCAAAAGAAGAATGCCGCCTCCACGGAAGGTGCTTCGCCATCAAGAACGAGCTGGTGGGCCGCCTCAGAGACTCCCCCTGCGGGATAAGCAACGTCTCATGACTCTCCGGCTCAGCCTAGCCCGGAACCAGTGCGCTACGGTTGTCAGCACGTAACCCCCAACACTGGACGCTACAGACGAGACCAAAGAGGAATTCTACTCCAGCCTCGAACAATCCCTGTCCCAAGTCCCAACGGGCGACAAGCTGATCCTCCTCGGCAACTTCAGTGCCAGGGGCGGAAAGGACACAGGCCTCTGGGGAGATGTGATCGGCAGAGAGGGTAGGGAAAACCAACTCCAGCGGTACCCTAATCCTGACAAAATGCCTAGAACATGGCCCTGTCATCACCAACACCTTGTTCTGCCAGAGGGACAAGTACAAGGCATCGTGGCAACTCCCTCGCTCCAAACACTGGCACCTGCTCAACTACGTCATCGTCCGAGCCAGGGATCGCAAGGACGTGCGCATCACCCGCGCCATGACAGGAGCTGACAACTGCTGGACGGACCACCGTCTAATCTGTTCTGTCATTAACTTCAATGTAGCCCCAAAACAGCAACGGAGCAGAAACAATGCCGCAGGAAAATGAATGCTGGGGCACTCCACGAACCGGTAAAGGAAGCCTTAATCAGCCAGCGCCTCACTGCCAATCTGGCGACCCTTGATGACCCCGAGACGCAGAGTGCCCACAGCTCCAGGTCTGCCCTCAAGGCCTCCAGAATCAGCACCTGTGAAGAGACCCTCGGTCACTCAACCAGGAAACACCAAGACTGCTTTGACGAGAATGGTCAGGAGATCGGGAGCTAATTAGCCGCAAGTGCAAGGCCTTTCTGAACTTAAAACAGCAACACAACTCGAGAGCAAGAAAGTAGCTCTATAGATGTCTGAAGGTCAAGGTCCAACAAAAAACCCCGTGACCTAAAGAACAGATGGTGGGTGGAGAAAACGCAGGAGATTCAGCAGTTAGCCGACAACCACGACATGCGAGGATTCTTCAACGCTGCCAAGACCACCTATGGCCCAAGCACCCAAGGCCCTACCCCACTGCTGGCCAAGAATGGAGAGTTGCTCATCAAGGACAGAGAGGCAATTAGTGCCCGTTAGAAGGAGCATTTCGAAGATCTCCTTAACCGAGACTTTGTCTTCGACACGAGTGTCTTCGACTCCATCCCACAGCATGCTACCCGCCACCATCTCAACAAAACCGCAGCCCAGCACGAGGTAGAAAAGGCCATCCAACAGCTCAAGAACAACAAGGCATCGGGAGCAGATGGAATCCCCGCTGAAGCACTAAATCATGGCGGAGAAGCACTATTGGCACGAATACATGACCTCATTTCTCATATCTGGAAGGAGGAGAGCATGCCAGGAGATCTCAGGGACGCCGTACTCATGACCATCTTCAAAAAAGGGGACAAGTCCGACTGCGGCAACTACAGAGGAATCTCCCTGCTGTCGGCCACTGGGAAATTCATTGCAAGAATCCTCCTCAATCGTCTTCTCCCTGTGGCTGAAGAGCTCCTCCCAGAGTCGCAATGTGGATTCCATCCACTATGGGGTACAGTGGACATGATCTTTACCACACGACAACTGCAAGAGAAATGCAGGGAACAGCACTAGCCCTTGTACATGGCCTTCTTTGACCTCACAAAGGCCTTTGCTACTGTTAACCATGAGGGATTACGGAGCATCCTCCACAGATTCGTCTACCCTCAAAAGTTTGTCACCATCCTCCGTCTGCTCCACGATGACATGCAGGCCGTGATCCTGATCAATGGATCCACCACAGACCAATCCACGTCCGGATCGGGGTCAAGCAGGGCTGTGTCATCGCACCAACACTGTTTTCGATCTTCCTTGCTGCAATGCTACATCTCACCCTCAGCAAGCTCCCCACTGGAGAGGAACTAAATTATAGAACCAATGGGAATCTGTTCAATCTCCGTCGCCTCCAGGCCAGATCCAAGGTCGTCCCATCCTCTGTCATTAAACTACAATACACAGACGAAGCTTGCGTCTGTGCACACTCGGAGGCCAAACTCCAAGCCACTGTCAACACCTTCACTGAGGTGTACGAGAGCATGGGTCTTATGCTAAACATCTGTAAGACAAAGGTCCTCTACCAACCTGACCCCGCCACACCGCACTGTCCCCGGTTATCAAAATCCATGATGAGGCTTTGGACAACGTGGACCACTTTCCATACCTCGGGAGCCTACTGTCGACAAGGACAGACATCGATGACAAGGTCCAACACTGCCTTCAGTGTGCCAGTGCAGCCTTCAGTCACATGAGGAAGAGAGTGTTTGAAGACCAGGACCTCAAACCCGGCACCAAGCTCATGGTCTACAAGGCAGTAGTGATACCCACCCTCCTGTATGACTCAGAGACGTGGACCATGTACAGCAGACATCTTAAAGCGCTGGAGAAGTACCACCAGCGCTGCCTCCGCAAGATCCTGCAAATCCCCTGGGAGGACAGACGCACCAACGCCAGTGTCCTCGCTCAGGCCAACATCCCCAGCATCGAAGCACTGACCAAACTCGATCAGCTTCGCTGGGCAGGCCACATCGCCCGCATGCCCGACACGAGACTCCCAAAGCAAGCGCTCTACGCGAAGCTTCAACACGGCAAGTGAGCCCCAGGTGGGCAGAGGAAACGTTACAGGGACACCCTCAAAGCCTCCCTGATAAAATGCAACATCCCCACTGACACCTGGGAGTCCCCGGCCAAAAACCACCCTAAGTGGAGGAAGAGCATCTGGGAGGGCGCTGAGCACCTCGAGTCTTGTCGCCGAGAGCGTGCAGAAACCAAGCGCAGGCAGCGGAAGGAGCGTGCGGCAAACCAGACTCCCCACCCACCCTTTCCTTCAACCACTGTCTGTCCCACCTGTGACAGAGACTGTAATTCCCGTATTGGACTGTTCAGTCACCTGAGAACTCACTTTTAGAGTGGGAGCAAGTCTTCCTCGATTCCGAGGGACTGCCTGTGGTGATGGTGATGGAGTCAGACATGCCATTCTGGGTCTTTGGATGTTTGGAGGTGTCTGTTGTCAGTTATTGATGTTCACACTGTTCAAGGAGATTGAGATATTGTACCCTGGAATGAATCCTTCGATTCTAACACCAGTCTGAAGATCCTTTTTAGTCTCAAGTTATTTCTTCCAATTCACAATTTCTTACTATCAGAAGGAGCAGGAGTTTTCTTCCGAGCCACAGGAGGAAACTTTGGACCTTCCTCTCTCTTTCACCACTTCAAGGATGCCCCTCCTGAAACACTTACCTTGTGCCGGGGACTAGACCCGCGGATCCCCAGCAGCAACTTCCCGCCAACGTCCCGGTGCTTCTGGATGTTAAAATCTGCTGAGCCCTCCTGTTGCCGGGGGTAGCCCGCCCGGGGGGTTAAAATCGGGCTCATGGTTTTCAGTATATAAACAGATTGGAGCCTCACTCGGACAAGACATAAAAATGGACCAGTTTACAACTGGTGCAGTAAGGGAGCTCGCTGGAGGGTCATGACTAAAGGAAATGACTGTTGCAGAGTAACGGGAGATTCAGCTTGTGTTTGGCTCCACTGCATCTGATTTGGGAATGCTGCACCTGATTGGGTGACAAAAAGTCTAATTATAGATCTCCCCTAGTGGACTAGCATGGTAATGCAACTGCTGATGTATATAATAACTATTTGTACTAACGATTTCTGCGCATGCGTCTTCCCGGCTCCGACCCACCCCCTCTCCTCCACACCCCCCTCCCCCCGCGCCCCCCCTCCCCCCGCGCCCCCCCTCCCCCCGACGCCTCCTCATGTCTGAAACCAGAACCGAAGCCGGAACATTAATTCTGAACTGACCACGTTGTCCGACTGAGCTGCAAACGGCCGAGCCCTGAGCCTCTGACTGGGGGTGGGGGTAGGTGGGGGGGTGGGGGGGGGAGAGAGACTGCGGGGGGGTGAGGGTTGAGAGCCTGGAGGGGAGAGCCTTTGGAGGGGGGGGGGGGGAGAGAGAGAGAGAGCGCCTCGGTAGGGGGGGGGGGGGGGGGTGGGAGAGAGCCTGGGAGGGAGGAGAGAGATACGGGGGGAGACAGACGGGATGGGGGGGAAGAGGGAGACACAGGTGGGGGATATCGGAGGGGAGAAAGGGAACACAGGGAAGACGGATCACATTCTTCCAACCCTCTTTACACCCACACCCGATTTCTCGGAAAGCTCGGTGCGTCAGGGACATCGTTGGGGTGGATGAAATCCAGAAGTCACAACACTGTCACTGTTTACTTCATACCCAATAAACCTGTTAACAATCTGCACACAATGCCCCATCTATGGTGGGGCGGGGGGGTGGAGGTGTAAGGTCATGCACGCGCATGGGTAAGGGACTTCGGCTGGAACTTGGTGGCTTTGGCTGGGTTGTTCGAGATCTGTCCCTCTGGCTTCTGAAGTCAGACAGAACTAATTACAATTTGCAAATTCAGTCAGATGTTAGGCTGGGCGGTTCCATTTATACATTCCAGAGAAACTTCAGGGTGTGACTTATCCTCCAAGGGGACCAATCAGCAATAAGTCATGTGATAATGGAGAGTCAATCAGAGAAACAGTGGCCATTTTGTTAGTACAAATAGTTGGGACCATATAATAAAAGGATAATGTGGCAAGGTCACATGACAAGTTCCTGTTGAGCCATCATGTTTGTGATGTTGTAAAGAATATCTCACAAAAATCACAAGTGTTCTGAGCCCAGCACTAACATCCTTCAACGTGATGTGCACAAAAATTATAAATGTAATGCTTATAGCTGCTAATGTGAACGTCAGATCTCTGGTTGGTCTGAAACATATCCAGATCTAGGAACGTGCCGTCAACCTCTTTCACACATTTCTTGTTTTCAGCTGCATTGCCATCACACTCCCGTCTTCCCTGGAGCTGCTTTCGATTACTGAGGGAATGCCGCACTGTTGGAGGGGCGGTACTGAAGGAGCGCTGCACTGTCGGAGGTGCCGTCTTTCAGAAAAGGCGTTAAACCGAGACCCTCTCTGCTCTCTCAGGTGGATGAAAAAGATCCCATGGCAATATTTCGAAGAAGAGCAGGGGAGTTAACCCCGGTGTCCTGGCCAATATTATTATAAAACAACTCTGGGTTGCTGCTGGCTGCCCTCACTCCGCTCCTGATCGCCTCTATCTCTCTCAGAATTACTTGTGATCCTCAGCACGGAGCCAAACTGGTGTGGCCCCGGCAGGTGAGCAGTGGGTGCCAATCAGATTTATTTTGATGAGGTCCCAAGGACGAGTTTAGTTCACTCCTCCAGCCAATGCGTTCTGGCCCACCATCGCTGCGCGATTCGGGGTATTAAGGAGATTAGGCTCCTATGTTCCTAAACTCATGGCCACTTTTGATTTGCTAAATTGAATGAACAGAGAACAATACCATAATGTGGCTTTGTGCCTCTCCTTAATGTGTTTCCTCTCAGGAAATGAACTCTGTTTACTTATCTTGACAGCTTTGATGAAATGGGTAACTATCACTTACATATTTGCAAACCCTGATTTTCTTGTTACAAAAATCTTGAAGTCTAACTTTAGCTTGTCTAACCTGTTACGACGACTTTAAACCAAGACTGTGTAGGCATGGTATGTGGCCCACCCCACTGTGTCTCTGATTTGCAGGTTAAACTAAATAGCAAGATCCTGGAGACAAACGACATCCTGGTATAAGTGAATCAAAAGGATTTGCCAGCAGGAGAGGATTAAAGGACTGGGAATACAAAAACTGAAGGGAAATAAAGGAGAAAAACAAAGAAATGAGCGGATAACGTTGAGGCCAGTGGATGGGATTGTTCGAATTCTTCTAAATTCTACATCAGCAAAGGTCATTAAAATTGGAACAATGCTAACCTTCACAGGCAAACGTTCCTGATTTCCACAGGAGAGTCCTGTGTTTATATATATATATATGTCAAGATTATTGCATCAGTTCAAGATAGTAATCTTTTAATTATCAATTCTATAGGCACTTTAAATTAAATTAGGTGGCTCAGTGGGCAGCACTCTCTCTCGTCTCTGATTCAGAAAGTTGGGGGTTCAAGTCCCACTCCAGAGACTGGAGCACAAAAATGTAGGCTGACATTCCAGTGCAGTGCTGAGGGAGTGCCATACTGTCGGAGGTGCTGTCTTTCAGATGAGATGTTAAACCGAGGCCCCGTCTGCTCTCTCAGGTGGATGTAAAAGATCCTGTGGCACTATTTTGAAGAAGAGCAGGGGAGTTATCCCCAGTGTCCTGAGGCCAATATTTATCCCTCAATCAACATAACAAAAAAACAGATTATTGGGTCATTATCACATTGCTGTGTGTGGGATCTTGCTGTGCACAAATTGGCTGCCGCGTTTCCCACATTACAACAGTGACCACACTCCAAAAGTACTTCATTGGCTGTAAAGCGCTTTGAGACGTCCGGTGGTCGTGAAAGGCGCTATATAAATGCAAGTATTTATTTTGTTTCTTTCTAATGTCTCTGGATTGTTAGTCCTTTAAAAAGGGGGACACATGCTGACTTGTTGATGTCACAGTCATCCTAATTGGAAAATTAACGTAAATGAGTTTGCATTGAAGCCAGTTGTTGGATTCCAACTAACGCACAGGCAGAGAGCGACTAACGCAGCGAGGACCGAGGACCGAGGACCGAGGACCGAGGACCGAGGACCATGTCTGAATGGCTCAGTATCACGTTTGATTTTGGTAATCACTGTCATTTTGGTTTTAGAAAATGTGGAGCATTCAGTAGTTGCAGTGAGTAGCATAGATGCCAGGTACACCAGCAGAGGGGTTATGTTACTAGGCCAGTAATCCAGAAGCCTTAGACTAAAGATCCAGAGACACGAGTTGAAATCCACACCACAGCAGCAGGGGAATTTAAATTTAGCTAATTAAATAACTCTGGAATGAACATCAACATCCTGGGGGTCACCATTGACCAGAAACTCAACTGGACCAGCCACATAAATACTGTGGCAACAAGAGCGGGTCAAAGGCTGGGTATTCTGTGGCCAGTGTCTCACCTCCTGACTCCCCCAAAGCCTTTCCACCATCTACAAGGCACAAGTCAGGAGTGTGATGAAACACTCTCCACTTGCCTGGATGAGTGCAGCTCCAACAACACTCGAGAAGCTCGACACCATCCAGGACAAAGCAGCCGCTTGATTGGCCCCCCAGCCACCACCTTCAACACTCACTCCCTCCACCACCGGCGCACCGTGGCTGCAGTGTGTACCATCTACAAGATGTACTGCAGCAACTCGCCAAGGCTTCTTCGGCAGCACCTCCCAAACCCGCCACCTCTACCGCCTAGAAGGACAAGGGCAGCAGGCGCATGGGAACACCACCACCTCCACGTTCCCCTCCCAGTCACACACCATCCTGACTGGGAAATATATCGGCCGTTCCTTCATCGTCGCTGGATCACAATCCTGGAACTCCCTCCCTAACAGCACTGTGGGAGCAGCGGTTTAAGAAGGCAGCTCACCACCACCTTCTCAAGGGGCAATTAGGGATGGGCAATAAATGCCGGCCTTGCCAGCGACGCCCACATCCCATGAACGAATAAAAAAAAAGATGCAATTAAGGAGAAACTGGATGAACACATGCCGGAGAACGCACGATGCTAACTATTATGCAGCGCATTTTCTGCTGAAATTCGGATCTGCAGCATGGCACTCCGCTTATCAAACAACAACAAAGGTAAATGAGACTTTGAATGATCCACAGTTGAAGTTAAATTTGAACTTACATTGGAGAAGGAAAGAAATAAAATAATGTATTACCGCACTGAATTCATAACTTTCGTGCGATTGTTAAATGCTACATGAATAATACTTCACTTGCACAATAATTCATTTCCTTGCAGTTATCAATTGAAACACAGCACCAGTCCAATTGTATTTGAAAACCGTTTGTGACTGATTGTATTCTGATCTGATTCTAAAGTGAAGGTACTGCATGCAAGCTTTTCAAAAATAAATCAGAATCTGTCACTGTTGTCTAAGGAAACGTTAAATTGCTTTTATGATATTAAATTACTATCATACGAGCATGCTGCTGAACAGTTTACTGAGGCAGTCTTTATATCTCAGCTTCGATGGAACGTATCATTTACACTGCAACTTATATTAAAGGCAGTTGCTCTAAATAAATCATGACAAAATAAATAAATTGTTGTCAGAATTGTTTAGAAATTATTCAAAGCAAACTTTATATTTTCTGATTGAGTGTTCGGAATGCTCCACCACACTTGTCTCACAGTGTTAGTTGAATCTGTTGCATCTTATCATTTTGTGATTTCAGTTGAAGAATTCCGTCGGCAGTTCTGTATATAAGAACAGTTAATGCCGGGGCACTTAAAGACCCAGCTAAGAGAGCCCTATACAGCCAGCGCCTCACAGCCAATCTGGCGTGCCTTGACGACCCAGAGATGCTGAATGCCCACAGCGTTTGGTCTGCCCTCCAGGCCTCTATAACCAGTGCCTGTGAAGAGACACTTGGTTGCTCAACCAGAAAACACCAGGACTGGTTTGATGAAAATGATCAGGAGATCCAAGAACTAATAGATCATAAGCGCAGAGCATTTCTGAGCCTCAAGCAACAACCCAACTCGGGAGCTGCAAAGCAGCATTACAGCCGGCTCAAGGCTCGGGTCCAACAAAAAAACCCGGGCCCTAAAGAACAGGTGGTGGATAGAGAAAGCACAGGAGATACAAAAACTGGCCGACAGCCACGATATGCGAGGATTCTTCACTGCAGTCAAGGCCACCTACGGTCCAGACTCCAAAGGCCCCACCCCACTGCTGACCAAGAACGGGGAAACACTTATCAAGGACACCGAGGCTGTCAGGGCCTGCTGGAAGGAGCATTTTGAAGATTTCCTCAATTGAGACTCTGCCTTTGACTCGAGTGTTCTCGACTTCACCCCGCAGCATGCGACCCGCTACTACCTCAGTGAAACCCCAACGTTGCACGAGCTCAAGAATAACAAGGCTACGGGTGCGGATGGAATCCCTGCTGAGGTGCTAAAGTATGGCGAGAGGCGCTGTTGGCGCAGATACATGACCTCATCTCTCTCATCTGGACGGAGGAGAGCATGCCGGGAGATCTCAGAGATGCAGTGATCGTGACCTTCTTTAAAAAGGGGACAAGTCCAACTGCGGCAACTACAGAAGAATTTCCCTGCTATCAGCCACTGGGAAAGTTGTCGCTAGAGTTCTCCTCAACCGTCTTCTCCCTGTGGCCGAGGAGCTGCTCCCGGAATCACAGTGCGGATTTTGTCCCCTATGGGGTACAATGGACATGATCTTTGTAGCGCGACAGTTGCAGGAAAAATGCAGGGAGCAGCGCCAGCCCTTATACATGGCCTTTTTCGATCTTACAAAGGCCTTTGACACTGTCAACCGTGAGGGCTAATGGAGCGTCCTCCTCCGTTTTGGATGCCCCCAAAAGCTTGTCAACATCCTTCGCCTGCTCCACGACAACATGCAGGCCGGGATCCTTACCAACGGATCCATTACAGACCCAATCCACGTCCGGACCGGGGTCAAACAGGGCTGTGTCATCGCTCCAACCCTCTTCTCAATCTTCCTCGCTGCCATGCTCCACCTCACAGTCAACAAGCTCCCCGCCGGAGTGGAAATAAACTACAGAACCAGTGGGAAGCTGTTTAACCTACGCTGCCTCCAGGCCAGGTCCAAGACCACTCCAACCTCTGTCGTTGAGCTACAGTACGCGGACGACGCCTGCGTCTGCGCACATTCTGAGGCTGAACTCCAGGATATAGTCGATGTATTCACTGAGGCATATGAAAGCATGGGCCTTACGCTTAACATCCGTAAGACAAAGGTCCTCCACCAGCCTGTCCTCGCCACACAGCACTACTCCCCCAAACATCAAGATCCACGGCGCAGCCCTGGACACCGTGGACCATTTCTCATACCCCAACAAAGGCAGACATTGATGCGGAGATTCAACATTGCTTCAAGTGCATCAGTGCAGCCTTTGGCCGCCTGAGGAAAAGAGTGTTCGAAGACCAGGCCCTCAAACCTACCACCAAGCTCATGTATGGGTCAGAGGCATGCACGATGTACAGAAGATGCCTCAAGTTTCTGGAGATATATCACCAACGATGTCTCCGCAAGATCCTGCGGATCCCCTGGGAGGACAGTGCACCAACATCAGTGTCCTCGCCCAGGCCAACATCCCCAGTATTGAAGCACTGACCACACTCGATCAGCTTCGCTGGGCAGGCCACATAGTTCGCATGCCAGACACGAGACTCCTGAAGCAATTGCTCTATGCGGAGCTCTTTCACGGCAAATGAGCCAAAAGTGGGCAGCGGAAACGTTACAAGGACACCCTCAAAGCCTCCCTGGTAAAGTGGGACATCACCACCGACACCTGGGAGTGCCTGGCCGAAGACCGCCCAAAGTGGAAAAAGTGCATCCGGGAAGGCGTCGAACTCTTCGAATCTCAACGCGGCGAGCGTGAAGAGGTCAGGTGCAGGCAGCGGAAGGAGCGTGAGGCAAATCAATCCCACCCCCCACTTCCCCTGACGACTGTCTGTCCCACCTGTGACAGGGTCTGTGGCTCTCGTATTGGACAGTTCAGCCACCAAAGGACTCATTTTAGGAGTGGAAGCAAGTCTTCCTCGATTGCGAGGGACTGCCTATGATGATATAGTATATAAGAACATAAATAATAGGAACAGGAGTAGGCCATACGACCCCTCGAGCCTGCTCTGCCATTTAATAAGATCATGGCTGATCCGATCATGGACTCAGGTCCACTTCCCTACCCACTCCCCATAACCCCTTATCGTTTAAGAAACTGTCTATTTCTGTCTTAAATTTATTCAATGTCCCAGCTTCCACAGCTCTCTGAGGCAGCGAATTCCACAGATTTACAACCCTCTGAGAGAAGAAATTTCTCCTCATCTCTGTTTTAAATGGGCGGCTTCTTATTCTAAGATCATGCCCTCTAGTTCTAGTCTCCCCATCAGTGGAAACATCCTCTCTGCATCCACCTTGTCAAGACCCCTCATAATCTTATATGTTTCGATAAGATCACCTCTCATTCTTCTGAATTCCAATGAGTAGAGGCCCAACCTACTCAACCTTTCCTCATAAGTCAACCCCCTCATCCCCGGAATCAACCGAGTGAACCTTCTCTGAACTGCCTCCAAAGCAAGTATATCCTTTCGTAAATATGGAAACCAAAACTGCACGCAGTATTCCAGGTGTGGCCTCACCAATACCCTGTATAACTGTAGCAAGACTTCTCTACTTTCATACTCCATCCCCTTTGCAATAAAGGCCAAGATTCCATTGGCCTTCCTGATCACTTGCTGTACCTGCATACTTTAGTGTTTCATGCACAAGTACCCCCAGGTCCCGCTGTACTGCAGCACTTTGCAATCTTTCTCCATTTAAATAATAACTTGCTCTTTGTTTTTTTCTGACAAAGTGCATGACCTCACACTTTCCAACATTATACTGCATCTGCCAAATGTACACAAGTACTCACTGATCCTTGTCCTTGGGCCAATATTTATCCCTCAACCGACATCACTAAAGAACAGATGATCTGGGTCATTATCACGTTGCTGTTTGTGGGAGCTTGCTGTGCGCAAATTGGCTGTCGCGTTTCCCACATTACAACAGTGACTACACTCCAAAAGTATTTCATTGGCTGTAAAGCGCTTTGGGACGTTTGGTGGTCGTGAAAGGCGCTATATAAATGCAAGTCTTTCTTGCTTTCTTTCTGGAAAGGGTCAAATAAATCTCAGACTCTTCAGCCTTGAAAGGAGAGGATTGAGAGGAAAGTTTCCAGAGTTAAATGGAATGGAAACGGTTAACCTGAAGCACTATTAAACTAAATTATAACTACAGGTCAAGGAGAGAGAGGCTGTAATGTATTTGCTTCATGGGTTCTTTGCTTAAGAATTAATAGCAACACATTGCTATTCAGAACTAGTTGGTTTATTAACAAAAGTTTAACGATCATACTACACATGACCAGGTCATCCACCAGGCTCACAACTGCATACCTCATCGTGGATGACCCAGACCCAACTGGCTGGGGTTTTATTGAGTCTTGTGAACATCACGTGACTGGCTAAGCCACTCACAATGCAACAGTTCTACAACTATTTTTGCTGTATCTGTCAACAAGTGCCCCATTGTTAAAGGGGGGGGGGGGGGGGAGGGGGTGTTGTCACACTCCAAAGGGGTGCCCCCTTGTTTTTTTAATTTTTTTTGCTGAGGATACCAAAAACACAAATTATACAAGTGCCTCATGGCTAAAAGGGAGGGTGGCAGGGGGCACTAAAACTGACAAACTTAAACAAATTAAACTTTAGATATTGTTTTTCAAATAAAAATTTGGTTGCCGGGGGTGATGATGCACTCCAATCCCTCCAGCGCCCATCTCTCGCGGAAGGCCACAAGCGTACCAGTGGACACCGTGTGCTCCATCTCCAGGGACACCCTGGCTCGGATGTAACCGCGGAAGAGAGGCAGGCAGTCGGGCTGAACGACCTCCTCGACCGCCCGCTGCCTGGACTGGCTGATGGCCCCCTTGGCCAGGCCCAGGAGCAGTCCTACGAGGAGGCCCTCGGACCTACCCGCTGCCCCCCGCACAGGGTGCCCAAAGATCAGGAGTGTGGGACTGAAGTACAACCAGAATTTGAGAAGCAGCCCCTTCAAATATTGAAAGAGGGGCTGCAACCTCGCACATTCAACATATACGTGGAACACGGACTCTTCCAGACCGCAGAAATTGCAGGCAGCCTCGGAGCCCGTGAACCGACTTAAAAACCGATTGCATGGGACTGCTCCGAGCACCACCCTCCAGGCCCAAGTCCCCAATAAATAAAGGGAGGATTCCCACGTAGAGTATACTCCATTGGGGACCCCTGCCTCCTCCAGACAACAAGATGGTGCGCCATGGCATGTCCGGATGGCAGACCAGGATGGCAAAGTGGAGAGTGTGCAACAGCAGCCCGTACAGGAATCCCCTCCCTCCGCACAGTACTAAAAGGCACGAGGGGTGACAGCTCTACAAACCTGTGAGCATACTCACAGGCGCATACATCACAGATACAAAAATAGAACTTGTATTTGGACGTTTTCACATCTCTCAATCATTTCAAAGTGCTTCAAATACTCCCATAGAACAGTACAGCACAGAAGGAGGCCATTCGGCCCATTGAATCTGCGCCGGCTCTTTCGAAGAGCGATCCAGTCAGTCCCCCTCCCCTGCTCTTTCCTCATAGCTTGGCAATTTTTTCTCTTTCATCCAACTCCCTTTTGAAGGCGACTATTGAACCTGTATCCCCCGCCCTATCAGGCAGCACGTCCCAAATCCTCACCACTCGCTGAGTAAAAACGTTTTTCCTCGTGTCGCCTCTGGTTCTTTTGCCAATCGCCTTAAATCTGTGCCCTCTGGTTATCGACCCTTCCGCCATTGGGAACAGTTTCTCTCTCTCTACTCTATCGAAATTAAATGGTTTTAAACACCTCGATCAAATCTCCTCTTAGCCTTCTCTGCTCGAAGGAGAACAACCCTTAGTGAATTACTTTGAAGTGCAGTCGGCAAACACGTAGCAAATTTACACATAGCAACATCCCATAAACAATAACTGAATAAATGACCAGCTATTCAGTTTTTAATTGAGGGAGAACTTCCTGTTCTTCTCCAAATACTTCCTTGGGATTATAAATGTTCACCTGAACCACAGGAATAGGGAGACACAATAATATCTTATCTGAATGACAGCACCTCTGACAATGTAAAACGTTCTCAGTACTACACTGGAGTGTTAGCCGAGGTTATGTGCTCAAGTTCTGAAGTGGGTCTTGAACCCACAATTTCTAACTCAGAGGTGAGAACAAATCATTTTGCCAATCACCTTAAATCGCTGCCCTCTGGTTCCCGACCCTTCTACCAATGGGAACAGTTTCTCTCGATTTACTCTGTCCAGACCCCTCATGATTTTGAACACCTCGATCAAATCTCCTCTCAACCTTCTCTGCTCCAAGGAGAACAACCCCAGCTTCTCCAGTCTCTCCATGTCACTGAAGTCCCTCATCCCTGGAGCCAAAACGCTACCAAGAGCCGTTTAGGAATGATTCAAGGAGTATTTTTCACACGCTGATTAATAATCTGGAACGGTCTCCGGGGTAGGTTAGTGGAGGCAAAAATTGTGGATTCATTTAAGAATTTGTTGGATTTCTATGGAAAGATGAGTTAAATAGGCAGAATGTCTCCCACATCTAAACTGATCTCTGTCATACTCAAAGGCAATCAAAGAAAATTCCAATACAGTCAGCCACCATCAAACTGTACGACAGTATTCAGGCTCATCATACTGATTCCCACAGACAGCATTCCTGTCCCAGGAAATATCATGGCCCATAGAGCATTTGATCACCTCCGAGAATGTCTAAACCTATGAGCTTTGATTTAACTTCTAACCAGATACTATCCCACTCTCTTTGAAGAAGAATTGATCCAAAAAATATCGAAGCAGCTCCATTTGTTTGCTGTCTGTTCCACATCTCCTCTCCTCCCTGAGTAAAAAACAGTCTCTCATCTCATGTTTCACTCGAAGCTTCTTCATTTTAAACCAGTTAATTTAGATTTTAATGCCCATACTCCGAGTTAAATAGCCTGCTTACATCACCATCACCGACGTCTCTAAGCATTTTAAAGGCGCGAATCATATTGTCCTTAATCGTTTCTTCTAAAGAGAAAATAAGTGCAGCGTTATAAGCTTTTGCAGAAGCTAAAGTTCTTAATAAAGGGCATGCAACATGGTGTCCTTCAAGCTGCGATGAGGGGGTTGTCCTATGAGCAGAGAGTGAGTAGAATGGGCCGATACTCTCTGGAGTTTAGAAGAATGAGAGGTGATCACATTGAAACATACAAGATTCTGAGGGGGCTTGACAGGGTAGATGCAGGGAGGATGTTTCCCCCGGGCTGGGGAGTCTAGAACCAGGGGTCACAGTCTCAGGATAAGGGGTCGGCCATTTCGGACTGAGATGAGGAAGAATTTCTTCACTCAGAGGGTGGTGAATCTTTGGAATTCTCTGCCCCAGAGGGCTGTGGAGGCTCAGTCGTTGAGTATATTCAAGGCTGAGATCAATAGATCTTTGGTCTCGAGGGGAATCGAGGGATATGGGGATCGGGCAGGAAAGTGGAGTTGAGGTCGAAGATCAGCCGTGATCTTATTGAATGGCGGAGCAGGCTCGAGGGGCCGAATGGCTGACTCCTGCTCCTATTTCTGATGTTTTGAGCCACAGGTGGCCATTTTGCTGATGAAGACCAACTCTGCTCACCTACCTACTCATTGAAATGCAGTTGACAGATACAGAAACACATTGAAAGGGACAAGTGTTCCTTCATTTGACAGGTGCAGCGCACTTCCTGTGGAAGTCCATAGAAAAAGGTCTATCGTATTATGGTCTAAATTTTAAAAATATATATTTTGTGCTTGTTAAAGTTCACGCTGGTGGATGAGACACTGCCTATTCCGGATAGGCTTATATCAGCTTCAAGTGCCTCTGCATCAGTTGGAACACAGTTTGGTGAAGCAGCTCAACCCAAACACTGGGCCCACACCCAACCTCAGAAGAGCAGCAGTGTGACATCTCTCCATTTCTCACACTGGCTTTCTCGTGGCCAGCAGACAGAAGAGATGCCCATCCCACCAGTCCGTGCCGGTCTGGCACCCGTGTATCAGCGGAAAAAGGCCAGCGTCTAACACACTGCACCACCAACTCCCTTATAGTCATGACTTTTAATTAGAGGGTACGGTAGCACAGTGGTTATGTTCCTGGACCAGTAATCCAGGGACCTGGGCTGATGAACCAGAGACGTGAAGTCAAAACCCACCACGGCAGCTGGGGAATAAATCTAGAATTGAAAAGCCAGTGTCAGTAACGGTGACCATGAAACTACCGGATTGTCGCAAAGACTCAACTGGTTCACTGATGCCCTTGAGAGAAGGAAATCTGCCGCCCTTACCCGGTCTGGCCAATATGTGACTCCAGACCCACAGCAATGGGGTTGACTCTTAACTGCCCTCTGAAATGGCCCAGCGAGGCACTCAAGGGCAATTGGAGACGGGCAATAAATGCTGGGCTTGCCAGCGATGCCCACATCCCGAGAATGAATTAAAACAATTGTAATGAATAAAAAGCATAATCTATTGCCTTTTTCAATTTAAAAACAGAAAGTTACTAATTGTTGATATGTTTGCAGCCTCATGTGAATAAAGATTCGTACTCCAACAGCCTAAATTGTGACCTGTTGTGTTGTAATTGAGAAATTTCCATGATATTATTCGTGGAATGTTTTTTTAAACTTTGTTAGCATTTTTCTATGCCTCCACCCGCTCCCGAAGCAATAAATCTTTGCCAGGGTGTGATTCCACAGACACTAATCACCCTCCAGCACCTTGCCCAAGTGGCTATTATTCACATGTCAGCCTTGAGTGTGAGTACTGTACTGCCAGGCTATTCAAGTAAAATGGATATCGCAGCTAAACTCAATCCTGCCCTAACTTAACTTCCACACAAGTCCGCATCGAGTTGAGGTCACTGGGCAGCATTCAGATCAACACTCTGGCTGATTTTTCCTCCCCTTATACAGGGGTACTGAGGCCAAGTGTAGCACCTGCTTGCTGCCCCAGCAACAGAAATGGTTGTTGTTATTAGCACAAACTGGGGATTAAGATGGTACATAAGAACATTAAAAATAGGAGCAGGAGTAGGCCACCTGGCCCCTCGAGCCTGTTCCGCCATTCAATAAGATCATGGCTGATCCGATCATGGACTCAGCTCCACTTCCCCGCCCGCTCCCCATAACCCTTGACTCCGTTATCGTGCAGAAATCTGTTTATTTCCACCTCAAATATATTCAATGAGTATGGTAGTGTAGCAGTTATGTTACTGGACCAGTAAATCCAGAGGCCTCGGGCAATGATCCAGAGACTTGAGTTCAAATCCCACCACGACAGCGGGGAATTTAAATTCAATTAATTAATTAAATCTGGAATAAAAAGCTATAGTTAGTAATGAAACCCATCCCTATCATAAAAACCCATTTGGTTCACTGATGCCCTTTAGGGAAGGAAATCTGCCACCCTTACCCGGTCTGGCCTATATGTCACTCCAGACCCAGAACAATGTGGTTAACTCTTAACTGCCCTCTGAAATGGCCCAGCGAGACACTCAGTCGTACCAAACCGCTACAATGAAGTATAAACACCACACGGACTGCAGCGGTTCAAGGCGGCGGCTCACCACCACCTTCTCGCGGGGTAATTAGGGATGGGCAATAAATGCCGGCCTTGCCAATGACACTCACATCCCAGGAATGAATTTTTTTAAATCTGGAAACTTCTTGGTCTGTGTGGCTGTCGGTTATAGGCTAAACTTGCTGAGCTGTTGGAGTTAGAACTACTTTTAATTTATACAAGAATAAAAAAATACTGTGGATGCCGCAAATCTGAAATAAAAACAGAAAACGCTGGAAATACTCAACGGGTCAGGTAGGCTCTGTGTGGAGAGAAACAGAGCTAATGTGAGTATTTCCTGCATTTTCAGTTCTTAATATGGTAAAGAAATACTCCACTTTAAGAGCTTAATTGCTCTTATCTTTAAGAACACAAGTACATAAGAATTAGGACCAGGAGTCGGCCATTCGGCCCCTCGAGCCTGCTCTGCCATTCAATGAGATCATGGTTGACCTTCGACCTCAACACTTACCCACACGATCCCCATATCCCTTGATTCCCTTAATATCCAAAAATCTATCGATCTCAGCCTTGAATATACTCAAAGACTCAGCCTCCACAGTCCTCTGGGGCAGAGAATTCCAAAGATTCACCACCCTCTGAGGGAAGAAATTCCTCCTCATCTCAGTCCTAAATGGCCGACCCCTTATCCTGAGACTGTGACCCCTGGTTCTAGACTCCCCAGCCCGGGGAAAACATCCTCTCAACATCTACCCTGTCAACTAGTATTTGCCCAAACAAGGTGTTTCTATTGTTCAATGAAAAAGGTGAAGTTCCACCACAAGAAGATGGAAGATGCCGTGGTTTAAGGTGAAGGCCCAACACCACGTTCTCAGGGTCACTGGGGGTGGACAATAAATGCGGCCTTTTCACCCGAGAACAACCAAAACTGAAAATGAGAAAGGAGAAAGCTGGAAAGACTAATCGTGCATGGTGGTGAGTTTGGTGATGCAGTGATATAATTGTGACAGTGAGTGTGTCAGTCACTGAGCAAGCTGGAGTTTTGCTACGTGGGGGAGCGGCTAGAGGGAGTGGGTCCTGGTTCAACCCTTGCCACTGGACCCAGACCTCGCTCTGTCAAGCCCGTGTGGTGGCTGGTGTGCAACGGCCACCCCACGTTAAAAAAATCCACCCACAGGCATCTTCCAGCCCCTCATTTGGAGTTCAGGACTGGAACATCGGGTCCTTCATTGAAACATCTGTGAACTCATGTGGAAGCAAGTCACCCTCGTTCGAGGGCCCGCCTATGATGATGATGATGGTTGTAGAGCATCATTAATATGGGGACAGGGCTTCTATCTCCTCAGCTACACGTAAACACATGGCTCGGGGAGACCAGTGGAAGAGGAATGGTGAAAAAGCTTGCACTTACACCCTTTGAAGAAAATTAGGATAACAGCTCAAACACTCCTCGGTTTCTATGTTGTCCTCCGCCCTGCAAACTGCCCTGAGAAACCTTTCCCTGTGTGAGGGGGCTGTAGTAATAGTACGTTATTGTTTCCTGATGGCAATACAGCAGCTTGATGCTGAGTTTTCGGAAACCTGTTTCTGAAACCAAACCAGGTTGACAATTTCCCAAATCCCTTTCAACGGCAGAATTTATCTTAATCGCTGAATCAGCATGATGGGGAATCAAGATCCCTTTGCAAAACATAAGTCATTGATGCACCCGGCGATCATTATCGAGTGCAGGAAGCATTTGCTGTGGTTTGCAGACGTTATCTGCAGGCTCTTCCCACAAGTCCTGACCGCCTGGAGCACGCCCCGGGACACAGCCGTGCCCGGACAGGAGAAAGCGTACAGGCCAGATTCTGGGCTAAAGGACCAACTCCAAAGGGCTCCTTCCTCATAGCCCCGCAGATTTTTCCGTTAAATGTATTTATAAAATTCCCTATTGAGTCTGCTTCCACCGCCCTTTCGGGCAGCGCGTTCCACATCGCAACAACTCGCCATGCAACAAATTTACATAAGAAATAGGAGCAGGAGTCGGCCATACGGCCCCTCGAACCTGCTCCGCCATTTAATACGATCATGGACTCAGCTCCACTTCCCTGCCTGCCCCCTTATCCCCTTATCGGTTAAGAAACTGTCTATCTCTCTCTCAAATTTATTCAATGTCCCAGCTTCCACAGCTCTCTGAGGCAGCGAATTCCACAGATTCACAACCCTCTGAGAGAAGAAATTCCTCCTCATCTCAGTTTTAAATGGGCAGCTCCTTATTCTAAGATTATGCCGCCGAGTTCTAGTCTCCCCTAACAGTGGAAACATCCTCTCTGCATCCACCTTGTCAAGCCCCCTCATAATCTTATACGTTTCGATAAGATCACCTCTCATTCTTCTCAAACATTCTCCTCCTGTTTACCCAGTTCTTTTGCCGATTATCTTAAATCTGTGTTCCCTGGTTACCGACCCTCATAGAATCATAGGCCCTTGTGCCAGTTGAAACAGTTTCTTATGAAAACTCTTCATCATTTCCAACACCTTTATTCAGTGTTCCGTTAACCTTCTCTGCTCTATGGAGAACAATCCCAGCTTCTCTCGTCTCTTCACATAAGTGAAGCCCCCCGATATAGCTCAAGTAATTGAAGTGCATGTTGCCCCGGGCACTAGTCTTGTTGACTGTTGAGAGAGGAGAAGGAAATCCCCATCGTTTGTTCGGCACCATTTTTGTTTATGTCTCTGTGGTCACAGATTTAGTTCAAGCCCCAGCTTTTCCGCTCTGGACCCAACATCGACCCAATCTCTCCTCATACGACGGGAGTTAATGCTGTTGTGGCTGGCTTGACTGCGAGCCTCTTTCTTGCTTTGTAGAAGCAAGAGTTAGAAACATAGAAAATAGGAACAGGAGTCAGCCATTCGGCCCTTCGAGCCTGCAACACCATTCAATATGATCATGGCTAATCCTCTATCTCAACACCATATTCCTGATTTTTCCTCATATCCCTTGATGCCTTTTGTTTCTAGAAATCGATCTATCTCCCTCTTAAATATATTCAGTGACTTGATCTCCACAGCCTTCTGTGGTAGAGAATTCCACAGGTTCACCACCCTCTGAGTGAAGAAATTTCTCCTCATCTCGATCCTAAATTTCCGACCCCGTATCCTGAGACTGTGACCTCTTGTTCTAGACTTCCCAGCCCCGGGGAAACACCCTCCCTACATCCAGTCTGTCCAACCCAGTCAGAATGTTATACGTTTCTATGAGATCCCCTCTCATTCTTCTAAACTCTCATGAGTACAGGCCTAGTCGACCCAATCTCTCCTCATACGACAGTCCTGCCATCCCAGGATCCAGTCTGGTGAACCTTCGCTGCACTCCCTCTATGACAATTATATCCTTCCTTAGGTAAGGAGACCAAAACTGCACACAATACTCCAGGTGCGGTCTCACCAAGGCCCTGTATAACTGGAGTAAGACATCCTTGCTCCTGTACTCAAATCCTCTCGCAATAAAGGCCAACATACCATTTGCCTTCCTGACTGCTTGCTGCACCTGCATGTTTGATGGTGGAACAAGCCCTGCAGAACTCCTGACGGAGACGATGCAATGAGTCTCAACGGGCTGGATGTCAACTGTGTACGACGAGTTCTGACCATAGTGGTTATGCTAATTCTCTAATAATCCAGACATCGTGCCCCCCCCCGACCTGCGAGAGAACAGCTCCGCAGGTCGGGCTATAAAAGAGCTGGGGGCAGACCACTTCAACCTCCAGCGTGAGCTGCTCCAAGTGTGCGATGTTTTTGAGATGGGCGACTGGGTGACGTCATCAAAACCCTGGTGACCGTTTTGGAGCGTGGGCAGGAACATCGGCAGGGCCCAGGTACAGAGGAGTGGGAAGGTCGGGGCGGATGAGTGGCGAGTGTTTGTGGCGAGATGCGGTGAATGTTTGCGGCGGAGGAGCGGCGAGAGATCGTGGCGGAGGTGCGACAGATGAGGGTATGGGGCTCAGAAGAGCCGAGGGCCTGGGGACAGCACGGGCCCAGCCCACACTGCGATATGTGCGCGCACTAGGTCCGTGCAGCAGAGCAGGTCTCCAGCCGTCCTGGTTGACCCTTGCCACTGGACCAAGACCTCGCTCTGTCAAGCCCGTGTGGTGGCTGGTGTGCAACGGCCACCCCACGTTAAAAAAATCCACCCACAGGCATCTTCCACCCTTCAACATGTAGTTCGGGATCTGGAATATTAGGTCCTTCATTGAAACACCTGTGAACTTGTGGAAGTAAGTCATCCTCGTTCGAGGGACCGCCTGTGATGATGATGATGTATAATTTCCTCAACTCTGTCCCCTCCCCCAACCAGGAAAGTCACATTTGTGAAACATCTGTCTTGTTACATTTGTTAGGAATATTACAGGACTTTCCTGCGCAGTTTTAGTTGAATCTGCTGCAGCTTATCATTTTGTTATTTTAGTTAAAAAAAGACTTACATTTATACAGCGCCTTTCATAAAAACCAACATCCCAAAGCACTTTACAGCTAATGAAGAACTTCTTGGAGTGTAGTCACTGTTGTAATGTGGGAAACGCAGCAGCCAATTTGCGCACAGCAAGCTCCCACACACAGCAATGTGATTATAACCAGAAAATCTGTTTTAGTGATGTTGATTGAGGAATAAATATAAGCCCCAGGACACCGGGGAGAACTCCTCCTGCTCTTCTACGAAATAGTGCCATGGGATATTTTACGTCCACTCGAGAGAGCAGACGGGGCCTTGGTTTAACGTCTCATCTGAAAGACGACACCTCTGACAGTGCAGCACTCCCTCAGCACTGCCCCTCCGACAGTGCAGCGCTCCCTCAGCACTGCCCCTCCGACAGTGCAGCACTCCCTCAACACTGCCCCTCTGGCAGTGCAGCACTCCCTCAGTACTGCCCCTCCAACTTTGCAGCACTCCCTCAACACTGCCCCTCCGACAGTGCAGCACCCCCTCAGCACTGCCCCTCCGACAGTGCGGCGCTCCCTCAGTACTGCCCCTCCGACAGTGCGGCACTCCCTCAGTACTGCCCCTCCGACAGTGCAGTGCTCCCTCAGTACTGCCCCTCCGACAGTGCGGCGCTCCCTCAGTACTGCCCCTCCGACAGTGCGGCGCTCCCTCAGTACTGCCCCTCCAACAGTGCAGCACTCCCTCAGCACTGCCCCTCCGACAGTGCGGCGCTCCTTCAGTACTGCCCCTCCGACAGTGCGGCACTCCCTCAGTACTGCCCCTCCGACAGTGCAGCGCTCCCTCAACACTTCCCCTCCGACAGTGCGGCACTCCCTCAGTACTGCCCCTCCGACATGTGCAGCATTCTCTCAGTACTGCCACTCTGACAGTGCAGCACTCCCTCAGTACTGCACTGCAGTGTCAACCTAGATTTTTGTGCTCAAATCTTGGCTGACATTCCAGAATTCCATAGGCAGTTCTGTATAAATACTCCCTGATCCCTGTCTTGGTCAATATTTATCCCTCAACCAACATCATTAAAGAACAGATAATCTGGCCAGTAACACTGTAGGACCAATCTAAGGTGCTGTCCTGTGAGAAAGTACTGAATGCAGGCTACACACCATTTCCAAACAACAACAACTTGTATTTATGTAGCCCCTTTAACGTAGTAAAATCCCCCAAGGCGCTTCACAGGAGCGTTACCAGACGAAACTTTGACACTGAGCCACATAAAGAGATATTAGGACAGGTGACCAAAAGCTTGGTCAAAAAGGTAAGTCTTTAAGAATAAGGGGCCGCCCATTTAGAACTGAGATGAGGAGGAATTTTCTTCTCTCAGAGGGTTGTAAATCTGTGGAATTCTCTGCCCCAGAGAGCTGTGGAGGCTGGGTCATTGAATATATTTAAGGCGGAGATAGACAGATTTTTGAACAATAAGGGAGTGAAGGTTTATGGAGAGCGGGCGGGGAAGTGGAGCTGAGCCCATGATCAGATCAGCCATGATCTTATTGAATGGCGGAGCAGGCTCGAGGGGCCAGGTGACTTACCCCTGCTCCTATTTCTTATGTTCTTGAATAGAAGTGATGTGCTTGGGTTCGGAGCACCAGCGAAAATTCACACGCGATTGGACGCAGGGAAACGCGAGTTACAGATGGAGAATCATTACTGCTGCCTGCCTTTAGTAGCAAAGCCTTTAGTGTGATTATCAAGATCCAGGACGAGACCGTGGACAGCGTGGACCACTTTCCATACCTTGGGAGCCTTCTGTCAGCGAGGGCGGACATTGATGACGAAATCTAACACCGCCTCCAGTGTGCCAGTGCAGCTTTAAGCCGTTTGAGGAAAAGAGTGTTTGAAGACCAAGATCTCAATCCACCACCAAGCTCCTATATGCTTCAGAGAATGGACTATGTATAGCAGGCATCTCAAAGCACCGGAGAAGTACCACTACCGCTGCCTCTGCAAGATCCTGCAAATCCATTGGCAGGATAGGCGCACCAACATCAGCGTTCTCTCTCAGGCCAACATCCCCAGCATCGAGGCATTGACCACACTCGATCAGATCCAATGGACGGGCCACATGTCCGATACTAGACTCCTGAAACAAACACTCTGCTCCAAGCTACATCACGGCAAGCGATTTCCAGGTTGACAGAGAAAATGCTTCAAGGACGTCCTCAAAATCTCCTTGAAAAAATGTTACATCCTCATTGATTCTTGGGAAGCCCTGCCCCAAGACCAATTGGAGGAGAAGCATTCGAGAAGGCACTGAACACCTTAAGGGAGCACGCGGAAGCCAAGCGCAAGCAGCGGAAGGAGCGCACGACAACCCAAGCCCCTCACCCACCCGTTCCTCCAACCACCGTCTGCCCCACCTGTGACAGAGACTGTAGGTCCCGCGTAGGACTCATTAGGCACCTCAGAACCCATGATATTGTGGATGCAAGTCATCCTTGGCTCCGGGGGACTGCCTAAGAAGAAGACTGCTGCCTGCCTTTAGTAGCTGGCTGAGGAGCAGTGGTGGTGGGGGTCTGGGCTGGGAGGAAGCTTATTTCTCTCCTTGGACACAGGAAGTGTGGGGCCAGGAAAAACCCAAAGAGCTGAAGTCTGATAGAATAAAACATTACATGGTGAATTGTTGGCAAGCTAACTGGTATTTTATAGTTTTGCTTCCAAAGTTCTTTCTCAAAAATAAAATGCATTCCTCTTAACTCATTCACAGATTGTTTCATTCAATATTTAGCACAATATTTCCACTTTGTTCCGTTATTGCTGACTATAAATTATTGGATTATTCAAAAATATTAGTGCAGAACATCACTTTAATGGTCACGGCTGAACTGTATAGCTCCTAATGATTTATTCCTCAAGTGTGTAAGACCTAGAGTTAGGGTTAGGGTTAGGGATTAGATGTCCTGGGAAAGAATGGGTATGCAGGAAGACACACAACGAAAGACTTGCATTTCTATAGCACCTTTCACAGCCACCATCACAACCAGACATCCCAAAGTGTTTTACAGCCAATGAAGTACTTTTGAAATGTAGTCACTGTTGTAATGTGGGAAACGCAGCAGCCAATTTGCGCACAGCAAGCTCCCACAGACAGCAATGTGATAATGACCAGATAATCTGTTTTGTTTTAGTGATGTTGATTGAGGGATAAATATTGGCCCCAGGACACTGGGGATAACTCCCCTGTTCTTCTTCGAAATAGTGCCATGGGATCTTTTATGTCCACCTCGGTTTAACATCTCATCTGAAAAATGGCACTTTCGTAAGTGCAGCGCTCCTTCAGCACTGCATTGGGAGTGCCAGCCTCGACTTTTGTGCTCAAGTATCTGGACTGGGACTTGAATTCATAAACTTCTGACCCAAAGACAAGTGTGCTGCCCACTGAGTGACCCCGACCACAGGGTGACGATGAGCCTGGATTTTAAAGTGAAGCACATTTGGAATCTGTTCCATCTGATTGTGAGCACAGAGCACACATTTAAAAAAGGCACACACATAAGAACATAAGAACATAAGAATTAGGAACAGGAGTCGGCCATCTAGCCCCTCGAGCCTGCTCCGCCATTCAACAAGATCATGGCTGATCTGGCCGTGGACTCAGCTCCACTTACCCGCCCGCTCCCCATAACCCTTAATTCCCTTATTAGTTAAAAATCTATCTGTAACTTGAATACATTCAATGAGCTAGCCTCAACTGCTTCCCTGGGCAGACACACACACACACCAGTGTGAAATACACAGCACATACAGGCACTCTGTCCCAGAGCACACATACATTACCCAGCACACACATACACCCTACCCCACAACATACACACCCTACCCCACAACACACATACACACCCTACCCCACGCCACATACACTCTACCCCACAACATACACACTAACCCACAACATACACACCCTACCCAACACACACACCCTACCCCACAACATACATACCCTACCCCACAACACACACATACACCCTACCCCACAACACACACACCCTACCCCACAACACACACACACCCTACCCCACAACACACACACACTCTACCCCACAACAGAGACATACACTACCCCACAACGCACACATACACACCCTACCCCACAACACACACACACTCTACCCCACAACAGAGACATACACTACCCCACAACACACACACATACCCTACCCCACAACACACACACACCCTACCCAACACACACACCCTACCCCACAACATACATACCCTACCCCACAACACACACATACACCCTACCCCACAACACACACACACTACCCCACAACACACACATACACACCCTACCCCACAACACACACACACTACCCCACAACGCACACATACACACCCTACCCCACAACACACACACACTCTACCCCACAACAGAGACACACCCTACCCCACAACACACACACATACCCTACCCCACAACACACACATACACACCCTACCCCACAACACACACACACTCTACCCCACAACATACATACCCTACCCCACAACACACACACACACACTACCCCACAACACACACATACACACCCTACCCCACAACACACACACACTACCCCACAACACACACATACACACCCTACCCCACAACACACACACACTCTACCCCACAACAGAGACATACACTACCCCACAACGCACATGCACACAGTGGTGAATGCAGGATGATAGGCGCGCATGCCCGCTGCCGGGCACGAGCCTGGCGGGGGGGGGGGGGGGGGGGGTGAGGCGAGCGCGTGCCCTGCCAGCTGGTCCCCGGAGCGGGCACGCGCAGGCTGGGTGTAGCGGAGGAGGGAGAGGGAGGGAGCGGGGTTGGTCCAGTGAGTGAGTGAGTGAGGAGCGGAGCGGAGCATCAGGAGGGAGCCGGGGCTGCGATGGGACGCAGCGGCCAGCGGACACTGGTAGCGCCCGGAGCCGGCGCTGTGCTGGGGCTGATGTTGCGGGTTAGCGCTGCGCTCGCCGCTCTGCCCGCCTGCACCGAGGTAAGTCCCTGAGCATCGCCGGGCTGCGGGACCTGGCTTGCTCTGATGTTTCTGGATGTATTGTTTGCACAGAATTAATGCCCTTCCCTCCCTCTGCAGGCAGCAGCACCGTTCGCTGTTCCCATCTCTCGGTTTTATTGCATTTAACCACGAATGCCTGTTTAAATGCTTTTGTGCCACAGTGCCAGTGGCCTGCTGAGCCTGAGATGAAATCTGTTGTTTTTTTGCATTGTCCAGCTCACTGCCTGGCCATTCAAGCTGTCGGGTTTGGGGTAAACCTGTACATTTTCTGTCGTTGCCCCCTGAAGGATGAGTGAACGAGTTGTTGTTTCATGGCGAGAGGCAGTGCATGATTGCATTTGCTTTTTAAAAAAAAACATAATTACATTGGTCGCTGGAGATATGTCTTCCTCCTGCCCAATGCTCCCAGAATCTGTGGGTCACAAATAATCTGTGCGCCTGGCCAGGGATTGAGCTCTCTGCCGTCACTCCCAGCTCAGCCCTGCCTTTATTGTCCCAGCAGTTTTCCTGATAAACATTTTCGGTGCACACCAGTGAGCAGGCTAAGGCCACAAAGCAGAATTGCAGACTGGTCTGCGATGTGATCTATCTGTTAAATGACCATAAGTGGCCATGACGACATGGTTCAGTGTCAGTTTATGCCACAGATGACAGCACATGACAGTCTGCCTGTGACCCTATGGCTGTTCGAATGTTTTGTGCCTGTCTGTGTGTGTGTTTTAAAGGCATGCATGGATCTGTAAATAATTTGACACTGTTTGGATCTGTAAATAATTGAGGATCAATCTGGAAAGTGCGCAGGTTTTAAATGAGTTCACCTTCAGAAGCTACGACTGCACTGCATTTTGGTTTATCAGAGAAAGAAGGGACTGTGCTTGCAGCATTATGGGAGGAGCAGTTTTGAGAAGTTTTTCTGGAAGTTGAGTTTCTGTAGAAAGCAGGAACAACCTGCTCTGAGCATCCAGCTGTATCACTGCCATGATCTTATGCAGAACTCTGCTGTTATCCACTGCAAGGCAATTTTCCGATGAGCATTTATTTACTTTGCATTATCTAAAATGAAGCACATGCAATGGGAGATTGCACAGATGAATGCAACAATGACAGGACACTGTAACCCAGTGATAAGGCACTAGTTTAATGCAGACGGCTTTATCATGGGTACACTGCTCCTTTAAGTGAACACAAATGGTGGAATGACCGCCTCCTGTATAATGCATGTGTCAGCATTTGCACCTATTGATTAATAAGAGGGTTGGGAGGAGAAATACATCTGGCTCTGGACATAGGTGCACTCCTGCTCTCATTGTCTTGTGGGGAAGAAAAGAGTGTTGGTGTTTGATGTGTGGGACTGCACATCCATTTTGTCTGTGCTCCTTGCCCAGGATAGATTTCTGTGTGCTTAACTATGTGACTCAGTGAACACAGCAAAGAAAATCACGCTCATATTTGTTTAAACCATCAACCTAAAAATGAGCTAAGCTGCAGTCATTTTCTTTAATGGTTCAGCATTTAAAGAAAGGTCACAGTCAGGATTATTTGTGGGAGAGAATCAAAATTGTTGTATCATAAAACAACTTCAGTTTCAGAGGGGGAAAAAATGACAGTGGCCACTGCCTTAAAAATATTGTCAGATTGTGACATTGAGAAAGATGTGGTCTGTATTTGTAGGCATGATTTTTACTCGTTTTGAACTCGTCTCAGTCTCAGTTGATCTCAACATTCCGCTCCGCATTAGTGTCCTCACTCAGGATTTTAATTGAAGCAAACTTGATGTGATAAAAAGAACAGTGTCTTTGTGAAAAAATGAGATGTAAGGGCCTCATGGGCCGAATGTGTCATTTGGGTTAGAGTGTCGTGTGAAAGTGATATCACGTCTCATTGTGATTCGTCATGGCATCGTGTTTGTTTACAAAAACGGTCCTTTTTTTGTGATGACTGTCGCCATTACACGTCGAGTACTGGTGAATTACCCCCCTTGTCAAACCAACATTCATGTCCTCTTCTGTCTGTCAACGTACAGGGTTAATATACAAAACACTCTGTTCAGTGGAACCGACATTATCCACACTTCTATTATTCAGCAGAATTTTAAGAGGATAAAACCTTGTGTAAGACATGGCCTTATTGCAGACCAGCTTTTTCATTTGTGTTTCATCATTTTCTTTTGTTAGTGCGCTTAAGGTATTACTGTATGTTAGATATAAGACCAGCATTGAGGATTAATGTGTTGGGGAAGGGGATGGTTTGGTTAATTATGGTGAATAATGGAGATTCCACTGTACAGTTTGCTAAGTAATATTACAGTACTTGTTTACAGTTTAATCTTGCACAATATATCAAACAACAACATTTATTTATATAGCGCCTTTAACGTAGTGAAACGTCCCAAGACGCTTCACAGGAATATTATGAGATAAAAAATTTGACACCGAGCCACATAAATAGAAATTAGCGCAGGTGACCAAAAGCTTGGGGCCCAGGCAGCTCAAGGCATGGCCACCAATGGTTGAGCGATTATAGTCAGGGATACTCCAGAGGGTAGAATTAGAGGACACAAACCTGCCTCATATTGAAATGGTTTTATTCTACTTTTGCTTAGGCTTAATTTTTGGATTAGTAATGAATGCCCTGCACTGAGAATTTCCACAGCTGCCATATTGACCCCTGGAAACGCTTTCACTGCAGCATAGACAACATGTGATGCATTCCAAACTTTCCCCCCCTACTTTTAAAATTCTCATCCTTGTTTTCAAATCCCCCCATGGCCTCACCTCTCCCTATCTCTGTAATCTCCTCCGGCCCCACAACCCCCCCCCGCCCCCAAGATGTCTGCGCTCCTCTAATTCTGCCCTCTTGAGCATCCCTGACTTCAACCACTCCACCATTAGCTGCCTGGGCCCCAAGCTCTGGAACTCCCTCCCTAAACCTTTCTGCCTCTCTACCTCTCTTTCCTCCTTTAAGACGCTCCTTAAAACCTCCCTCTTTCACCTGCCCTAATTTCTCCTTATGTGGCTCGGTGTCACGCATTACAACCCTGCTGTGAAGCGCCTTGGGATGTTTAACTATGTTAAAGGCACTATATAAATGCAAGTTGTATAAGAAATAGGAGCAGGAGTCGGCCCCTCGAGCCTGCTCCGCCATTCAATAAGATCATGGCTGATCTGATCATGGACTCAGCTCCACTTCCCCGCCCGCTCCCCATAACCCTTTACTCCCTTATCGCTCAAAAATCTGTCTATCTCCACCTTAAATATATTCAATGACCCAGCCTCCACAGCTCTCTGGGGCAGGGAATTCCACAGATTTACAACCCTCTGAGAGAAGGAATTCCTCCTCATCTCAGTTTAAAATGGGCGGACCCTTATTTAAGACTATGTCCCCTAGTTTTAGTTTCCCCTATGAGTGGAAATATCCTCTCTGCATCCACCTTGTCGAGCCCCCTCATTATCGTATATGTTTCGATAAGATTACTCCTCATTCTTCTGAACTCCAATGAGTAGAGGCCCAACCTACTCAACCTATCCTCATAAGTCAACCCCCTCATCCCCGGGATCAACGTAGTGAACCTTTTCTGAACAGCCTCCAATGCAAGTATATCCTTCCTTAAATACAGAGCCCAAAACTGTACGCAGTACTCCAGGTGTGGCCTTACCAATACCCTGTACAGTTGTAGCAGGACTTCTCTGCTTTTATACTCCATCCCCCTTGCAATAAAGGCCAACATTCCATTTGCTTTACTGTTGTTGTTGTTTCATTTTCATCTTTCCAATCTTGTACCTTGTATTGTTTATGTCTCCTCCACCTCAGCCACCGTACTGCAGGGATGTGGGATGGGTCCACAGGTGCCAGCAGTGCTGCTGTGTGACTGTCGAAACAAGATTTAAACCAGCCTACAAGGTTGGAGCATTGCAGGGGTGAGGCTGCTGTGGCGAAAAGAGGGGCAATTATAAATTAGACTTTGAAAGCAAAAAACATTATTCAACAATAGTGAAGGTCTTCTTTTGGACACCAGTCTTTAAAATAATAGTTCTTTGGTAATTTTGGTAAAGTGAAGAAAAAAACCCTACAAACTTTTGCCTATTGGAAAAGAAAGACTTGCATTTATATAGCGCCTTTCATGACCACTGGTCGTCCCAAAGAACTTTACAGCCAATGAAGTACTTTCTGTAATGTGGGAAACGCGGCAGCCAATTTGTGCACAGCACGCTCCCACAAACAGCAATGTGATAATGACCAGATCAGCTATTTTTTAGTGATGTTGATTGAGGGATAAATATTGGCCCCAGGACACCGGGGATAACTCCCCTGCTCTTCTTTGAAATAGTGCCATGGGATCTTTTACACCCACCTGAGAGGGCAGACTGGATCTTGGTATAACGTCTCATCCGAAAGATGACACCTCCAACAGTGCGGCACTCCCTCAGCACTGTACTGGGAGTGTCAACCTAGATTTATATGCTCAAGTCTCTGGAGTGGGACTTGAACCCACAACCTCCGAGGCGAGAGTGAGTGCTGCCCACTGAGCCCCGGCTGATGCATTGAGTGGCAGTTTAGGGATGGGTGGAAATGAAATAAACCAACTTTGTTAATATCTCTGAAAGCATAAAAGGTGATGGCTTTAATCAATCAAAGGATTTGCAAGCAGATCAGTTCCTGGTTGCACACTGCCTATAAATAGAATTAGCCCTTTGCCACGAGATTCTGAAATATTGCACATTGCTTCTGCAGAAAGGGAGCAGTGCCTGCCATAATACTTCTTCATCTCCTGAGGATGTCATTGAGATCAAGCAGATTACTGGGCTGCTTTTTATTGGTGTGATTTTGTTGATGTGAATTGGGATTCTTGTGCTGCCTGTTGGGAGGCAGAAAGAATGTTTATAACAAATGCTGTCTGTCTCTTAGTAACAAACTTCCTCCACACCCTGATTGAAAATGTTTGCCTTCAAACAAGATGCAGTTTATGAAAAGCTCCCACTCAGCACGATTATTTGCACTGTTTGAACATTCCATCGCGATCAGTGTTTAACTGCAGTCAAAATAACTGAATCATGGAGATAGCCTTTATTGGAAATAATATTACATAAGAACATAAGAAATACGGCCCCTCGAACCTGCTCCGCCATTCAATAAGATCATGGCTGATCTGATCATGGACTCAGCTCCACTTCCCCGCCCGCTCCCCATAACCCCTTACCCCCTTATCATTTAAAAGAAACTGTCTATTTCTGTCTTAAATCCATTCAATGTCCCAGCTTCCACAGCTCTCTGAGGCAGAAAATTCCACAGATTTACAACCCTCTGAGAGAAGACATTTCTCCTCATCTCTGTTTTAAATGGGCGGCCCTTTATTCTAAGATCATGCCCTCTAGTTTTAGTCTCCCCCATCAGTGGAAACATCCTCTCTGCCTCCACCTTGTCAAGCCCCCTCATAATCTTATACATTTCGATAAAACCGCCTCTCATTCTTCTGAATTCCAATGAGTAGAGGCCCAACCTACTCAACCTTTCCTCATAAGTCAACCTCCTCATTCCCGGAATCAACCTAGTGAACCTTCTCTGAACTGCCTCCAAAGCAAGTCTATCCTTTCATAAATATGGAAACCAAAACTGCACGCAGTACTCCAGGTGTGGCCTCACCAATACCCTGTATAACTGTAGCAAGACTTCCCTGCTTTTATACTCCATCCCCTTTGCAATAAAGGCCAAGATACCATTGGCCTTCCTGATCACTTGCTGTACCTGCATACTATCCTTTTGTGTTTCATGTACAAGTACCCCCAGGTCCCGCTGTACTGCAGAACTTTGCAATCTTTCTTCATTTAAATAATAACCTGCTCTTTGATTTTTTTCTGCCAAAGTGCATGACCTCACACTTTCCGACATTATACTCCATCTGCCAAATTTTTGCCCACTCACTTAGCCTGTCTATGTCCTTCTACAGATTTTGTATGTTCTCCTCACACATTGCTTTTCCTCCCATCTTTGTATCGTCAGCAAACTTGGCTACGTTACACTCAGTCCCTTCTTCCAAGTCGTTAATATAGATTGTAAATAGTTGGGGCCCCAGCACTGATCCCTGTGGCACCCCACTAGTTACTGGTTGCCAACCAGAGAATGAACCATTTATCCCGACTTTCTGTTCTCTGTTAGTTAGCCAATCCTCTATCTGTGCTGATATATTACCCCCAACCCCGTGAACTTTTATCTTGTGCAGTATCTTACCATCACCGCAGAGTAATTTTTAAGAAAAAGAGTTCTGAACTGCCCTTCGCCTTGTTTTGATACTGCAGTAAGCAATATAACACTCCAATTAGGGGAATAGCAATTACGTTTAAATAATTATAAAACCCCATTATCCCCTGGAAATTTCCAGTGTGCTTAAAGCCTCGGGTTACTAAAATTCAAAAATCAGATGAGACATTAAACCGAGACCCCTTCTTCCCCTTCAGGTGGACGTAAAAGATCCCATGGCACTATTTTGAAGAAGAGCAGGGGAGTTATCCCCGGTGTCCTGGGGCCAATATTTATCCCTCAATCAACATCACTAAAACAGATTGTCTGGTCATTATCACATTGCTGTTTGTGGGAGCTTGCTGTGCGCAAATTGGCTGCTGTGTTTCCCACATTACAACAATGACTACACTTCAAAAAGTACTTCATTGGCTGTAAAGCGCTTTGGGACGTCCAGTGATCGTGAAAGACGCTATATAAATGCAAGTCCTTCCTTCCTTTCTTCCCTTCCTTCCTTCCTTCCTTCCTCCCCCTTCCCCCCTCTATCTCTTTCTCACTCTCTCTTTCTCTCTTTCTCACTCTCTTTCACTCTCTCTTTCTCTCTCTCTTGCTTTCTCTTTCTCTCTCTCTCTCTCTCTCTTTCTCTCTCTCTCGTTCTCTCTTTCTTTCTCTCTCTCTCTCTTATTCTCTCTCTCGTTCTCTCTCTCTCATTCTCTCTCTCTTGTTCTCTCATTCTCTCTCTCTCTCGTTCTCTCTCTCTTTTTCTCTCTCTCTCTCTTGTTCTCTCTCTCTCTTTCTCTTTCTCTCTCTCTCTTTCTCTCTCTCTCTTTCTCTCTCTCTCTTTCTCTCTCTCTCTCTCTCTCGTTCTCTCGTTCTCTCGTTCTCTCTCGTTCTCTCTCTCTCTCTTGTTCTCTCTCTTTCTCTCTCTTTCTCTTTCTTTCTCTTTCTTTCTTTCTCTCTCTTTCTTTCTCTCTCTTTCTCTCTCTCTCTTTCTCTCTCCTTTCTCTCTCCTTTCTCTCTCCTTTCTCTCTCTCTTTCTCTCTCTCTCTCTTTCTCTCTCTCTCTCTTTCTCTCTCTCTCTCTTTCTTTCTCTCTCTCTCTCTTTCTCTCTCTCTTTCTCTCTCCATCTCTCTCGCTCTCTCTTTCTTTCGCTCTCTCTTTCTCACTCTCTCTTTCAGTTTGTTTCCAAGTGAAGATTTTGGCAAGTTAACAAATATCCTTCTAGCATCGCTGGGGTGAGAATATACCACCTGGATGTATGTGTTCTGTGTCTGAAGATTTCGCTGGAACTTTCTCACACTTCGAACATGTTTACACCATGTGGGAAAGCTCACCTGGCTCCAGAAACACATGAATTGGTTCGCTGCTGATACGCTTGTCTTCAGCCACAAGATTATCCAGCCAGTTAATCAAAAATGGCAATTAAATCAACAAATGAATAGATATGGGACTTTCTAACCTTGAAGTAATATTGCTCTGTTGCCAGAAGCGTCTGCTTCAGTACAAATACTAAAATGCATTTCAACAGATTATTACAGCAGAATTCTGTTCAATTCATATTGATTTTCTATTTAGGTCTACCCACATCAGCTTGGCTGTACTCCCATTGGTGCTGCATTCAGAGGAATAAATGAGACTTGCCTCTGATAAGATAGTACACAAGATTTTTAGGAGTTAAATAGTAAAGCATGTGTATCCTCTCTGACCTCAAGAGAAAAGAGCCCCAACCTGTTCAGCCTTTCCTGATCGCGAAAACCTCTCCGCTCTGATATCATTCTATCAAACCTGTTTGCACCTTCTCCAGTGCCTTTATATCCTCTTTATAATATGGCCAGAACTGTGCACAGTGCTCCAAGTGTGGTCTAACCAAGGTTCCATGCAACTTTAACATAACTTCTCTGCTTTTCAGTTCTATCCCTCTAATCTGCAAGCTTAGTAATGTCTTCCTGTATTTTGTTGAAGTCCTCCTCTGTATTAACTACAACTGCTCCCCCACCCCCCCCCAACTTGTACTGCTGGTTCCTGAGTCCAAATCGTTTATGTAAACAGTAAACAACAGTGGCCCCAGCACCGATCCTGGGGATCAACGTTTCCCACCTTTTGCCAAGCTGAGTAACTATCTTTAACCCTTACTTTCTGCTTTCTGTTTTGTAGCCAACTTGCTCTCCATTCTGCTACTTGTCTCCTGTGTTCTAACATTAGTCACGAGCCTACTATGTGGTATCTTATCGAAGGCTTTTTGGAAATGCAAATATATTACATCTGCTCCATTACTCTTATCTGCCCTTTATGTTACTTCATCAAAGAATTCAATAAGCTTGGTCAAGCATGACCTTTTTTGAAATCTGTGCTGACGACTCTATTATTTTCAGTTTCTAGATGTTTTTCTGTTTACATCTTTGAGTAAAGATTCCATTACCTTTCCTACCATGAACTCATTGAATGGTGGTGCAGGCTAGAAGGGCTGAATGGCCTACTCCTGCACCTATTTTCTATGTTTCTATGTTTCTACCACAGGCATTAAGCTAATTAGTCTAACGTTCCCTGGACATGTGCTATCTCCCTTTTTTATATTTAGGAATCAAATTAGCTGACCTCCAGTCTTCTGACACTATTCCTTTTTCGAATGACTTTTTATATGTATCTGTAATCGTGTCTCTGTTATCTCTTCCATAACTTCTTTTAATATGTACGGGTGCAATCCATCTAGACCAGGGGTTTTATCCTCTCTAAGTTTGATTAGTATATCAATTATCTCCCCATTTCCATCTTTATTGTCTATATCTTTTTTGATCTCTTCGAATGTCATGCCCACCATGTTTGTCTCTCTGGTAAATAGCGAGGCAAAGTAATTATTTAATATTTCTGCCATTTTGCTGTCATTACCTGTGAGTTTATCGTGTATGGTGGCCCGATCTCTACCCTGAATTTCTTTTGTTATGTTTGTGTCTGCAGAATAGTTGACTCTTTCTTTTTGTATTCCTTGAAATTTAATTTAGTATTTTCTCTTTGCCTTCTTAATTGTTTTTTTAAACTTATTTACTAACGTCTTTGTATTCTCTCTTGTCATCCACTCCTTTGTTGTCTCTGTACTTAGCGTATGCCTTTTTCTTTAGTTTCTATTTTGCCCTTTATTCATGACAGCTGTGGCTCAATGGGCAGCACTCTCGCCTCTGAGTCAGAAGGTTGTGGGTTTAAGTCCCACTCCAGGGACTTGCGCACAAAAATCTAGGCTGACACTCCAGTGCAGTGCTGAGGGAGCGCCGCACTGTTGGAGGGGCAGTACTGAGGGAGTGCAGCACTGTCGGAGGGGCAGTACTGAGGGAGTGCCACACTGTAGGAGGGGCAGTACTGAGGGAATGCAGCACTGTCAGAGGGGCAGTACTGAGGGAATGCAGCACTGTTGGAGGGGCAGTACTGAGGGAGTCAGTACTGAGGGAGTGCAGCACTGTCAGAGGGGCAGTACTGAGGAAGTGATGCACTGTCGGAGGGGCAGTACTGAGGGAGTGCTGCACTGTCGGAGGGGCAGTACTGAGGGAGTACAGCACTGTTGGTGTGGCAGTGCAGCACTGTCAGATGGGACATTAACCCGAGGCCCCGTCTGCTCTCAGGTGGAAGTAAAAGATCCCATGGCACTATTTCGAAGAAGAGCAGGGAAGTTATCCCCAGTGTCCTGGGCCAATATTTATTCCTCAATCAACATAACAAAAAAACAGATGATCCGGTCATTATCACATTGCTGTGTGTGGGAGCTTGCTGTGCACAAATTGGCTGCTGCGTTTCTCACATTACAACAGTGACTACACTCCAAAAGTAATTCATTGGTTGTAAAGCGCTTTGGGACGTCTGGTGGTTGTGAAAGGCGCTATATAAATTCATGTCTTTCTTTCATCCATGGTGGGTCATTAATGGCTAGTTTGTTCTTGCTCTTTACTGGACTATATTTCTCCGGGGCCCTTTTGATCACCATTTGAATATTTCCCACTGCTGTTCTATTTCACTGTTTGTCAGTATGTTTTTCCAGTTTAATTTCCCCAGTTCCATTCTCATCCCCTTAAAATCAGCTTTTTCCAGTTTATTATTTTTGGCTTTGTCTTGTGTCCTTCTCAATCCCCTCCACTTATTTCTCCTCTGTTCTGGTGGATTTCCCAATACTCGATCCAGCAGTACTCTCCCTCATGTTGGTCTTTTTACATCCTGGGTACGAAAGGAGTCCTGCACACGGTGTAAAATCTCCTTCTTGCTACCCCTTTCGCTGCCTCTTCTGTCCAGTTTATTTGGGAGTTGTTGAAACCTCCCATGACTATTATTCTGTCCTTCACTCATTTCACACATTTGTTTATATATTTCTTCCTCCACCTCCTTTCCGCTATTAGGTGCCGGTGGGGATGTTGCACTTTATCAGGGAGGCTTTGAGGGTGTCCTTGAAACGTTTCCTCTGCCCACCTAGAGCTCGTTTGTCGTGTAGGAGTTCCGAGTAAAGCGCTTGTTTTGGGAGTCTTGTGTCAGGCATGCGAACAATGTGACTCGCCCAGCGGAGCTGGTCGAGTGTGGTCAGTGCTTCGATGCTGAGGACGTTGGCCTGATCGAGAACACTGATGTTGGTGTGTCTGTCCTCCCAGGGGATTTGCAGGATCTTGCACAGACCTGGCCAAAGACCGCCCTAAGTGGAGGAAGAGCATCCGGGAGGGCGCTGAGCACCTCGAGTCTCATTGCCGAGAGCATGCAGAAACCAAGCGCAGGCAGCGGAAGGAGCGTGCGGCAAACCAGACTCCCCATGTTTGACAAATTTGTTGGAGTTCTTTGAGGATGTAATGAGCAGGTTGGATAAGGGGGAACCAGTGGATGTGGTGTATTTGGAAGGCATTCAATAAGGTGCCACACAAAAGGTTACTGCACAAGATAAAAGCTCACGGGGTTGGGGGTAATACATTAGCATGGATAGAGGATTGGCTAACTAACAGAAAACAGAGAGTCGGGATAAATGGGTAATATTCCGGTTGGCAAACAGCAACTAATGGGGTGCTGCAGGGATCAGTGCTGGGTCCTCAACTATTTATAATCTATATCAATAGCAACATAGAAACATAGAAATTTACAGCGCAGAAGGAGGCCAGTTCAGCCCATTGTTTCCACGCCGACCGACAAAGAGCCGCACGGCCCTCGGTCAGCAGCCCTAAAGGTTACATATAAACCTATGAACAATGACGGAAAGGCAAAGTGCACCCAGCCCAACCAGTCCACCCCACACAACTGCGATACCTCTTATACTGAAACATTTTACACTCCAACCCTACCGGAACCATGTGATCCCCTGGGAAAGGGAAAAACCAGATAAAAACCCAGGCCAATTTAGGGAGAAAAAAATCTGGGAAAATTCAACTCCGACCCATCCAGGCGATCGAAACTAGTCCAGGAGATCACCCTGGCCGTATTCGATTCCCTGCAGTACTTACCATTATATCTGCACCGTCCAACAAAAGGTCATCCAGTCTAATCCCAATTACCAGCTCTAGGTCCGTAACCCTGCAGGTTACTGAACTTTAAGTGCCCATCCAAGCATCTCTTAAATGTGGTGAGGGTTTCTGCATCCACCACTCTTCCAGGCAGCGAGTTCCAGATCCCCACAACCCTCTGCGTAAAGAAGCATCCCTCAAATCCCCTCTAAACCTTCCACCAACCATCTTAAACTATGCCCCCTCGTAATAGACCCCTCTACCCATGAAAATAGGCCCTTACTATCCACTATGTCCAGGCCCCTCAATATTTTGTACACCTCAATGAGGTCTCCCCTCAGATTCCTCTGTTCCAATGAGAACAAACCCAACCTATCCAATCTGTCCTCATAGCTAAGATTCTCCATTCCAGGCAGCATCCTCATAAATCCCCTCTGCACCCTCTCTAGTGCAATCACGTACTTCCTATAATACGGGAACCAGAACTGCACGCCGTACTCCAGCTGTGGCCTAACCAAAGTATTATACAATTTAAGCATAACCTCCCTGCTCTTGTATTCTATGCCTCGGCCAATAAAGGCAAGCATTCCCTATGCCTTCTTAACCACCTTATCCACCTGGCCTGCTACTTTCAGGGATCTGTGGACAAGCACTCCAAGGTCCCTTTGTTCATCTACACTATTAAGTGGCCTACCGCTTAATGTGTATACCCTTTCCTTATTAGCCCTCCCAAAGTGCATCACCTCACATTTCTCTGAATTAAGTTCCATTTGCCACTGCTCTGCCCACCTGACCAGTAGATTGATATCCTCCTGCAGCCCTTGACTTTCCTCTTCATTATCAACCACACAGCCAATTTTAGTGTCATCTTCAAACTTCTTAATCATGATTTGGATGAAGGGACCGAGTGTAATGTAGAAAAGTTTGCTGATGATACAAAGATGGGTGGGAAAGCAAATTGTGAGGATACAAACAAATCTGCAAAGGAATATAGACAGTCTAAGTGAATGGGCAAAAATTTGGCAGATGGCAAATGTGAGGTTATCCACTTTGGCAGAGAAAATAGAAAAGCAATTTATAATTTAAATGGAGAAAAATTGCAAAGTGCTGCAGTACAGAGGGACTTGGGGGTCCTTGTGCATGAAACACAAAACGTTAGTATGCAGGTACAGCAAGTAATCAGGAAGGCAAATGGAATGTTGGCCTTTATTGCAAGGGGGATAGAGTATAAAAGCAGAGAAGTCCTGCTACAACTGTACAGGGTATTGGTGAGGCCACACCTGGAGTACTGCGTACAGTTTTGGTCTCTGTATTTAAGAAAGGATATATTTGTATTGGAGGCTGTTCAGAGAAGGTTCACTTGGTTGATTCCGGGGATGCGGGGGTTGACTTATGAGGAAAGGTTGAGTAGGTTGGGCCTTTGCTCCTTTTGAAATTCAATTGATATGTAAATTGCACAACTTCATCTGAAATCACAAATTGTGAAACCTGTAATGTTTTCTTTATAACGTATTCCAACCAAGGGTTCACGAGCAGGTGACTGTTTACGTCAAAGGAAGCTGGTTGCCTGTGTTCTTGAGAAACCAGCGGTGTTAATGAGATGAATTAGTGTGAATACCAAGCGCTGTGTTTTTCAGGTGTGAGTAGAATGGAGTGTTATATTGATATCTGCCGTTCGCCCTCAGTTGCACTTTAGATGCCGGGACCATTGGAGGGAGCAGCGCGCGGCGGTATACCACTGCAGGGAGCAGCGTGTGGCGGTATACCACTGCAGGGAGCAGCGTGCGGTATACCACTGCAGGGAGCAGCGTGCGGCAGTATACCACTGCAGGGAGCAGCGTGCGGCGGTATACCACTGCAGGGAGCAGCGCGCGGCGGTATACCACTGCAGGGAGCAGCGTGCGGCGGTATACCACTGCAGGGAGCAGCGTGCGGCGGTATACCACTGCAGGGAGCAGCGTGCGGCGGTATACCACTGCAGGGAGCAGCGTGCGGCGGTATACCACTGCAGGGAGCAGCGCGCGGCGGTATACCACTGCAGGGAGCAGCGCGCGGCGGTATACCACTGCAGGGAGCAGCGCGCGGCGGTATACCACTGCAGGGAGCAGCGTGCGGTATACCACTGCAGGGAGCAGCGTGCGGCGGTATACCACTGCAGGGAGCAGCGTGCGGCGGTATACCACTGCAGGGAGCAGCGTGCGGCGGTATACCACTGCAGGGAGCAGCGTGCGGCGGTATACCACTGCAGGGAGCAGCGTGCGGCGGTATACCACTGCAGGGAGCAGCGTGCGGCGGTATACCACTGCAGGGAGCAGCGTGCGGCGGTATACCACTGCAGGGAGCAGCGCGTGGCGGTATACCACTGCAGGGAGCAGCGCGTGGCGGTATACCACTGCAGGGAGCAGCGTGCGGCGGTATACCACTGCAGGGAGCAGCGTGCGGCGGTATACCACTGCAGGGAGCAGCGTGCGGCAGTATACCACTGCAGGGAGCAGCGTGCGGCAGTATACCACTGCAGGGAGCAGCGTGCAGCGGTATACCACTGCAGGGAGCAGGGCGTGCTGCTGCAGGAGGGCGATGGCTGTGAAGCCAGGTCACTGATTGCAGTGCGGGCAGGCACAGCAGGAGGGGCGAAGGAGCGGCGAGTGTCCGTAGAGGGAAGTGACCGGGGCCCAGGAGAGGCGAGGGCCCAGGGGCAGTACAGACCAGCCCACACTGCGATATGTGTGCGCACTGGGTCCGTGCAGCAGAGCAGGTCTCCAGTCGTCCCGGTTAACCCTTGCCACTGGACCAAGACCTCGCTCTGTCAAGCCCGTGTGGTGGCTGGTGTGCAACGGTCACCCCACATTAAACAAATCCACCCACAGGCATCTTCCACCCTTCAGGATGTAGTTCGGGATCCGGAATATTAGGTCCTTCATTGAAACACCTGTGAACTCATCCCTTTTTGGCGTGGAAGCAAGTCATCCTCGATACGAGGGACTGCCTATGAGATATGAGATCTGCTGTTCAGTACAGCATCAGTATTTTTTGTTTATATGAATTTCATCACAATTTAACATCAGATTCAAGACTGCGTTTGTTGAATGCGTTCAATTGACTAATTGTGGTTGTTTTCCCTAAAGCTACAAATGGGTCTATTTGTTTTTTGTTCTCACACTGAGCCCCGTTCACCCATCGCCCCCTGTGCCTGCTGACCCATCACCCCCTGTGCCCACGCACCCATCCGCCCCCTGTGCCCACTCACCCATCGCCCCCTGTGCCCACTCACCCATCGCCCCCTGTGCCCACTCACCCATCGCCCCCTGTGCCCACTCACCCATCCGCCCCCTGTGCCCGCTGACCCATCACCCCCTGTACCCGCTGACCAATCACCCCTCCCCCCCCCCCGCGCTTGCTGACCCATCTCCCTCTGTGCTCGTTGAGCTACCATCCCAGTGCTCACTGACCGTGTCCTAACTCGCATCAAATCCCGCTGACCCATCACCCTGTGCTAACTGCCTGTGTCCTAACTTGCGCCAAGTCCCGCTCACCCATCACATTGTGCTCGCTGACCTACATTGGTTCCCGGTTAAGTAAAACCTCGATTTCAACATTCTCATCCTGGTTTTCAAATCCCTCCATGGTCCTCACCCCTCCCTATCTCTGTAATCTCCTCCAGCCCCACAATCCCAAGATCTCTGTGCTCCTCTAATTCTGCCCTCCTGAGCATCCCTGATTATAATCTCTCCACCATCGGTGGCCGTGCCTTCAGTTGCCTGGGCCCCAAGCTCTGGAACTCCCTCCCTAAACCTCTCCCCCTCTTTTTCCTCCTTTAAGACGCTCCTTAAAACCTACCTCTTTGACCAAGCTTTTGATCAGGTGCCCTAATTTCTCCTTATGTGTCTTGGTGTCAATTTTTTTGTTCTTATAATACTCCTGTGAAGCGCCGTGGGACATTTCACTATGTTAAAGGTGCTATATAATTACAAGTTGTTGTTTGACTGTGTCTTTTAACACTCAACTGGCTACCTTCTCGAAAGAAATTAAGTGGTTAAGAGCTGGGTCTACCTGCAAGTTTAATGCGGTGTGTAGTATTAGGCGACAGCTAACCAAGTAACACAGATAATTGTTAATCTCCAAGTCCGTGCCCACTGCAGGGGAAGAAAGTGAGAAGATGTAGCGTTCAGAGGGTAAACATGTGGTTAGTTTAGGGAACGGTGGGTGGGCTGTTGAACGATAAAACTCTGCAACAAGATCCAAAACCCCCATCACCAAAGTAACCCTCACTGATTTCCGTGATCCCTTGGCTCTAAAGAAACGGATTATTTACCCGCAGAATCGGATGTTTCTTTTTGAAGGAAGTGTTGAATGTGGTCACTGAATTCACCAGGTCATAAAGCGATAGCCGTTAATTTGTGGGTGGATTGTGATTTAAATCTTAGTGAGATACTGCTAGAGCCTTCACGATTGCACAAAGAAAAATCATCCCTGTATCTAAACATTATGGGCTGGATTTTCGGTATGTTGCCCCCTCTGTTTGCGCCCCGGGGGGGGGGGGGGGTAATGGCGGCGGGAAGCATTTCCGGGCTGGAAGTTTCCAGCGCCCCACCGGGACATTCGGTGCCGGGTTTTGCCGGGGGGACGCGGAGCATTACCGCCCGGGAGAGGCGAGTCGGTGTGCAACACCCCTGGTTGCGACACCCTTTTGAAATTTGCCCCGCAGCGCCCCGCAGCGCCCCCTAGTGGGACCGCCTGGGAAAGCTGGCGGTCCGAGCTGTAGCGGTCCCAGTGAGGGTAAGGAATGTCGACCTGAGGTAAGTGTGACAGTTTCTTTATTTTTCTATTTTTGCGATTTATGTTGATATGGCATCAGTAAGGAATTTTAGCTGTTTTCTTTGCTGATTATTTTTCCCCACAGGGAAGCCTCTCTCAGAGTGCTCCGAGGTGGGTTCTTTAGCTCAGGATTTTCCCTTGCTCAGCCGGCCTAGTGCCCTGAGGCAGGTGTGGAACGCCTCCCTTCGCGCCCTGCCCCACTCTCAGGGCCCAGCGGGTGAAATGGTTTGAGTCTCCAGGAGTCGCAAACCATTTCCCGGTGCGAACTTTACCGCCCCGCCTGGATTAACGCTGCTATAGAGGCCCGACCAAATTTCCACCCTTATGGCCTTAATTTTTTTTAAATCAGAATCATTTTAAAACATTTTTTAGAATCCTATTTTTTTTTCAGAATGAATACAACATTTAAAATTCTGATGGGACTGGACAGGTTAGATGCAGGAAGAATGTTCCCGATGTTGGGGAAGTCCAGAACCAGGGGTCACAGTCTAAGGATAAGGGGCAAGCCATTTAGGACCGAGATGAGGAGAAACTTCTTCACTCAGAGAGTTGTTAACCTGTGGAATTCCCCACCGCAGAGAGTTGTTGAGGCCAATTCTTTAGATATATTCAAGAGGGAGTTGGATATGGCCCTTATGGCTAAAAGGATCAAGGGGTATGGAGAGAAAGCAGGAAAGGGGTACTGAGGTGAATGATCAGCCATGATCATATTGAATGGCGGTGCAGGCTCGAAGGGCCGAATGGCCTACTCCTGCACCTATTTTCTATGTTTCTATGTTTCTAACTCAAATCATACAATGGCCCAGAATCTGCTGATAAAATATCGATGTGTGAACGACTCGCATTGTTACTAATGCATAGTTCCTCCAGTGACTTGTGGCGAGGGACAGATATCTGAGCTGCCAATCACCACAAATTGCTGATTTACGCCGCTCCGCCGCGAGCTTCACATAAATGGTAGCTCGCCCTGAATCTCCCCGTCATGTTCATGAAGTTGCTGTGTTTAAGTTTGCACATCAAGTACCCGTTAATCTCGTCACAGAAAGTTAAGCCTGGTAATTAACAGAACAAGCACCTTTGTAACGATGTTAACGACAGCCCATCAACCTCTCTTGCACAAAAAGTGAATTGTTTATCGTGTGGAGTCTCATTCCTTTAGGTTTTGAACTTTTCGGGAGATTTTATAAATGTAACATTATATATTTTTTTCTTTTCTGTCTCTTTCTTTTCCTCTCTTTATTTTTCTTTCTCTGCCTGATTTAACGTTGAATTATTTTCCTTCGATTCACCCTCCTTCTCAGTCCTTCCAATCCTTCAATATGATTGGTTAAGGAGATGCCCCGTTGCTTGACCTGCTCACTCGGGTCCCCTCGCTGCTTGCTTATCAGCTCACGCCGTCAGTCACTATTGGGCAATTTATTTTTGAAGTATCAGCCGTGGCTCAGTGGGTCACACTCTCGCCTCTGAGTCAGAAGGTTGTGGGTTCAAGTCCCACTCCAGAGACTTGAGCACACAAATCCAGGCTGACACTCCCAGGGGAGTGCTGAGGGAGTGCCGCACTGTCGGAGGGGCAGTACTGAGGGAGTGCCGTGCTGTCGGAGTGGCAGTATTGAAGGAGCGCCGTACTGTTGGAGGGGCAGTACTGAGGGAGCGCCGCACTGTCGGAGGGGCAGTACTGAGGGAGCGCTGTACTGTCAGAGGGGCAGTACTGAGGGAGCACCGCACTGTCGGAGGGGCAGTACTAAGGGAGTGCCACACTCTTGGAGGTGTCGTCTTTCGGATGAGACGTTAAACTGAGGCCCTGTCTGCTCTCTCAGGCGGATGTAAAAGATCCCATGACACTATTTTGAAGAAGAGCAGGGGAGTTATCCCCGGTGTCCTGGGGCCAATATTTATCCCTCAGTCAACATCATTAAAACAGATTACCTGGTCGTTATCACTTTGCTGTTTGTCGGGGCTTGCTGTGTGCAAATTCACTGCCGCGTTTATTACATTACAACAGTGACTACATTCCAAAAGTACTTTATTGGCTGTAAAGCGCTTTGAGACGTCCGGCGGTTGTGAAAGGCGCTATAGAGATGCAAGTTTTTCTTTGAAGAGTGCAGGGGCAAGTCTAATGGCAGGCAGTGTTAGAGACTGCTGCTACACTAAAGTCTTTCCCATTATGTTCAATTTACTGAAATGTTTGTGGAGAACTGGAGCAGCTTCACCAGTGATACAAAGTTCAACTAGTGTATCACATGCTTGGAAACCTTCCGCAGTTAGTTACCTTCTTGCAATGCAGTTGTCCTGTGGATTATGTTACTTGTCGGCTTAAGCGCTTAAGGTGTTATGGCTATGTTCTCAGTTTCACTGTTCCTGCCTCGTATAATGTGCTTTGATAAAAGCGTCCAGTAGAATTTTTATGTAAATTCTGCATAAAACAAAATTAAACTGATCAGTGTGTAGGTACTGTAAAACAGAGAGTCGGGATGTCATTAGTGGGGTGTCACAGGGATCAGTGCTGGAGCCTCAAATATTTATAATCTATACTAATGACTTGGATGAAGGGACCGAGTGTATTGCAACCAAATTTGCTGACGATGCAAAGATAGATGGGAAAGCAACTTGTGAGGAGGACACAGAGTTTAGTAGTAAGGATCGAAAAGCAAATTATTATTTAAATGAGGAGAGACTACAGAATGCTGCAGTACCGAGGGACCTGGGGGTCCTTGTATATGAAACACAAAAGGTTAGTATGCAGGTACAGCAAGTAATTAGGAAATGGAATGTTGGCCTTTATTGCAAGGGGGATGGAGTATAAAAGTAAGGAATTTGTGTAACAACTGTACAGGGCGTTGGTGAGGCCACACCTGGAGTACTGTGTACAGTTTTGGTCTCCGTATTTAAGGAGGGATATACTTGCATTGGAGACATTTCAGAGAAGGTTCACTCGGTTGGTTCCTGAGATGAGGGGGTTCTCTTATGAGGAAAGGTTGAGTAGGTTGGGCATGTACACATTGGAGTTTAGAAGAATGAGAGGTGATCTTATTGAAACGTATAAGATTCTGAGGGGGCTTGACAAGGTGGATACAGAGAGGATGTTTCCCCTCGTGGGGGAATAAGGGGTTGCCCATTTAAGACGGAGATGCGGAGGAATTTCTGCTCTCGGAGGGTCGTGAATCTTTGGAATTCTCTGCCCCAGAAAGCTGTGCAGGCTGGGTCATTGAATATATTTAAGGTGGAAATAGACAGTTTTTTTTACAATAAGGGAGTGAAGGGTTATGGGGAGTGGGCAGGGAAGTGGAGCTGAGTCCATGATCAGATCAGCCATGATCTTATTGAATAGCGGAGCAGGCTCAAGGGGCCAAATGGCCGACTCCTGCTGCTATTTCTTATGTTCTTATGTTCTTGGGTGAAACCAGTTACACAGAGGAAGGTCACTTTTCCGAAGACTGCAGTAGATTAGAAAATAATCTTCAGTAAGGTTCTTTTGAGTTTTCAAGGTTTTCAGAAGTAGACTCCGTGATTCTGCTTTCACAAAATAAAATGCTTTGATTTAAAAATATATATTTCTTGTCGATGAGGGGGCTTAAAGGTTTATAAGAATGATGCAGATGAAACTCTGATCTCCTTCTGCCATTGTGGTGTTGTAGAGATTGGCATTTCAGTGGCTTAGGGTATTGGATGTATATGTCGTGCCTGATCTCCGAATGCTTTTGAAGCCGTGTTCTCGTTGGCGTAGCTATATAAATGCAAGTTGTTGTAGTGTTTGATTTGATGTTGCGCATTATTTTAATGCAGAGCCCCTTGGGAATCTTTTGCTTCAGGTTTCTCTGAGTACCTCTCCAATACCTTTTAATCTCTCATGTTTTATTGAATGTTGGATGAAGCTACAATTAAAGAAATAGAATCGAAAATAAATGTGATACTGTGAGGGAAAAAAATTGATTTTTGAACGTGTAGAATTTCTTTTACTCGTAGTGCTGGAAACCGCACGCAAATGGGTTAAAATCGAAGGTTACACAGATCTCCCAGAGTAAAGCCAGCGGCTGAATAACTTGACGGACGGACTGGCTGGCATGGGCATCAGAATGTGGGAGTTGCAAAGTAACCCCGGGGTCCTCGAAGATGTTGGTGTGTGATGGCGCTGACCATTTAAACAATTGTCACAAAGATCCTGGTCTTTGTCAGAGGCTAGCTGTCCGTTCAGTGTTGCCCAGAGGACTGATGTCCCTGGCCGATCGCCGTGAATGCAGTGTGAGACCAGGCGTAAGGGGTGTGCATCCACAGGATTACATAGGCTTACACGTTTTAACATCTTTCTTTCGAGAGAAAGTAAGTGGCATCTTTAGAGAAATGTCTGACTCATCATTTTACAACAACGTGTATTTATATAGCGCCTTTAACGTAGTGAAACGTCCCAAGGTGCTTCACAGGAGTATTACAAGACAAAAAATTTGACACCGAGCCAAATAAGGAGCAATTAGGGCAGGTGACCAAATGCTGGGTCAAAGAAGTCAGTTTTAAGGAGCATCTTGAAGGAGGAAACATAGGTAGAGAAGCGGAGAGGTTTAGGCAGGGAGTTCCAGAGCTTAGGGCCCAGGCAGCTAAAGGCATGGCCACTGATGGTTGAGCGATTGTAATCGGGGATGCTCAGGAGGGCAGAATTAGAGGAGTGCAGATATCTCGGGGGGTTGTGGGGCTGGAGGAGATTACAGAGATAGGGAGGGGCGAGGCCATGGAGGAATTTGAAAAAAAGGATGAGAATTGTGAAATCGAGGCGTTGCTTAACTGGAAGCCAATGTAGGTCAGCGAGCACAGGGGGTGATGTGTGAGCAGGACTTGGTGCGAGTTAGGACACGGGGCAGCCGAGTTTTGGATCACCTCTAGTTTGTGTAAGGTAAAATGTGGGAGGCCAGCCAGGAGTACGTTGGAATAGTCAAGTCTAGAGGTAACAAAGGCATGGATGAGGGCTTCAGCAGCAGATGAGCTGAGGCAAAGGCCGAGACAGGCGATGTTATGGAGGTGGAAAAAGGCGGCCTTAGTTATTCGATATTTTATATGGTATACTGCCCATTTACTTGTCCTATTTAACTGAAGCAATTTGTTGATTCAGAGGCTAAGTTTTGGTCCGCTAATGATGAACTTTCAGTCTGCTTTTTGATGAGCAGAGCCTTGCTTGGTGGTACGTGATACATTGCAGTACTTGGTATACAGAGTAAGTGTTCTTGGGTTTTTGTATTGTATATGTAGGCAGAAAATGGTTACACTCCAGATGGTAGAGAACACGAGATCCACTTGCAAGAATGGCCGGTGATGTTGAAGCCAAGAAAACATACCGAAAAGTTTTGATGAACCATTTTTTAACAAACAGACCTGTGCTGGACGCTGGATATAATTGGGAACAGTAGCATAGTGATTATGTTACTGGGCCAGTAACCCAGAGGCCTGGACTAATGATCCAGAGACATGAGTTCAAATCCCCCCATGGCAGCTGGGGAATTTAAATTCAATTAAATAAATCTGGAATTTAAAAAGCCAGTATCAGTGATGGTGACCATGAAATTAGCGGATTGTCATCTGGTTCACTGATGCCCTTTAGGGAAGGAAATCTGCCGCCCTTACCCAGTCTGGCTGATATGTGACTCCAGACCCACAGCAATGTGGTTGACTCTTAACTGCCATCTGAAATGGCCCAGTGAGACACTCAGTTGACAAGAAGGTGGCTCACCCCCACCTTCTGGAGGCCAATTAGGGATGGGCAATAAATGCCAGCCTTGCCAGCGATGCCCACATCCTGTGAATGGAAAACAAAACCCATAAAAACAGCAACCAGCCAGACATAATTAATAGGATCAGATTTCTTACGAATTTTATTGTGATGATGGAGCGCACAGAAAGATTTGAAGAAATTGCATCGGAATACTGCACAGGAAGTAGTAGATTCCCCAGGGACTACTGCGTGCTTCAACAACCCGGGATCAGCCAGTTATGAGTTAACTGCGTTTAAATTTCTGCATATGAGGGATAAGAATTTACAGATTCTGACTGGGAGAATACTGCAAGGAGAGAGGCAGGGGATGAAACTTGGCCGCTGGCAGTTCTTGCAGGACTTTGCGACTGATGGATAATTTTGTACTGGCAGAGATACAGAGATCAAACTTAAATGCCAACATTTGTTTGCGCTGGTCCAGCCATAATGCTGTGGAGAACTGACAATCATGCTGTAGCAATGATGGGGAGAGGGCCATAGTCTGTCCTCCTGACACTCATTTACCTTAATCGGTGTGAACTGTTGTGAGTCCAGAAACACGTCTGCCCAACAAGTCTACATTATTTCAAAACTGGACGGATATAGGCTCTGTACAATGATGGCACATCAGCTGCTTGGATAAATTCTACATGATTTTGAAGGTATATTTTTTCTGGCTGTTTTCCCAGCATAGATCAGATGTGATTACTAGAGACTAAGGGGGTGAATGTTTATAACTGAAGTTTGCAACCCTTGAAGTAGGGGCAGATACTGTATCATGACCCAACTTTCTGGATTATGTGCTGACTTGTTGCCTCAGCATTAAATACTTGGCCCTTGTCTATCTGTGCAATCTCTAGCTCTGTAAATCACTGGTCCAGTAATTCAGTTACCACATGTCCGTAACCAGGGGGCATAGGTTTCAAGTAATTGGTAGAAGGTTTAGAGGGGATTTGAGGAGAACTTTCTTCACCCAGAGGGTGGTGGGGGTCTGGAACTCACAGTCTGAAAAGGTGTTAGAGGCAGAAACCCTCACCACATTTAAAAAGTGCTTGGCTGTGCACTTGAAGTGCCGTAACCTACAGGGCTACAGACCGAGAGCTGGAAAGTTTCTATGATTTGTCTTTCAGACGAGGAGAATATAATTCTGTAAGTGCGAGTATTTGTTTTTATTAACATAACTTTTGAAGAGCTCCAGGGTCTGTAGGTTTGCACTTTTGTCCACATTGGTCGGTACAAACAAAACGGAATGAAATGAAATAAAGATTGAAAAAACACAAAAGAATGTGCATTTATATAGCACCTTTCACGGCCACCAGATGTCCCAAAGCGCTTCACAGCCAATGAAGGACTTTTAAAGTGTAGTCACTGTTGTAATGCAGAGAAAAGCAGCAGCCAATTTGTGCACAGCAAGCTCCCACAAACAGCAATGTGATAATGACCGGATAATCTGTTTAGTGATGTCGATTGAGGGATAAATATTGGTCCGGGGATAACTCCGCTGCTCTTCTTTGAAATAGTGCCGTGGGATCTTTTACGTCCACCTGAGAGAGCAAATAAGGCCTCAGTTTAACGTCTCCTCCGACAGTGTAGCACCCCCTCAGCACTGCACTGGGAGTGTCAGCCTAGATTTTTGTGTTAAAGTCCCTGGAGTGGGATTTGAACCCACAACCTCCTGACTTATCGGTGAGAGTGCTGCCCACTGAGCCACGGCTGACATGGTCAAAGAGGGATCAAACAAAATACAAAAAGCCAAGGCTGCATTCGTAATGAAGTGTTTAACAAAGTGAATGTCAATGATTATGGAATTCTCTACCACAGAAGGCTGTGGAGGCAATCACTGAATATATTTAAGAGGGAGATAGATAGATTTCTAGACACAAAAGCCATCAAGGGGTATGGGGAAAAAGCGGGAATATGGTGTTGAGATAGAGGATCAGCCATGATCATATTGAATGGCGGTGCAGGCTCAAAGGGCCGAATGGCCGACTACTGCTTCTATTTTCTGTGTTTCTATTATGTTCCCCTCCAATTTTTTCGGCCCGCAAATGCTCACACTGGTGCTAAGTACCCTAAGCTTCTGACTGAATCCTTAAGTTCTGAAGGATAGTGTTTAAAGGGTACTGCTGCTCCTTTTAAACCACCAGTGCCAATGGAAAGTTCTCTAAGTGTTTGAAATTGGTCAGCACTTTTTGGAAGCTGTGAAAGATCAAAACACAGATTAGTTTGGTCAAACAGTGGGGAAAAAAACCCAAATTGATTTGTAGCAATGTTCTTTGACTGTATTCACAGAATGGAAGTCGCTGGACCCTAGCCTAATATTTCAGGTCAACTTGCCCTGCGAAAATTGGAAAGATTAACAGGCGACTTATTACACACAATTCTCACGGGCGTGAAGTGCTTTGGCTTTGCATTGGCACAAAATAACTTGTTGCGTGAAATAAGAACAGAAGAATCTCGCTTACGGTAGTAACAAGGCAAATCAAACATCAATATCTAAGTCGGATATCCAGGCCAAAGCTCCCGGTGTAACGGCGTGGATATCCTGTAGGCTGCCTGTGAATTCCCTCTGAGGGCAGTGCTCGATGATGTGCTCCAGGGTCTGATTAGGAGCTCCACAGTCACACGATGGGGAGGCTTTAATCTCCTACCTATGGAGAAGGTGCAGCATCGACTGTGACCGGTTCTGAGGCGGTTGATGGTTGCCCACTGTTTGCGAGGAAGGTTTGATCCTCCGATGTGGGCTCCTCGATAAAGAATCCATTCCGTGTGTCGCAGTTCTTCCAAGCATTTCGCCATCGGAACTTTATTGTGAATTTTATATCACAGGATTAAATTCTGCAACAGCACCATGAGCGAGATGGTCATTGTTCTCATTATTGTGTATTGTGTACAGCTTTGGTCTCCTTACCTGAGGAAGGATATACTTACCATTGAGGGAGTGCAACGAAGGTTCACCAGACTGATTCCTGGGATGGGGGGATTGTCCTATGAGGAGAGATTGAGTAGACTAGGCCTATATTCTCTGGAGTTTAGAAGAATGCGAGGTGATCTCATTGAAACATACACAATTCGCACAGGGATTGACAGGGTAGATGCAGGGAGGATGTTTCCCCCGGGCTGGGGAGTCTACAACCAGGGGTCACAGTCTCAGGATAAGAGGTCGGCCATTTAGGACTGAGATGAGGAGGAATTTCTTCACTCAGAGGGTGGTGAATCTTTGGAATTCTCTTCCCTAGAGGGCTGTGGAGGCTCAGTCATTGAGTATATTCAAGAAAGAGATCGATAGATATTTGGATATTAAGGGAATTAAGGGATATCGTTATAGTGCAGGCAAGTGGAGTTGAGGTCAAAGATCAGCCATGATCTCATTGAATGGCGGAGCAGGCTCGAGGGGCCGAATGGCCGAATTCTGCTCCTAATTCTTATGTTTTTATTATCACACAGGTGGATTTGAGACAGGACAGTACTTTACATGTTTATATTTAATTCCCCCAGTGCAGGATATTTTTTTTTCCACTTTAGCACTCTTTCAATATTGCTAGCAATATGGTTTATTGGAGATCTGCTTGCACAATGCTAGATCTGATTAAACTAGCACTTGTCGTGCTCCGGAGACTTGGGTGGACATTCTCTGCCAGCAGTGGAAGAAAACATGGTAACTGAAGTGATGACTTCATCTTCTTCATCATCATCATCATAGACAGTCCCTCGGAATTGAGGAAGACTTGCTTCCACTTTAAAAGTGAGTTCTCAGGTGACTGAACAGTTCAATACGGGAATTACAGTCTCTGTCACAGGTGGGACAGACAGTGGTTGAGGGAAAGGGAGGGTGGGGAGTCTGGTTTGCCGCACGCTCCTTCCGCTGTCTGCGCTTGCTTTCTGCATGCTCTCGGCGACGAGACTCGAGGTGCTCAGCGTCCTCCCGGATGCACTTCCTCCACTTAGGGCGGTCTTTGGCCAGGGACTTCCAGGTGTCGGTGGGGATGTTGCACTTTATCAGGGAGGCTTTGAGGGTGTCCTTGTAACGTTTCCTCTGCCCACCTGGGGCTCACTTGCTGTGTAGGAGTTCCGAGTAGAGCGCTTTCTTTTGGAGTCTTGTGTCAGGCATGCGGACAATGTGGCCCGCCCAAAGGGGGTTCAACACCACCTCCAGTGTGCCAGCGCAACCATTGGCCGCCTGAGGAAATGATGAGAATGTGATCGGTGAGTCGACGTGTGTACTTTAAATGGTGCGATGTGGGTTAACATTATTTTTCCAATGCTGACATTAACACTGCTCCCTGAAGCCCTGATTTGCATAATGTTGGTTGAAGCAAGTTCTGCGAGATTTTTCTGTCTGGAATTCAGACAATACTGGGATGTTGCACAAAGTATGAAAAAGATTCCTGCGATGGGCAGCTCTTTGTGACTCAGCATTGATTGAAAGGAATTGTTTGGTTTGCTAAGTCTGTGTTGCAAAGTTAAATTTTAACTAATCTGCACTCACGAGTACATGCCAACGAGGTGTAATACATTGGGTTTCTTTGATTTTGACTGAGGGAGTGTTTGATGTGTGTGAAATTAATGAAATCTGCACTCCTAGGGAAGGTGTTGACTGTAGATAAACGTGTTAAGCTTGCCAGATGGAATTGAGTGAAAACACAATAACACTTTTTGTCTAAAATGGTAAGTCAGAATATTTAATAGTGTCAGGCCAGTGGCATTCTATCTGTCGTAGGAAAGGGTATGGTCAGTAGACACACCATCTAAATTTAACCCTTTCAGCTCTGGGGGATTTCAGGTTCCAGCTTCTGACTGAGGCTCAACAAGACTGTTCGCAACCTTGGTGTCGTATTTGACCCCAAAATGAACTTTCAACCACATATGCACTGCATAACTAAGCCCGTAACATCATCCATCTCCGCCCCTGTCTCAGCTCATCGCTGCTGAAACCCTCATCCATGCCTTTGTTAACTCGAAACTTGACTATTCCAATGCACTCCCAGCTGGCCTCCCACATTCTACCCTACCTAAACTAGAGGTGATCCAAAACTCGGCTGCCCGTGTCCTAACTCACACCAAGTCCCGCTCACCCATCACCGCTGTACTTGCTGACCAACATTGGCTTCTGGTTAAGCAAAATTCCGATCTTTATTTTCAAATCCCTCCATGGCCTCACCCCTCCCTATCTCTGTAATCTCCTCCAGCCCCACAACCCCCCGAGATGTCTGCACTCCTCTAATTCTGCCCTCTTGAGCATCCCTGATTATAATCACTCCACCATCGGTGGCCATGCCTTCTGTTGCCTGGGCCCCAAGCTCTGGAACTCCCTCCCTAAACCTCTCCGCCTCTCTACCTCTCTCTCCTCCTTCAAGACGCTCCTTAAAACATACCTGTTTCCTGCGCTAATTTCTACTTATGCGGCCCGGTGTCAACATTTTAAAAATCTTATAATACTCCTGTGACGTGCCTTGGGACGTTTCACTACGTTAAAGGCGCTATATAAATACAAGTTGTTGTTGTTGAGCTATCGAGGCTTTGCCATTTAAAAAAAAAATCACCCCTTAAGGAAAGCGGGCAGGGAAGTGGAGCTGAGTCCATGATCAGATCAGCCAAGATCTTATTGAATGGTGGAGCAGGCTCGAAGGGTCAAATGGCTGACCCTTGCTCCTGTTTCTTATGTTCTTCTCCCCTATCCAGCAATTTTTTCTTTCAAGTGTAAAACGTAAACTCCTGTAAAGGTTAAGTGAGCGCTTGAGTGAGTATCTGAGCCACACAGATCAGGAGTGTTACATTCCTGGTTAGTGCTCAATGAGATTTCGGTCAAAGGTAGAAATCAGGGATTCCATTGGCTCCAGCGTTCGGGGTTAGACAGGAACATTCAGTTTGGATTCTTGCTACTGGTGGCTAACCACTGAGCCCAGCTAGACATGCATTGTGGAGGATAGGGTCAGCCTTGGGTCACGGTGCCTCCCTTTCCAAGCTGCAATCTCCTGCCAATATCTGCTGTCACGGTTCATGCATCGCTACAAAATAATAGCAATGACTGGGCAATAATAACTCTTGCATTTCTATAGCACTCCTCACATATTGGAAGATATTGCAACATGCCTTATAGTGAGGAGTGAAAAAGATGAGCCGAAAGGAAACTCTGAGAGGAGGGAAAGGCATATTTGACGAGAAGAGTTTTGAGGAGTTTTTTGGAAGAGACCAAGAGAGGAAGTCGGATAGGACAAGAGTGCAGTGCCTGAAAGAGGCAGTGGGGAACAAGGGACATAACCCTAAAATTAGAGCCAGGCCGTTCAGGGGTGATGTCAGGAAGCACTTCTTCACACAAAGGGCAGAGGAAATCTGGAACTCTCTCCCCAAAAAGAACATAAGAACATAAGAAATAGGAGCAGGAGTCGACCATTTGGCCCCTCGAGCCTGCTCTGCCATTCAATACGATCATGGCTGATCTGATCATGGACTCAGCTCCACTTCCCCGCCCACTCCCCTTAACCCTTTACTCCCTTATCGCTCAAAAATCTGTCTATCTCCACCTTAAATATATTCAATGACCCAGCCTCCACAGCTCTCTGGGGCAGGGAATTCCACAGATTTACAGCCCTCTGAGAGAAGAAATTCCTCCTCATCTCAGGAAGGTGTGTGGGAGCAGGATGACAGTGCATTCGCGACCCTCTCCCAAAAAGCTGTTGAGGCTGGAGTGAAAAGGTGCATGTTGGCACATCATTCTGGAGAAAATTGTTAAGGAAGGGTGTCGTGATGCTCTGAAGGGATTTGCAAGAATCTTGAAGTGAATCCTGGGAGCACATGGAGCCAGTTGATCTTGAAGAGGCGGGTGATGGGAGCGTGGGAGATGCTGCAGAGTTTTGAATAATCTGTAATTTGTGGAAGATTAAACCAGGGAGGCCAGTGAGGAGAACGTTAGAGAAGCTGAACGAGGGGATAAGGTCACGTCTGGGATTTTAGTAGAGGAGGGATAGAGATTGGACGGAAGTGGTGAGATTGAACATGGTCTGGGTAATGGAGGATGGGGGAGGCAGCGGGATATGTCGGAAAATTGAGATGAGGAAATATTCGGAGGGGGTCCTGTCAGTGATAAGAATCTTTGGACCGCTGTAAAACAGACCTCACTGTTTTGAAGTTTGGCGAATGTGGCAAATGATTCTTCCAAGTGTTTTTGAATTGTATTAGCAGCTACTTCAAGCAATCAGTCTCCAAGAGCTCTCATTTTGTTAACTGCAAACTCAAATGTGTCAGCTGTGGCTCAGTGGGCAGCAATCTCTCTTGCCTCTGAGTCAGAAGGTTGTGGGTTCAAGTCCCACTCCAGAGCCTTGAGCACAAAAATCTAGGCTGACATTCCCAGTGCAGTGCTGAGGGAGCGCTGCACTGTCGGAGGTGCCGTCTTTCAGATGAGACATTAAATCGAGGCCCCGTCTGCTCTCTCAGGTGGATGTAAAAGATCCCAAGGCACTATTTCAAAGAAGAGCAGGGAGTTATTCCCGGTGTTGTGAGGGGTGGTCTCTATGAGGGTTCAGGTTCCCTTCTGACCAACTTGAGCGGTTCGAATCGCTCCCACTCCCTTGGGTTCTAGACTCTGGATTTATTTGGGGGATGTGACAAAGTGCAAAGGACACTGGTTTGATGCAAAAGAACTTTGATTTTATTACAGTCAAGAAATTACAAACTTAGAATTACTCTAATAAGAAAGTACAATGTCAAGACTTATTCAAACTTATTAAAGAACAAAACCTTACACACTCAGAGGGGGTTACAATAGCTTATAATGACTCTAATAGAGAACAACACATTACATTCAAAGGGGGGTTACAGTAGAATTACACCTCCCACCTCCCAATACCTAATCCTAGCTCGGTTAGACTCCAAGGCAGGCAGGGACTATGCTTACTAATCCTTTTGACAGTTAACGGTGGATCGCGGTTTCGGGGTTCGCTGGATATGGTAGGGTCTGCTTGCCGTACCCCGAACGTCGGAGAAGACTTTCTGCTGCGCAATCTTCAGTTGGGTTGAGTCCGCTGATACGGTAAGGCGCGTTTTGGATCTGTGGGGTAAGTACCCGTTTTCTTTGGTTAGAAATAGATTTCTACAGTATTTTAGGTAATGTTTTATCCGTTGGTAGGTCAGGATTAGATTGTAAAGTGGAAACTTTTCGATTCATTGGTTTTTTCCCATTGGAGTTTTGTTTCGAATTTGGTCGATCGCGGTGGTTTTTCGTTGACACCACGTTGGTTGTGGTCGGTTGCTGCCGCGATAGTAATGTTCTTCCTTCCTTCAGGACTTCAGGACTTTGAGGCTGGAGAAGTTAATTTATGACTGTCGTGTTGGTTTCTCTCCTTGTCTTGATGACATAAGCGTAGTATGGTACTAAGTGTAGCATCCATTGTCTCCTGAGGTAGTAGCAGCCTTGTAGCTACTTAGCAACCTAACCTCTGTTGAAAACGAGGGCCAGTTATATGGTTTGAGTGGTTCAAATCTTGCCGCCAAATCTGTTCAGAATTCTTTGTTTAAATTTGGCGGGCTTGACTCTTCTTTGTAATATTTTGGCGGGCTCGTTAAAAGTTAATAAGCCTTGGGTGGGTTGATGTTCGAAAACTGTTTCCTGATGGAAATATTAGTTTGGTGATTGCAATGTCCTTTTGTGCTTAGTTTTTCGCATACAGGCTGGATTGGGCCTCTTTGTGATGGATATGCTGAAATGGTTTTCCAGACTCATGTTGATGGGTAGCTATCTCTGGGTGATTTTGTAATGTTAATGTCTCTTGTGGAGAAGGATTCTCGAATACCCATTTCTCCAAGCAGGTTACCTCACAGCCAGGTAGTCTCCCTTAATCAGGTTGTCACCTGTTAGTCCTTTTAGGCCCACCCACAGCCTTGAATTTGTCTTTTCAAATCCAAAATTCTATTAAAGTTTGTAGTTTCTTCCATAAACACTTTAGGGTTCCAAACTTTTCGGTAGATAGTCCCAAATTAAATTTCCTTTCGAATGAGCCCAAACACAGGGCGGAGTGGGGGTGGGGGGTTCTTGTGAATTTTGCACCCCTTTGGTGTCCTGGGGCCAATATTTATCCCTCAATCAACAGCACTGAAACAGATTATCTGGTCATTATCACATTGCTGAGTGTGGGAGCTTGCTGTGCGCAATTTGGCTGCTGTGTTTCCCACATTGCAACAGTGACTGCACTCCATTGCGTGTAAAAAGCTTTGGGATGTCCAGTGGTCATGAAAGGCGCTATATAAATGCAAGTCTTTTTCAATTATTACATTACTGAAGCTGCCAATTTGTACCCAAAATCATTATTGTTCTGTTCATTTCAAATTTTTAAGCGTAAATATAAAACACCTAAAATCCTTAGTTTTGAAATCTGAAATTCATTGAAGGATGTAACCAAAATCCTAATGTTATGATTTCTTTATGTATGATAGCTTTGTATTTGCTGTTTATCTAGTGGCCAATTGAAAAAACCCCAACTTCAAATGCATTACAGTGAACTCCAATTTGGTTAATTCCAGTCAACCTGTCTTCTTTCTTTCTTTCGATGATACAATAGTGACAAAGCAAATCAAATGTCAACAGCAAAGTCAGATATCCAGGCCAAAGTGAGAGGTGATCTTATCGAAACGTATAAGATTATGAGGGGGCTTAACAAGGTGGATGCAGAGAGGATGTTTCCACTGATAGGGGAGATTAGAACTAGGGGACATAATCTTAGAATAAGGGGCCGCCCATTTAAAACTGAGATGAGGAGAAATTTCTTCTCTCAGAGGGTTGTAAATCTGTGGAATTCTCTGCCCCAGAGAGCTGTGGAGGCTGGGTCATTGAATATATTTAAAGCGGAGATGGACAGATGTTTGAGCAATAAGGGAGTGAAGGGTTATGGGGAGCGGGCGGGGAAGTGGAGCTGAGTCCATGATCGGATCAGCCATGATCATATTAAATGACGGAGCAGGCTCGAGGGGCCTTATGGCCTACTCCTGCTCCTATTTCTTATGTTCTTATGCGCTCCAGGGTCTGATTAGGATCTCCATGGTTGCATGATGGGGGATGCTTTAATCTTCCACCTGTGGAGAAGGTGCAGCATCGACCGTGACCGGTTCTGAGGCGGTTGATGGCTGTCCGCTGTTTGTGAGGAAGGTTATACTGTGGCGTCCTCTATTAGGAGTCCATTTGGTATGTCACCGTTCTTCCAATTAAGTGGCTTATCTTTAATAAATATGAGTCACAGGAGGTTTACTGAGGCAGTCACAGCTGTGGTATTGGGCCTGTGTTACCGTGGAAACTGAACAAACTGCAAGCTATAATTAATTCCGTCTCCTAAATTCTCCTATCTATCTTTCTCATTTCTTTCTGTCTCTCTACTCCACCCCCCAACCCACCCATAGCATTGTGGCAGGCTCAGCTACCTGAAGCATTGATCGTAAGCTTGTCCAATAACTGAGTCTCTGGTATTTTATTTTGTGCATAGCCTTATAAGAACGCTAACAGCAATTCCATAATGAGATGAAAAGACATTTAAAAATTCATTCTCGGGAAATGGGCATTGCTGGCAAGGTGGGTGTTTATTGCCCAGCCCAAGCTGTCGTGGAGGAGGGGGAGTTGCCTTCTTGAACGGCTGCAAGCAGGGCTGGATTCAGGTCCCGATGGGCCGGGGGCAAACTGATCCTAATGGGCCGATAGTTATCTTTGTTCATCTTCATTACATCACGTGTATGATTCTGATTCTGGGTATGGAAACATAGGCCGGTATATTCAACAATGAAAGCATATATTCTGTATCAAGTAGGTCTACATTCTTGTTCTGGTAACATTGCACTACTAGATTCCTATACATATAAGCAAATTTCTCTCAATAACATGTGAAATAAAACAGGATAGTACATATTCTGTTCTGTATATAAGTACATTAGTGTATATAGGTACTTCATCATCATAGGCAGTCCCTCGGAATCGAGGAAGACTTGCTTCCACTCCCAAAGTGAGTTCTCTGATGGATGAACAGTCCAATATGAGAGCCACAGACCCTGTTACAAGTGGGACAGACATTCGTCAAGGGAAGGGGTGGGTGGGGCTGGTTTGCCGCACGCTCCTTCCGCTGCCTGTGCTTGACCTCTTCACGCTCTTTGCGTTGAGACTCAAAGAGCTCAACGCCCTCCCACCTCGGGCGGACTTCGGCCAGGGTCTCCCAGGTGTCAGTGGTGATGTCGCACTTTACCAGGGAGGCTTTGAGGGCGTCCTTGTAACGTTTCCGCTGCCCACCTTTGGCTCGTTTACCATGAAGGAGCTCCGCATAAAGCATTTGCTTAGGGGGTTTCATATCTGGCATGCGAACTTTGTGGCCTGCCCAGCGAGTGTGGTCAATGCTTCAATGCTGAGGATGTTAGCCTGTTCAAGGACTCTGATGTTGGTACGCCTGTCCTCCCAGGGGATTTGCAGGATCTTGCGGAAACATCATTCGTGATCTATCTCCAGCGACTTGAGGTGCCTTCTGTATATCGTCCATGCCTCAGATCCATACAGGAGAGCAGGTATTACTACAGCCTTCTATATATAGGTACATAGGCAAAAGGACATAGACAGGCTAAGTGAGTGGGCAAAAATTTGGCAGATGGAGTATAATGTTGGAAAGTGTGAGGTCATGCACTTTGGCAGAAAAAAATCAAAGAGCAAGTTATTATTTAAATGGGGAAAGATTGCAAAGTGCTGCAGTACAGCAGGACCTGGGGGTACTTGTGCATGAAACACAAAAGGTTAGTATGCAGGTACAGCAAGTGATCAGGAAGGCCAATGGAATCTTGGCCTTTATTGCAAAGGGGATGGAGTATAAAAGCAGGGAAGTCTTGCTACAGTTATACAGGGTATTGATGAGGCCACACCTGGAATACTGCGTGCAGTTTTGGTTTCCATATTTACGAAAGATAATACTTGCTTTGGTGGCAGTTCAGAGAAGGCTCACAAAGTTGATTCCAGAGATGAGGGGGTTGACTTATGAGGAAAGGTTGAGTAGGTTGGACCTCTACTCATTGGAATTCAGAAGAATGAGAGATAATCTTATCGAAACGTATAAGATTATGAGGGGGCTTGACAAGGTGGATGCAGAGAGAATGTTTCCACTGATGGGGGAGACTAGAACGAGAGGGCATAATCTTAGAATAAGGGGCAGCCCATTTAAATCTGAGATGAGGAGAAATTTCTTCTCTGAGGGTTGTGGAATTCGTTGCCTCAGAGAGCTGAGATGCTGGGACATTGAATAAATTTAAGATCGAAATAGACAGTTTCTTAAACGATAAGGGAATACAGAGTTATGGGGAGCGGACAGGGAAGTGGACCTGAGTCCATGATCGGATCAGCCATGATCGTATTAAATGACAGAGCAGGCTCGAGGGGCCATATGGCCTACTCCTGCTCCTATTTCTTATGTTATTATGTTCTTATTAGTGTATATAGGTACTTCTGTACATCAGTACATTAGTGTATATAGGTATTTCTGTAAATAAGTACATTAGTGTATATGGGTACTGTTGTATATAGATACATTAGTGTATATAGGGGCTTCTATATATCGGTACATTAGTGTAAATAGGGGCTTCTGTGTTTAGGTATAAACAAGTGAATCTAGCCTGTACAAGCAAGTATATATCTTGTATATAATTTATAAGTTAACATTGCGAGACTTCCTATATGCGAATTTCTCAATGATATCTCCCGTTTCAATAGTAGCCAACAAATCATGTTCAATACACAGAAATGAAAGGTTTTGTTTTTCCCCTCTCACTGTCTCTTCTATTCAGCCTATTTGGGAAGCCTTTTTTTCTCCCTACGTTTATTTGGTGGGCCTATGTTCTTTTTTGGGCCTGGGGTGGTGAATATTTGGAATTCTCTACCTCAGAGTGTTGTGGAGGCTCAGTCTTTGAATATATTCAAGATGGAGATAGATAGATTTTTGGGCATGAACGGAATCGAGGGATATGGGGACAGTGCAGGAAAGTGGAGTTGAGGTCGAAGATCAGCCGTGATCCCAGTGAATGGCGGAGCAGGCTCGAGGGGCCTCCAGCTCCTGTTCTTATGTTCCTATGTTCTCATGTGCCCCATTCCAATAACAACAACAACAATGTTTATTTATATAGCGCCTTTAATGTAGTAAAACGTCCCAAGGCGTTTCACAGCAGTGTTATAGGACAAAACATATAAATTTGACATCGAGCCACACAAGAAGAAATTACGGCAGATGACTAAAATCTCGGTCAAAGAGGTAGGATTTAAGGAGCATCTTAAAGGAGGAAAGAGAGGTAGAGAGGCGGAGAGGTTTAGAAACATAGAAACATAGAAAATAGGTGCAGGAGTAGGCCATTCGGCCCTTCTAGCCTGCACCGCCATTCAATGAGTTCATGGCTGAACATGCAACTTCAGTACCCCATTCCTGCTTTCTCGTCATACCCCTTGATCCCCCTAGTAGTAAGGACTATAGGGAGGGAGTTCCAGAGCTTGGGGCCCAGGCAGCTGAAGGTATGGCCACCGATGGTTGTGCGATTATAATCAGGGATGTTCAAGAGGGCAGAATTAGAGGAGCGCAGGATGCTAGGGAGAGGGATGGAGTCAGTGGTTAGGGAACGGAGTTTGTGGTGGGGACCAAAGACAATGGCTTCGGTCTTCCCAATATTTAATTGGAGAAAATTTCTGCTCATCCAGAACTGGATGTTGGACAAACAGTCTGACAATTTAGAGACTGTGGAGTGGTTGAGAGAAGTGGTGGGGAGCTAGAGTTGGGTGTCATTAGCGTATATGTGGAACCTGACTCCGTGTTTTTGAATGATAGCGCCAAGTATTGGGTATAAATGTTTTACATGTTTACCTATTCCAGTTACAAATTATATTGACTGTTTTGCTAATGGTGGTTCTGATAATGATCACTTTTTCACCCACTCTTCACCCAGATTCAATAATTTTCATTACAGACCCGATGAAATATAAAGAAACGTCTCGGGATAGTGATCGGAAGGTTGTAACTACACTGGATCTAAGCTGACAATTACACATTAAAATCTCTCACTTGGGAAAACCCGACAGTGTAGATTTTATTCCATGCCAACCTAGAAATCTAGCAAGAGCTGGCCAACAGCCTAAAAAACAATTGTTACAACCTCTGCCCCAGAGGGCTGTGGAGGCTCAGAGTCATTGAGTATATTTCAGTCAGAGATCGATAGAGTTTTGGACTCTGGGGGAAATCAAGGGATATGGGGATCGGGCGGGAAAGTGGAGTTGCCTGACCTGTTGAGTCTTTTCAGCATTTTTTTAAAATTCCATTTTTTTAAAACGGAGGCGTGACTGCGATCTGCTGATAATTTGTTTCTCTAGAATAATGACAAAAGAGTACAAATGTGTACTTTAGCAGATGGAATTTAGCAGCCCTGTTAAACATGGCTAATGATATAATATACAGCAGGAGATTGTAACCGAGCACCCAGCGATGAGCCCAGCCACAAAAGGATCAAAGTGTGAAACCAAACCGCCTTTCAGATGGAGGTCTGCCGACCTGATTGCAGGAGGATTGGAATGGGCTATAAATAACTGGCAAATAAAACCCGTTGTTCATATTTAAATATCTGTTTGGATTACATTGCGGGTTATTTAAGGCGGTCACATGCTATCTACTAAGTCTTGGAAATACTGTGGCCCTGTTCCTGGAGCATTCTCGATTCGAAAATAGTCCTTAGATGAGAGCAAATTTCAATTCGCTAAACCAATGGATCAATTGTTTCGACAACAACTTGTATTTATATAGCGCCTTTAACATAGTAAAACGTCCCACGGCGCTTCACAGGAGCGTTATCAAACAAAATTTGACACTGAGCCGCATAAGGAGAAATTAGTGAAGGGGAGATAGGTTTTAAGGAGCGTCTTGAAGGAGGAGAGAGAGGTAGAGAGGCGGAGAGGTTTAGGGAGGGAGTTCCAGAGCTTGGGGCCCAGGCAGCTGAAGGCACGGCCACCGATGGTGGAACGATTATAATCAGGGATGGGCAAGAGGGCAGAATTGGAGGTTATGCTAGTCTGTTTCTAGTTATGCTAGCCTGTTTCTGGTTATGCTAGTCTGCAGTACCATGGGAAGGAAGAACTCCTTCTTTATTTGTATGCCAATTATTCTGAGAGTCATGCTAAAAGGAAGGGTAATATTGATTTTATTATTCCATATGTGGTTGGATATTGTTGGGACAAATCCGTATGTGGATTCCAATAAAATGCTATGATAGTATGCTCGAATATCCTTTTTCAAATAAATACGCATTACTGAGGGAGTGACCCACTGTCGGAGGGGCGGTACTGAGGGAGTGCTGCACTGTCGGAGGGGCAGTACTGAGGGAGTGCTGCACTGTCGGAGGGGCAGTACTGAGGGAGTGCTGCACTGTGACAGGGGCATTACTGAGGGAGCGCTGCACTGTCGGACGGGCAGTACTGAGGGAGTGCCCCACTGTCGGAGGGGCAGTACTGAGGGAGTGCCCCACTGTCGGAGGGGCGGTACTGAGGGAGTGCCCCACTGTCGGAGGAGCGGTACTGAGGGAGTGCTGCACTGTCGGAGGGGCAGTACTGAGGGAGTGCTGCACTGTCGGAGGGGCAGTACTGAGGGAGTGCTGCACTGTCGGAGGGGCAGTACTGAGGGAGTGCTGCACTGTCGGAGGGGCAGTACTGAGGGAGCGCTGCACTGTCGGACGGGCAGTACTGAGGGAGCGCTGCACTGTCGGAGGGGCGGTACTGAAGGAATGCTTCAGTGTCGGAGGGACAGTACTGAGGGAGCGCTGCACTGTCGGAGGGGCAGTACCGAGGGACTGCTGCACTGTCGGAGGGGCAGTCTTTTGGATGAGATATTAAACCGAGGCCCGTCTGCTCAAAGAAGAGCAGGGGAGTTCTCCTGGTACGCTGGCCAATATTTATCCCCCGACCAACACCTAAAACTATTGATCTGGTCATTTATTTCCTTGCTGTTTGTTGGAGCTTGCTGTGCACTGATTGGCTGTTGCGTTTCCTACGTTATAACAGTGACTACACTTCATTGGTTATAAAGCACTTTTGGGATGTCCCGAGGTCATGACTGGTACTATAGCAATGCAGATTCTTTCATTTTGAATCAGGAACTACGGATTTAATTTTTTACGGTAATCGAGAAACTGGTCCAGCAGGTTTTTGAATTTCAATTGTGGCATATGTTCAAAGCCTAAGTCGCAGTATCGGAACTTACTTTCGATGCACTATAGTCCAACGTGTTCAGCAAGTTATTTTAAAAAAATCCCCATCAAATATTCAGGCAATAATGATTGATTTGGGGGTATTGATGATTTGAGTCACTTCAGGACTTGATGGTCGTATTTAGGTCATTCTCATCGATAAATGCCATCCCATTTCTGCTGCCTGGCATCAGAAGGATGAATGGGCTCGTATATCCGTATCTAAAGGTCCTCACTTTATGTTCTGTACTGGTCAATGTTAAGCTTCAGGCTTGCGTGTCCCAGTGTTGCAGTGCTCCATGTAATGGCCGGGGAGGGGGCTTTCAAATAATGGGGGGCTAAGTTGGTTGCTCAGTAGCATCTTCCCTTCTGAATCCACGCTGGCTGCTGGTTACCAGGTTATCAATCTCCAGGGACTTGAGCACAAAATTCCAGGCTGATACTCCAGTGCAGTACTGAGGGAGCGCCGCACTGTCAGAGGGGCAGTACTGAGGGAGTGCTGCACTGTTGGAGGGGCAGTACTGAGGGAGGGCCGCACTGTCGGAGGGGCAGTACTGAGGGAGCGCTGCACTGTCGGAGGGGCAGTACTGAGGGAGTGCTGCACTGTTGGAGGGGCAGTACTGAGGGAGGACCGCACTGTTGGAGGGGCAGTACTGAGGGAGGGCCGCACTGTCGGAGGGGCAGTACTGAGGGAGCGCTGCACTGTCGGAGGGGCGGTACTGAGGGAGCGCCGCACTGTCGGAGGGGCAGTACTGAGGGAGGGCCGCACTGTCGGAGGGGCAGTACTGAGGGAGGGCCGCACTGTCGGAGGGGCGGTACTGAGGGAGGGCCGCACTGTCGGAGGGGCAGTACTGAGGGAGGGCCGCACTGTCGGAGGGGCAGTACTGAGGGAGGGCCGCACTGTCGGAGGGGCAGTACTGAGGGAGGGCCGCACTGTCGGAGGGGCAGTACTGAGGGAGGGCCGCACTGTCGGAGGGGCAGTACTGAGGGAACGCTGCACTGTCGGAGGGGCAGGTACTGAGGGAGTGCCGCACTGTCGGAGGGGCAGTACTGAGGGAGCGCTGCACTGTTGGAGGGGCAGTACTGAGGGAACGCTGCACCGTCGGAGGAGCAATACTGAGGGAGTGCCCCACTGTCGGAGGGGCGGTACTGAGGGAGTGCCCCACTGTCGGAGGAGCGGTACTGAGGGAGCGCTGCACTGTCGGAAGGGCCGTCTTTTGGATGAGACGTTAAACCGAGGCCCCGCCTGCTCTCTCAGGTGGACGTAAAAGATCCCACGGCAATATTTTGAAGAAGAGCAGGGGAGTTATCCCTGGTGTCCTGGGGCCAATATTTATCCCTCAATCAACATCACTAAAACAGATTATCTGGCCATTATCACATTGTTGTGTGTGGGAGCTTGCTGTGTGCAAATTGGCTGCCGCGTTTCCTAAAGACTACATTTCAAAAAGTACTTATTTGGCTGTGAAGAGCTTTGGGATGTCTGGTGGTCGTGAAAGGTGCTATATAAATGCAAGTCATTCTTCCTTCCTTTCCTTCTTTCAAGTTTGCTGCTGACCAATTTTTATTTTGCACACTATTGGCAGTTGCTGTGATCTATTTTCTTTATCATTTTTTGAAAAGGGGCACTATTATTTTATATTGGGATGTCCCTAGTGTTTGACTATTAATGGTTGATCACTGTCCCATAGTATTTGGGGATGAACACTGGAGACCTGCTCTGCTGCACAGACCTAGTGCGCACACATATCGCAGTGTGGGCTGGCCCGTGCTGCCCCTGGGTCTTCTGGGCCCTGTACCCTCATTCGCTGGACCTCCGCCACAATCTCTCACCGCACCTCCGTCACGATCACCCACCACATGGTCCCTCAATCGCTCCTCCGCCCTGATCACTCGTCGCAAGTCCACCACGACCTTCCCGCTGCTCAGCTGTACCAGGGCCCCGCTGATGCTGCTGCCCACGCTCCAAACGGCGACCTGGGTCCTGAAGACGTCACCCAGTCGCCCGCCCCGAAGCCGTCGCACTCTCGTTTGTAGGGGATCTCTGGCCTCCAGGAGGCTGAGCAGCCAATCACATTGAAGAATTTTCGCAGACAGCAAACCAGGAAGTAAAGAGCACTGATTATCACCGATCTATAAACCTTTTGCAGAAAGTGATCTTTTATGCTGGATTAGACTATTTCAGTCGAGTTGTGCGACTGGTTCAAGCTCGCGGCCATAGTGCATGTGCCATTTTCTTACATTGCAGCCCTGTCGTTTGGTTATAGTCAGGATCAATGAACAAGGTTTCATAAGAACATAAGAATTAGGAGCAGGAGTCGGCCATACGGCCCATCGAGCCTGCTCCGCCATTCAATAAGATCATGGCTGATCTTCGATCTCAGCTCCACTTTCTACTAAGCTTCTACAGCCCTCTGGGGCAGAGAATTCCAAAGATTCACCATCCTCTGAGTGAAGAAATTCCTCCTCATCTCGGTCCTAAATGGCCAACCCCTTATCCTGAGACTGTGACCCCTGGTTCTAGACTCCCCAGCCCCGGGGGAAACATCCTCCCTGCATCTACCCTGTCAAGCCCTCTAATAATTCTGTATGCTTTGCTTTGCTCCAGTGTCTTATAACTTTGTCTTTTGTTATGATGACCGCTGTTGGACTGGATGTGCAGTGAATTAGTTTCATGCCAAGAACTCTCTTGAAAGGAAGTGGCAGAAGAAGACATTTCCTGATCCTGGTGAAGGGGAGGAGTACACATGGAATTTCCTTTGGAAAGCAGCTGAATCATCGGAAGCATCTTTATATCCACCAACAATGTTATCGCGGCTTTACCCGTGGTTCTTCACCTCCCTCAGAAATCATTGCCGCTACAAATTGTACAGGGTCTGTTGGACGTGGAGTTAGGCTTTGTTTGAATTGTAAATAATGAGCTGAGCCCAGCAGGGTGGTGGAGCTGTTAAAGGAATATTTTAGTTGAATGAAAAAGCGATTGGTGAACCTTTTCCTCGATGCAGAAGACAATGTAAATTGTATTGAATCAAAGCTTTTCTGTATTGGCCTTGTGCTCAAATTGATGTAGGCTTTCTTTCCAGAAACAAAGAAAAATGTTTTTGGCAAAACAACTTTTTCCTGAAGACAAGCTCCTTTTAAACATACACAGCTCCTTGCTGAAACAACCTTGGCTCTACTGATTTTCATTTGGTTTGCTGCCCATTGGACTTGCTAGTTAAAGAAAGACTTGCATTTATATTGCGCCTTTCATTACCACCAAATGTCCCAAAACACTTTACAGCCAATGAAGTACTTTTGGAGTGCAGTCACTGATGTAATGTGGGCGGCCAATTTGTGCACAGCAAGCTCCCACAAACAGCAATGAAATAATGACCAGATAATCTGTTTTAGTGATGTTGATTGAGGGATAAATATTGGCCCCTGGACACCGGGGTTAACTCCCCTGCTCTTCTTCAAAATAGTGTCATGGGATCTTTTATGTCCACCTGAGAGAGCAGACGGGGCCTCGGTTTAATGTCTCATCCGAAGGATTGCACCTCCAACAGTGCAGCACTCCCTCAGCACTGCACTGGAGTGTCTGTCTAGATTATTGTGCTCAAGTTCCTGAAGTGGGACTTGAACCCACAACTTTCTGACTCGGAGGCAAAAGAGTGCTGCCCACTGAGCCACAGCTGACCCACTAATGTCCCTCAGTATATGACAGTGAGACAAATGTATTTTAGAAAATGCAGAGCTAGTACTAAACACTTCGAGCCTTTTTTTAATTCATATTAAATAGTGTACTCTTGACTGGAAACTTTTTTGAAACTTTTATTTCTGGGTTACTTTAATGGTTAAGCTGAGTGATGTCAGTGCTGGGATGATAGAATTTTATCTGCTTTTAGTGCCAGTTAACTTCATCAAACATTTCACGGCACAGGTTAGATACAGAGCAAAGTTCCCTTTACGTTACACTATCAATGTATCATTAATAACCTCACAAAAGCACTCTATCCTGCTCCAGTTTTACCACACTAACCACTCTTGGGGTTTCCTTGAGTGATTATGGGGTACAGTAGCATAGCGGTTATGCCCAAGGACCAATAATCCAGAGGCCTGGACTGATGATCCGGAGACATGAGTTCAAATCCCACCACGGCAGCTGGGGAATTTAAATTCAGTTAATTAAATAAATCTGGAATAAAAAGCTTGTGTCAGTAATGGTGACCATGAAACTACCAGATTGTCGTAAAAACCCATTGGGTTCATTGATGCCCTTTAGGGAAGGAAATCTGCTGTCCTTACCCGGTCTGGCCTATATGTGACTCCAGACCCACAGCAATGTTGTTGACTCTTAACTGCCCTCTGGAATGGCCCAGCGAGACACTCAGTTGTACCAAACCGCTACGACAAAGTCAGCACTGTGGGAGCACCTTCACCACACGGACTGCGGCAGTTCCAGAAGGCGGCTCACCACCACCTTTCCAAGGGGCAATTAGGAATGGGCAATAAATGTCGGCCTTGCCAACAACACCCGCACGTGTCAGTTTGATGCTGAGATATGGGCAGTTTAGTGGTGTGGGCCAGGGACTTGATTGAAAGTGCAAATTCAACCCATGTAAGATCTTACAGATGGCCCAGAGGTGTCTTTACTTGCACCGTTCTGGACTGAGTTTGAGGTCAAAACCTGAAGATTATTTGTATTCAACTGAGCCCTGAGACATCATACATACATACAGACAAGGTAGTAAAACGTGTGGAATACAGTGGTTGAAACCGAACGTCAAAACTCATGGGTGTAGTTACAACAACTTGCATTTATATAGTGCTTTAAATGCAGAAAAACATCCGAGGGCTTCACAGAAGCGAAATCAGACAAAAATGGCTATCAAAGCAAGGAGGAGTTATCAGGAGGGTGACCAAGTGGTTTTTAAGGAGGGACTGACTAGAGGTGGAGGGGTTGAGGGAGGGAATTCCAGAGCTTGGGGCCTGGATTGTTGGATGGAAGGTCACCACTGGTGGGGTGAAGGGAGAGGAGATGCATGAGAGGCCAGAGTCAGACCAAGTGAGAGTGAGAGGGGGTGGGGGGGTTGGTAGTGCAGGAGGTTACAGCATACAGGGAGGGGTGAGACCACGAGGATAAGAAGTCTAGAACCAGGGGTCACAGTCTCAGGATAAGGGGTCGGCCATTTAGGACTGAGATGAGGAGGAATTTCTTCACTCAGAGGGTGGTGAGTCTTTGGAATTCTCTGCCCCAGAGGGCTGGGGAGGCTCAGTCGTTGAGTATATTCAAGGCTGAGATCGATAGATTTTTGGATATTAAGGGAATCAAGGGATATGGGGATAGTGCAGGAAAGTGGAGTTGAGGTCGAAGATCAGCCATGATCTCATTGAATGGTGGAGCAGGTTCGAAGGGCTCGAAGGGCTGTCTCCTACTCCTAATTCTTATGTTCTTATGTTATATTCTTATGAAACATATAAAATTCTGAGGGGGTTAACAGGGTAGATGCAGGGAGGATGTTTTCCCCGGGCTGGGGTGTCTAGAACCAGGGATCACAGTCCCAGGATAAGGGGTCGGCCATTTAGGACTGAGATGAGGAGGAATTTCTTCACTCAGAGGGTGGTGAGTCTTTGGGATTCTCTGCCCCAGAGGGCTGTGGATGCTCAGTCTTTGAGTATATAAATAAAAGTTGTTGTTATATTCAAAAGAAAGAAAGACTTGTATTTCTATAGCGCCTTCCACAACCATCGAAAGTCTCCAAGTGCTTTACAGCCAATGAAGTACTTTTGGAGTGTTATTCAAGGCTGAGATCGATAGATTTTTGGACTCTGGGGGAATCAAGGGATATGGGGATCGGGCGGGAAAGTGGAGTTGAGGTCGAAGATCAGCCATGAAATTATTGAATGGCGGAGCAGGCTCGAGGGGCCGAATGGCCGACTCCTGCTCCTAATTCTTATGTCCCTTAAGGTTTGAGGATGGGAGACCAACTCGTACAGCATTAGCATTGTCAGGTTTGGCGGTGATGAGTGTTTCAGCCGCAGATTGGGTGAGGCAGGACCGGTGGTGGAAGTAGGCGATGTTTTGTGATGGAGAGTCGATGGGGTTGGAAACACAGCCCAGGGTCAAATAGGATGCCGGGACTGATGACAGTCTGGATTGGCCAGAGATGGTGGCCAGAGAAAGGGTTGGAATCGCTAACCGGGCATCAGCATCAAAGCAGTCCACCATGTTACCATGTTGCCACCCATTGAATATAATTCTTTGGGTGAATAGACGCACAAATATTTCTCCATTTTTTCCCCCAGTATTGTGGTTGTCATACTGAGAATTCAATTAACCTGGACACTGATTTACCACAAGTAACTTTGTGCTGAGTGCTGCTTTAACATGAATTTGCAGTTTTAATTTTCACAGTAAATGATGCCGGCCGATACTCGATGTGAACTTTACTCTGATTTGCAGCCAAGGAAAGCACTGTATGCAAATTTAACTTGTAACGCTTGCATGTTGATTAAATTGTAACTGGAGGAAACAGATAAGCCTGTAATCATGAAAGTGCACAAATCCATTCTGAACCAACACGGACTTTTCTTCCAAGGCCCTAAAGAGCACAGTGTTTGATTGCCTGATTAACTTTCTGACTGCACACCAAATATAATTGGAGTCAGAATAGAATGAGGGTGTTGTTTTAAAAAGTGTTTTCAGATCAGCCGTGAGCTTATTAAATGGCGGAGCAGGCTCGAGGGGCCGTATAACCTACTCCTGCACCTATTTCTTATGATCTTATATTCATCATCATCACAGGCAGTCCCTCGGAATCGAGGAAGACTTGCTTCCACTCTAACAATGAGTTCTCAGGTGACTGTACAGTCCAATATGGGAATTACAGTCTCTGTCACAGGTGGGACAGACAGTGGTTGAAGGAAAGGGAGGGTGGGACTGGTTTGCCGCACGCTCCTTCCGCTGCCTGCGCTTGTTTTCTGCATGTTCTCAGCGACGAGACTCGAGGTGCTCAGCGCCCTCCCGGATGCACTTCCTCCACTTAGGGCGGTCTTTGGCCAGGGACTCCCAGGTGTCGGTGGGGATGTTGCACTTTATCAGGGAGGCTTTGAGGGTGTCCTTGAAACGTTTCCTCTGCCCACCTGGGGCTCGCTTGCCGTGTAAGAGTTCCGAGTAGAGCGCTTGCTTTGGGAGTCTCGTGTCGGGCATGCGGACAATGTGGCCCTGCCCAACGGAGCTGGTCGAGTGTGGTCAGTGCTTCGATGCTGGGGATGTTGGGCCTGGTCGAGGAAGTGTATGTTGGTGTGTCTGTCCTCCCAGGGGATTTGCGGGATTTTGCGGAGGCATCGTTGGTGGTATTTCTCCAGCGACTTGAGGTGTCTACTGTACATGGTCCACATCCCTGAGCCATACAGGAGGGCGGGTAGTACTACAGCCCTGTAGACCATGAGCTTGGTGCCAGATTTAAGGACCCAATCTTTGAACACTCTCCTCCTCAGGCGGCCGAAGGCTGCTCTGGCACACTGGAGGCAGTGTTGGACCTCGTCGTCGATGCCTGCCCTCGCTGATAATAGGCTCGCGAGGTACGGAAAGTGGTCCACGTTGTCCAGGGCCACACCGTGGATCCTGATGACCAGGGGGCAGTGCCGTGAGGCGGGGTCAGGTTGGTGGAGGACCTTTGTCTTTCGTACGCCTCGGTGAAGATGTTGACGATGACTTGGAGTTCAGTCTCTGAATGTGCGCAGATGCAGGTGTCATCCGCGTACTGTAGCTCGACGACAGAGGATGGGACGGTTTTGGATCTGGCCTGGAGACGACGAAGGTTGAACAGGTTCCACTGGTTCTGTAGACTTTAGTTCCGTGGAACAGACAGAGTTCCTCTCTCCCTGCTTGGCAGTGCCAGATAGGGGTGGGGTTGCCAAAGTTTCGGAGAGAGTTGGGAAATAAATGAGGACCAGACGCCCTGCCCCCTTCCCCCGACTTGATGACTCTTTAAAAATTGAAACATGTTGGTATTTCAGGGTACAGTAGCATTGTGGTTATGTTTCTGGACTGGTAACCCAGAGGCCTGGACTATTGATCCGGAGACGTGAGTTCAAATCCCCCCACGGCAGCTGGGGAATTTAAATTCAATTAAATAAATCTGGAATCAAAAGCCAGTATCAGTAATGGTGACCCTGAAACTACCGGATTGTCGTAAAAACGTGTCTGGTTCACTAATGCCCTTTAGGGAAGGAAATCTGCCACCCTTACCCGGTCTGGCCTATATGTGTTCAAGAAGGCGGCTCACCACCACCTTCTCAAGGGGCAATTAGGGATGGACAATAAATGCCGGCCTTGCCAGCAATGCCCACATCCCAAGAACTAATTTAAAAAATTACAATTTTCAACCTGAGAGAATCATTTGCTGAATGAGGATTGGTGGAACAGGTAATGAATTCGTGCTGTGCACTTTTTTATGATGTTCAAATTTCTTGACAACATATTAGGGCAGAAAATTATTTGTTTGAAATGCTTTACAGATCCTTGCTTTGTTCAAATACTTTGATGCACTAACTGTGTGGAATTTCTGTTTAGTTCAACCATCGGTGGCCGTGCCTTCTGTTGCCTGGGCCCCAAGCTCTGGAACTCCCTCCCTAAACCTCTCCGCCTCGCTACCTCTCTTTCCCCCTTTAAGTGTCCTTAAAACCTACCTCTTTGACCAAGCTTTTGGTCACCTGCGCTAATTTCTACTTATGCAGCTCGGTGTCAGTCTTTTTCATTTCATAACACTCCTGCGAAGCGCCTGGGGATGTTTCACTACGTTAAAGGCACTATATAAATACAAGTTGTTGTTGTCAGGGCCAGGTTGTACAGCCTGTTACAGGAAGGGGGACAAAGGGCAGGACTGCTGGTGTTCAGTTTCAAGGAAAAACAACTCAAGTAATGACTTCCTTACTGGTAAACTTGCAAGCATTGATTGGTGATGTTTTAGTCTTGACAACACCTTAATAAACAACAAAACCATGGGTTTATCAGCAGAAAGCCAGCACTGTTTTTCAGTGGGTGTTGCTGTGCAAAATGTTTTTTTAATTGGCTTTGTGAAAAAAATGAAAAAGATCCATATTCATATTTCTATGGTCCTTCCTATATCTTTATTTTCTCCTTTTCCGTGGCTCAGTGGGCAGCACTCTCGCCTCTGAGTCAGAAGGTCGTGGGTTCAAGTCCCACTTCAGGGAAGTGAGCACAAAAATCTAGGCTGACACTCCCAGTGCAGTACTGAGGGAGTGCTGCACTGTCGGAGGAGCAGTACTGAGGGAGCGCCGCACTGTCGGAGGGGCAGTACTGAGGGAGCGCTGCACTGTCGGAGGGGCAGTACTGAGGGAGTGCTGCACTGTCGGAGGAGCAGTACTGAGGGAGCGCCGCACTGTCGGAGGGGCAGTACTGAGGGAGCGCCGCACTGTTGGAGGGGCAGTACTGAGGGAGCGGCGCACTGTCGGAGGGGCTGTACTGAGGGAGCGCCGCACTGTCGGAGGGGCAGTACTGAGGGAGCGCCGCACTGTCGGAGAGGCAGTACTGAGGGAGCGGCGCACTGTCGGAGGGGCTGTACTGAGGGAGCGCCGCACTGTCGGAGGGGCAGTACTGAGGGAGTGCCGCACTGTCGGAGGGGCAGTACTGAGGGAGCTTTGCACAGTCGGAAGGGCAGTACTGAGGGAGTGCTGCACTGTCGGAGGGACAATACTGAGGGAGTGCCGCACTGTCGGAAGGGCCGTCTTTCGGATGAGACGTTAAACCGAGGCCCCGTCAGCGCTCTCAGGCAGACGTAAAAGATCCCATGGCGCTATTTTGAAGAAGAGCAGGGGAGCTATCCCCAGTGTCCTGGGGCCAATATTTATCCTTTAATCAACACAACAAAAACAGATTATCTGGTCATTATTACATTGCTGTTTGTGGGAGCTTGCTGTGCGCAAATTGGCTGCCGCATTTTCCATATTACAACAGCGACTACACTTCAAAAATAAATACGTCATTGGCTATAAAGCACTTTGGGACATCCAATAGTTGCGAAAGGCACTATATAAATGCAAGTCTTTCTCTCTTGTGTTGAGGGCAGTGGTTTAAGCCGTGTACAATGCCACAGGTGCAGGAGGTCCTTTGATACCTTCTCCCGATGCCTTTCGCTTTGTGTGCAAAGGCTATTTCACCGTAGCGAGGACCATTGTAGCTTGGGCCCTCCCATTAATGCCCATCACAGATGCTTCTAAGTGAAGCAGAAGCTGTGTTTCAAGGGATTTGGGCGACTGAATCCAGAGGCAGTAGCCCCTGTCCCCCCGCGCCCCCCCACCCCCACCCAATACTGACCTGAGTTTAAAAAAATGTTTTGAAGTCTGAGGCTGCAAAATGCTGTTGTCTTCTGACACAGGAACAAGGTGCAGAGTTTGATGTGGTGTGATTGTATACTGAGCGCGGAGCCATTTGTGTCAAAAACCCGTGGGCCGGGTGATTGCAAGCAGTGAAACTGGTACAAGGGTTGGACCCATGGTTTGTGCACCTTTCGCTTCCGTGGATTTAAGGTGCTGCTCGGTTGTACGTTATAACTCAGCAACTGGAAGGAGCAGAAGTTTGGTTTCGGATTCCAACCCTAAAGCACACTTGGATCCCTCTCCCTCACACACCAAGTGGACTCGTACTGATACGACTCGGGAACTGTTCACTGGATCAGTTATTCCCGCTTTTCCCTCCGGGTCTCTGAGCTTGAATGCGGGGGTTGGACGGGGGTGAAGAAATCACGTTTTATATAGTCACCTTGGTTGGAGGTGTCATAAACAATCTCCCCAAATTTGCAGATATCAAAATAGAATTCCACAACTACAACTTGTATTTATAGAGCGCCTTGAACGGAACTCCTACACGGCAAGCGATGCCCAGGTGGGCAGAGGGAACGTTACAAGGACACCCTCAAAGCCTCCCTAATAAAGTGCAACAGCCCCACTGATACCTGGGAGTCCCTGGTCAAAGACCACCCTTAGTGGAGGAAGTGCATCCGGGAGGGCATTGAGCACCTCGAGTCTCGTCGCCGAGAGCAAGCGCAGGCAGCGGAAGGAGCGTGCGGCAAACCAGACTCCCCACCCACCCTTTCCTTCAACCACTGTCTGTCCCACCTGTGACAGAGATTGTAATTCCCGTATTGGACTGTTCAGCCACCTTCCACTCTAACTCACTGTTAGAGTGGAAGCAAGTCTTCCTCGATTCCGAGGGACTGCCTATGACGGTGATGATGATGAACGCAGTAAAACGTCGGAGCAAATAATGAGCAATAAATAATAAACAATGCTGTTAGCTGCAAAACACTTTCGATCATTTATTTAACTGCGACACCAGGTGACCGAAGCACTTGAAGATGGATAAGTGTAGAATGATAAACCTAAGAGAGCTCAGGGCTATTGTGGATAAATCTATGAAACAGTCCAGGGCGTGCCTGGAGTCTTCAATAAAGGTAAGTGGGAAAGCAATTCTGTGCAGCTTAATAGACATGGGTTCCACACCCAGAGGTTGTATTGCTGCTGCTGGCCACGTTGTTACTCAGCTCCCAGCTTGAATCAGTCTGCAGTTCTGGTCACCTAATCATTGGAAACGAATGATTGCTCTCGAGAGCACGCAGAAGTAACGGTTCTGGACGTTAGCAATTTTATGTTTTGAAGAAAGGTTAAGATAGTTTAGGCAAAATAATTAAAGATTTCAAGATTGTGAAAGTGATTAACTTACATAGAAATACATCGGATATACGGCCCAGAAACAGACCATTCGGCCCAACCAGTCCATGCCGGCGTTTATGCTCCACTCGAGCCTCCTCCCGTCTTTCCTCATCTAAATCTATCAGCATAACCCTCTATTCCCTTCTCCCCCATTGGCTTGTCCAGACTCCCCTTAAATACATTGATACTATTCACCTCAACCCCTCCCTGTGGCAACGAGTTCCACATTCTCACCACTCTCTGGCATTGCAGTTAAGTTGGGCACAGCAAGGTCCCACAAACAGCAATGAAATAAATGCCCAGAACATATTTCTTATGTTTGTATGAGTAATGCGATTGACTTGTCTCAAAATCTTCTTCTCAGGCAGTTCCTCGGAGTCAAGGATGACTTACTTCCACACTAATATGAGTTCTCGGGTGACTGAAGAGTCCAATGTGTGACCTACAGTCTCTGTCACGGGTGGGGCAGACGGTGGTTGGAGGGACGGGTGGGTGGGGGGCTTGGGTTGCCGTGCGCTCCTTCCGCCGTTTGCGCTTGGCTTCCACGTGCTCCCGGCGGAGAGACTCGAGGTGTTCGGCACCTTCCCCGATACTCCTCCGCTTTGGGGCCAGTTATTCCCAAGAGCCGGTGGGGATGTTACATTTTTTCAAGGAGGCTTTGAGGGTGTCCTTGAAGCATTTCCTCGGCCCACCTGGGACTCGCCTGCCGTGACTGAGCTCGGAGTAGAGCGCTTGTTCTGGGAGTCTCGCATTGGGAATGCGGACGATGTGGCCCGTCCATCGGAGCTGATCGAGCGTGTCTCAAAATAGTGAAGGGGTGTTGCCATGTAACTCTTCGGCATTTATATTTTACAAAAATATCGTGTGAGCATTATAACATCAACAGTCATCAGTGTGCACCTTTCTGAGCATTGAGCCGGTGCCCTGACCCTGACCCTGACCCTGTCCCTGAATGCATTTAGCCAAGATTTGGCCGGTGTTTACCCCCCACTTGTGGCAGGTGTGCTGTGCCAGGTAAGCTCCGTGTGTTTTTGCGTAACAAAGGTTCACACTGTGCTTGTTTTCTTTCACAGACTGATTATCACTTTGAGTACACCGAGTGCGATAGCACTGGGTCCCGGTGGAGAGTTGCCATTCCTGGCCATCCTGGAAGATGCTCCGGATTGCCGGAGCCAATCATAGGCAAAGAATGCTGTAAGTTTACTGTGTGAACCGTTCATTGGAATAAAAAGGAAAGTTTGAGTACTCATAGAGTATTTTATCGTGTACAGCTGCGATCTCTATCATCTCCTCCAGCTCCGCCTCCCGATTAAGCAACACCTTGATTTCAAAATCCTCATCCTTGTTTCCAAATCCTTTCATGACCTCGCCCCTCCCTATCTCTGTAATCTCCTCGCTCCCCCCCCACCCCGAGATCTCTGCGCTCCTCTAATTCTGCCCTCCTGAGCATCCCTGATTATAATCCCTCCACCATTGGTGGCCGTGCCTTCTGTTACCTGGGCCCCAAGCTCTGGAACTCCCTCCCTAAACCTCTCCGCCTCTCTACCTCTCTTTCCTCCTTTAAAACGCTCCTTAAAATCTACATCTCTGCCCAAGGTTTAGGTCACCTGCACTAATTTCTACTTATGCGGCTCGGTATCAGATTTCTTGTCTCACAATACTCCTGTAAAGCACCCTGGGATGTTTCACTACTTTAAAGGCGCTATATAAATACAAGTTGTTGTTGCTTTGTATCGGGATTTAATTCCTTTAAAATCCTCATAAAATATTATTCAAAACATTCTACTCCTTCCCACCGCCCCCCACCCCGCACAAAATAAATACAGCAAGTATTATTATTTATTTTGTTCGTAACAGCCTTAAAGTAATGACGTTTGACCCCATTGCTGTTAAGTTTGCTGTTATGAAGCTTTGCCTATCTTCGATGTTAATTTTGCACTTGCATTTGCTACAATATAAAATCTAACACTACAAAGTGTTACAACTGTTTGAGATTGATTAGTTTCGTTGGACTACTGAAAACTAAAGTTAGTACATTACCTGCTCTGAGTTTTGCTTCACATGTGAAGAATCAGACATGGACAAGCGCTGAAATTATACTTTCACTCCTGATTGTCGTTGGACAGTCTGCGTTTAGGGTTAGGATTAGACTCCCACTTACTCGGAAAGGTGATATTGTAGATGGTGTGTGTACAGTTTTTGGCCTCCTTGACTATAAAAGCAGATTAATGCATTGGGAAGAGTTGGGAACAGAAATACTGATCATTGCTGCATTTTTCACTAAATTACGATCAATTTGCACAATTAACCTTGTTTGTTACTGAGGGAAATATTTGAGGTGATATTGTAAATATTTAAAATACTGAAAGGAGGGGTAAATGACATAAATGACATCTTTGGTGTGCTAGTGAGCTGTTTAAAGAATGCAGATTTTGTGTTTCAAAATTATCCTCAACTCTGATGACAAATTGAACAAAACCTGCAAGATATCATAACTTTCATCTCTTGGGAGTTTTGTTTATGGGTTTTAACATTCCTTCTGGAGACCAAAGAGATTGGAAGTGAAATTGGTCTTTGCTGGTAGAGTGAAACAAGGCGGTTAAGAAAGCAAATGGCATGTTGGCCTTCATAGCGAGGGGATTTGAGTACAGGGGCAGGGAGGTGTTACTACAGTTGTACAGGGCCTTGGTGAGGCCACACCTGGAGTATTGTGTACAGTTTTGGTCTCCTAACTTGAGGAAGGACATTCTTGCTATTGAGGGAGTGCAGCGAAGGTTCACCAGACTGATTCCCGGGATGGCGGGACTGACATATCAAGAAAGACTGGATCAACTGGGCTTGTATTCACAGGAGTTCAGAAGAATGAGAGGGGATCTCATAGAAATGTTTAAAATTCTGACGGGTTTAGACAGGGTAGATGCAGGAAGAATGTTCCCAATGTTGGGGAAGTCCAGAACCAGGGGTCACAGTCTAAGGATAAGGGATAAGCCATTTAGGACCGAGATGAGGAGAAACGTCTTCACCCAGAGAGTGGTGAACTTGTGGAATTCTCTACCACAGAAAATTGTTGAGGCCAATTCACTAAATATATTCAAAAAGGAGTTACATGTAGTTCTTACTACTAGGGGGATCAAGGGGTATGGCGAGAAAGCAGGAATGGGGTACTGAGGTTGCATGTTCAGCCATGAACTCATTGAATGGCGGTGCAGGCTCGAAGGACTGAATGGCCTACTCCTGCACCTATTTTCTATGTTTCTATGTTTCTAAGATCCTAGCGAATCAGAAGCCTGATTTGCCCCACCCCCAATTTTCTTTGCACCGTGTAAAGTTGGCTACTGATTTGTTACCAGCCTGTCTCCGTCATTGGTGGACCAATTTCCCCCCGTTTCAAAATGATGAAGGGTTCTGATCAATGTTCCCTCTTTTTTTTGGTGCCGGGTGCAGGGTGTCTGTTTTCCATTCTACTTTGATTGATAAACCTCGGGAATTACAGGAAGGACTCCACGTAACGCAACGTTTAGGCTTAAACCCAACTGTTAGTTTATTACACAAAAAACAACTAAAAATGACAGAACAAGATTTCTTAGAGATTGATGGAAGACATACAATCGCCCATCCAGCCAGTTGCTGCTGTTGTGGATTGTAGGCTCGTGGAGCGAGGGAAGATGGTGGATCACGGCTGCTTGCTTCTCCACTTGTCTCTTCTCCTGCTTGTGTTTCCTTCTCGTCATCTCTCTTGTCGTTGTTCCCCTTCATGGTCGTTGTTCCTTTGACCTGTTGTTCTGAGCCTGTAATTCATCATTCCATGTGCAGTGTGGGGAGCAGCACGTGCTGCTGCAGGAGGGCAAGGGCTGCGAAGCCAGGTCGCTGATTGCAGTGCGGGCAGGCACAGCAGGAGGGACGAAGGAGCGCGGCAAGACTTTGTAGAGGGAAGTGACCGGGCCCAGGAGAGGAGCGAGTTCGGGGCCTAGGAGAGGCGAGGGCCCAGGGACAGCACGGGCCCAGCCCACACTGCGATATGTGCACGCACTAGGTCCGTGCAGCAGAGCTGGTCTCCAGTCGTCCTGGTTAACCCTTGCCACTGGACCAAGCCCGTGTGGTGGCTGGTGTGCAACGGCCACCACACGTTAAAAAAATCCACCCACAGGCATCTTCCACCCTTCAACATGTAGTTCGGGATCTGGAACATTAGGTCCTTCATTGAAACACCTGTGAACATCCCTTTTTGGCGTGGAAGCAAGTCATCCTCACTTCGAGGGACTGTTTGTGATGCTGATGATGTTCTGAGGTGTTTTACTTCTGTGAGCTCCTTCATATATATCCATTGGATTATACAAGTCTCCTGCTGGGCTGCTTCCAATGAATGCATCTGGATGAGTCTCGATGGCTGTACTGATAGATTTGGATCTGTTTGAATGGCCACAATTCGTACCTCATTAACTGTTGCGTCCACCACACGTCTGTGCATGGATTCAGCAGGACCAAAGATAACTCCTTATCTTTTATGCCTCGCTATCCAAAAATGCACGCCTTGTGGGATCCTCTGTGGTCCTGGGTTTTCGCAGACTTGTAGTCTCCACAGGGAACTGTTTTTCCCCTCCGGCCAATTAATCCAGGGGCTCCTCTGCTTGATTGTATCAAAACCCTGCGTCTCGATGTTAATCGGGTCTCGCTCCTGACCCCAGAAATCCCATTAATTTGTTATGAGTCACCACCTGCCCTAGGCTGGCGCTCTTTCCCCCGCCCAACAGTCCCACAGGTTTTTTGTTTAAACCATCTCAGTCTGTGGCCTCTTGCTGTGCCCTGATCACGAAACGTGTAAACCCTTACACTGGCCAAAATACAGCACATGGGCAGTTTTGACATCGGCAAGCCGGCTGCGTGGGATCGCTGCAGCGCTGTGCGATGGTGCAGCTTAAAGGGGAACGTTGGTTCTGAACGTTTTCACCGGCGGGAGGGTCGGGGACCAAAGGGCACAGATTGACGATAACGGGTAAAGGAACCGCGGGGGAGATTAGAATATTTTTTTACGCAGCGAGTTGTTACAATCTGGAAAGTTCTGCCTAAAAAGGTGGAAGAAGCACATTCAATAGTAACTTTGGAAAAGGGAACTGGATATATAATTGAAAAGAAAAAATTTGCAAGGTTATGGGGAAAGAGGAAGCGGGAGTGGAACTAATTAGATCGCTCTGTCACAGAACCGGCACAGTCACGATGGGCCGAATGGCCTCCTTCTGTGCTGTAAGATTCTATGATTGTACATAGTCCCTAATGATGAAAATTGCATATGGTGTGTGGAGAAAAGCAGGCAGAACAAGCTAAATTCTTTTTTCTCAATCTCATTCCCCCTCAAATTTGCTTCAAAATGCAATCCTTATTGGATTAACGATCCTGTAACTATGGCAGCGTGAGGTGATCCAAAACTCGGCTGCCCAGTGTCCTCACTCGCACCAAGTCCCGCTCACCCATCACCCCCTGTGCTCCCTGACCTACATTGGCTCCCGGTTAAGCAAGGTCTCGATTTCAAGATTCTCATCCTTGTTTTCAATCCCTCCATGGTTTCGCCCTGCCTATCTCTGTAATCTCCTCTAGCCCCACAACCCCCCCGAGATTTCTGCACTCCTCTAATTCTGGCCTCTTGAGTATCCCTGATTATAATCGCTCCACCATTGGTAGCCGTGCCTGGGTCCCAAGCTCTGGAACTCCCTCCCTGCAGTCACTGTTGTAATGTCGGAAACACGGCAGCCAATTTGCACACAGCAAGCTCCCACACACAGCAATGTGATAATGACCAGATAATCTGTTATAGTGATGTTGATTGAGGAATAAATACTGTTCGGGACACCGGGGAGAACTCCGCTGCTCTTCGAAATAGTGCCGTGGGATCTTTTACATCCATCTGAGAGCAAACGGGGCCTCGGTTTAACGTCTCATCTGAAAGATGTCACCTCCGACAGTGCAGCACTCCCTCAGCACTGCACTGGGAGTGTCAGCCTGGATTTATGTGCTCAAGTCCCTGGATGTGAACCCACAACTTTCTGACTCATGGACTAGAGTGCTATCCACCGAACCACGGCTAACATACTGAAGATTATTCCATTTAGCAGAGAGCGTATTTTGCTTTAATCTGCGGGGGGAAAAAATAATTTTTCTCGATCTTAAAAATAATATAATACCATTTATACGAGTAAAAAGAATTAGATGTAACTGAGATGCAAGAATCAGTATAAATCTTTTGTTAATCTACTCCTGCCTGGACTAAATGAACCCAGTGTCAGAGTGATGTATTCCCAAAGGGACTGATGGCTACTGGAACTGACATTACTCGAATTAAAGTAATTGCTGCAAAACTGAGCACCAAAAAACAAAGAGTTCAACAAATTCCATCAGCCAACAGTTGTTCAAACCTGATGCCAGGCTCCTCATAAATTGAATTAAATTACATTCCTCGCCCCCCCCCCTCCCCCGCCCCCATCTCCGCGCCCCCCCGCCCCCGCCCCCTCTGTCACCCCCCGGCTCCACCCCAAGGGCTGGCTGGCTTTCCATCAGATATTAACAAGTAGTCGGGCAGAATAGTTCCATTAACTGTACCATTAGTTTGTCGAGGATACCTCATTTCATTGAACTTGCAGTTTAAAGGTAAGACTCCAACCATCACAACAATTTCAAATTTCCAGAGGTAAGAGTGGGCAGGTTGGAGGGGTGGGGAGGGGGACGGGGAGGGGGGTAGGTTGGAGGGGTAGGGAGGGGGGACGGGGAGGGGGACGGGGAGGGGGGTGGGGAGGGGGGACGGGGAGGGGGGACGGGGAGGGGGGGGGCGGGGAGGGGGGGGCGGGGAGGGGGGTAGGTTGGAGGGGTAGGGAGGGGGGACGGGGAGGGGGACGGGGAGGGGGGTGGGGAGGGGGGACGGGGAGGGGGGACGGGGAGGGGGGTGGGTTGGAGGGGTAGGGAGGGGGGACGGGGAGGGGGGTGGGGAGGGGGGACGGGGAGGGGGGGCGGGGAGGGGGGTAGGTTGGAGGGGTAGGGAGGGGGGATGGGGAGGGGGACGGGGAGGGGGGTGGGGAGGGGGAACGGGGAGGGGGGGCGGCTGGGTTGGAGGGGTAGGGAGGGGGGACGGGAGGGGGACAGGGAGGGGGGTGGGGAGGGGGGACGGGGAGGGGGGAGGGGTGGGGAGGTGGGACGGGGAGGGGTGTGGGTTGGAGGGGGATGGGGAGGGGGATGGGAGGGGGGTGGGGACGGGGGAGGGGGGGGTGGGGAGGGGGGTGGGTTGGAGGGGGACGGGGAGGGGCGGGGAGGGGTGACGAGGGGGTAGGGAGAGGGAGGGGGGTAGGGATGGGGGTGGGGAGGGGGGAGGGGGGACAGGGAGGGGGGAGGGGGGTAGGGAGGGGGGTGGGGAGGGGGATGGGGGAGGGGTGGGGAGGGGGAGGGGAAGGGGGAGGGGAAGGGGGAGGGGGACGGGAGGGGAAGGGGGAGGGGAAGGGGGAGGGGGACGGGAGGGGTGGGGAGGGGGGACGGGGAGGGGTGGGGAGGGGGACGGGGAGGGGTGGGGAGGGGTGGGGAGGGGGGACGGGGAGGGGTGGGGAGGGGGACGGGGAGGGGGACGGGGAGGGGTGGGGAGGGGGATGGGGAGGGGTGGGGGGAGGGGGGACAGGAGGGGGGTGGGTGGCAGCAAGTGAAAGTTGAAAAAAATGAGAACCTCGACCCCAACCCCAACCCACCTCTGACCCGCCCACTTTCACCTGTCACTCCGACGGGATGGAGGGACGAGCAGCCAATCCGCTGCCAGGAGGCGGATTGGTAATTTACATATTATAATGAGGCCCGAAGCCCCCACTTTACCGCAGGCTCGGGATTCCCATTGGCTGCAACGAGGCAGGGCTCAGCCCCCTCCCCTCCCCTCCCCCACCATCAGCCTGGCCCTCCCTGGGGCTGGGGACCGGACACCCCCCCCACCAATGTGCTAAATCCTGAAGTTGCGGTATTTTCTGAAGGGTAATGACGATGAATGCTGACAGTTTCACCGTCATTACCCCTCCGCAAAATCCGTCCGTTGAGGGGATAAAAGCCAAGGTCATTGTTCAGGCTCCTTAGTTCTTGCAGGATTCAGAAAAAGAACTCCTTGAGCACAAGGGCCACTTAACTCCCGACCTGAGGAATGCAACATTCTATCCACAGGCTTGTGCAGAGGATTGGCCAACATTCACTGCGCTGGTTCTCAGGATTTTGTTTTATTCCAAGATTTCATTCAAAGAAACGTTTTGATTGCAGGAGAAGGGCAGCTTCGGGCTCTGATAAGTTGTGTGTTGTGAATCATAGTTGTCTTGTATTCCAATCTGCTGTATTATACAGTTCTACCTGATCTTTACACTATATTTGGTTAGTTTTAGCCTGTAGAATCTCTGTGCCTGGAGTATTTTCACTTGTCTGAATAGACCAAAGGTACAATGGGGCTATCATGCAAATTCCAATAGGTAATTTAACGTAATTGGGATAATTGGTAATATTGTATTATGCAGAAAATGAAAAGATGCTAATTTCAGATAATCATAGATGTGAACTGTATAGGGTATTGGTGAGGCCGCACCTGGAGTACTGCGTGCAGTTTTGGTCGCCTTACTTAAGGAAGGATATACTAGCTTTGGAGGGGGTACAGAGACGATTCACTAGGCTGATTCCGGAGATGAGGAGGTTACCTTATGATGATAGCTTGAGTAGACTGGGTCTTTACTCGTTGGAGTTCAGAAGGATGAGGGGTGATCTTATAGAAACATTTAAAATCATGAAAGGGATAGACAAGATAGAGGCAGAGAGGTTGTTTCCACTGGTCGGGGAGACTAGAACTAGGGGGCACAGCCTCAAAATACGGGGGAGCCAATTTAAAACCGAGTTGAGAAGGAATTTCTTCTCCCAGAGGGTTGTGAATCTGTGGAATTCTCTGCCCAAGGAAGCAGTTGAGGCTAGCTCATTGAATGTATTCAAGTCACAGATAGATAGATTTTTAACCAATAAGGGAATTAAGGGTTACGGGGAGCGGGCGGGTAAGTGGAGCTAAGTCCACGGCCAGATCAGCCATGATCTTATTGAATGGCGGAGCAGGCTCGAGGGGCTAGATGGCCTACTCCTCTTCCTAATTCTTATGTTCTTATCCATTCGCAGAAACTCCTCGCCATTCATTGACTTAGAAAACAATGCAAAAAAAATCCCCAAACTTGTAGCGGTGCTTTTAAAAAGAATTATAACTTTGAAGCTCTTAATACACAGGATTACACGGGATATATGGCCCAGAAACAGGCCATTCGGCCCAACCAGTCCATGCCGGCATTTGTGCTCCACTCGAGCCTCCTCCCGTTTTTCCTCATCTAAATCTATCAGCATAACCCTCTATTCCCTTCTCCCCCATTGGCTTGTCCAGCCTCCCCTTAAATACATCGATACTATTCGCCTCAACCCCTCCCTGTGGCAGCGAGTTCCACATTCTCACCCCTCTCTGGGTAAAGAAGTTTCTCCTGAATTCCCCATTGGATTTCTTGGTGACGATCTTATATTGATGGCCTCTAGTTATGCTCTTCCCCACAAGTGGAAACACTCTCTCTGTATCCACTCTATCAAAACCTTTCATCATTTTAAAGACCTCTATTAGGTCACCCCTCAGCCGCCTTTTTTCAAGAGAAAAGAGACCCAGCCTGTTCATCCTTTCCTCGAGGTATAACCGTCCTTTCCTGATGCTACTTCTCCTCCCTTTTTCCGCCACTTTATTGAAACATTGGTGCCGAAATTGTCCTCTGCCCCGATTGGGGCGGAATATTTGAGTTGATGAAGATTTAGCGCCTGTAGAGGGGCGGAGAATGGAGCAATATTCGGGACTTTGTTGGGATGTGCCCCAGCGCTCTCGGACGCTGTTGGAGGCGATAACGCGACGGCTGGCGGGCGGTGTTATTTAGTGCGCGCCGAGCACGTTAGTGCGGCGCTGATGAGGTGCTGCGTCGTGGATGTGCCGTGCCGTGCTGACGCATCGCAATGTCCGTCCCCTTCACTTTAAAGGGGAGGGACGCTGCGAGGGCTAGTGAGGCCTCCGTGGCAACAACTGAGCCACCAGGCAGGGGGTTCAGCCGGGACAGCAGCCCCCATTGGCGGGTCAACTTGGGAGTCGGCTGACAATTAAAGGAAAACGACGGCCGCGACGGTGCGCTGTCCCCTTTAAGGGCGGCCGCACCGCCCAGTCACCGGCAGCTTCCCGCCTCGCGGGGCAATTCTCCCTGCCGTTCGCAAAAGGGGTCGGAGCACCGGGTGGGGCGGGAAAGACTGGGCGTGGCGGAAACTGGTTCCCGCTGCCCCTGACTCGGGGGCAATTGCGGATGGGTCACGCCCACCGTTGCTCCCGGGCGGAAGGCCTTACCACCCTGTTACCACCTCTGAGAGGCAGTAACAGGCCTTAACAAAAGGCCCCACTTCAGCACCCCCGGACTCCGCACATGCCCTTTCCTTTCCAGGACCTCACACGTTCTGGAACTGTACCTCTATCAGCCTTTCTTTCCTGGAACAATCCTCAGCCCTTTAAAACTCGAGCCTAGCTCCAGCTTCTCGGTGAGCTCCCTGGTCTTCTCCTTTCACTGTGCCCTGCCTTGGTGCCACCCTGCACACTGAGCCTTCAACCTTCCCGGATTCGCTTAAAAAAACAAATAAAACTACAGTTGCGAGATTGAGCTATTTCAATGTGAGGAATATTCAAATGATGCAAGTGACATGCGAGAAGCGAAGTCTATCATCGCTGCACCTCTCCCCAAACATGGCTTGTCGAGGAGAGCCGAGGGCAGTTTCGGTAGACAGAATAAACGCTCCTGGTTATTTTTCCTTTATTTTCCTGTTGACTGTCTAGTCCTACAGATGCAGACAGACTCTTGAAATACATAGAAGTACATCGGATATACGGCCCAGAAACAGGCCATTGGGCCCAACCAGTCCATGCCGGCGTTTATGCTCCACTCGAGCCTCCTCCCGTCTTTCCTCATCTAAATCTATCAGCATAACCCTCTATTCCCTTCTCCCCCATTGGCTTGTCCAGCCTCCCCTTAAATGCATCGATACTATTCGCCTCAACCCCTCCCTGTGGCAGCGAGTTCCACATATGAAATGAACGATGGGTCAGATTGATTTTCAGGATGAAGCTTCTGTGGGACAAGCTCAATGGAGCGGGGGCTCGTTGCCTCTCCATCATTGACCGCGAGGCTGGTTTAATAATCTCGGAAGTAACCCGGCTTTTAAACCTGTGGTGTTGAAAGTGTCTTATTGACCGGAAAATAGAACAAAAGGTGTGTCTTGCAATCGCCTCCTCTTTGTTTTCTAGCCTTCTCCTGTGGATCGGGAGAATTTCTGGAACTCTTCAACCAGACCTGCCGTAAATGTGTGGCGGGCAGTTACTCCCTGGGCAGCGGGATTCGGTTTGATGAATGGGACACGTTGCCGCTGGGTTTCTCAACAGTTGCACGGTTTGTCGAAGATGGAGCAGCCATCAGCGATGGCGAGAACTGTAGCTCGTAAGTAAACACGCGAGAGACCTTTGTTACTCACCCTCTGTTTCGGGGGTGTGGACACGGTATTTTGTCGATGGAATTGGTCGCATTTCTGTATTTTGTTATTCACTGAGTGACCAAAGTTGTGACTGTCATTGGTGCAGACGATAATTAATGATCCCACGCCGTTCATTTGCTTTTCTCCGGAACTCATCATTCTAAACGTTCAAAGCAACTTATCACCAAGTGTCAGTTGATGGTGAGTTCGAGTGCGGACAGTATTGTGGTCCACCTGCTCTGGGTTTTGAGTAAACATATTGCAAATAGAACAGAAACCATGCAGTTCAGCGGGAAATCCAAACCTTTGTGGTTAACAGGAGTGGTAACTAGCGGTAGGGATTAAGAAAGTAAATGCTATGTTGGCCTTTATTACAAGTGGATTTGAGTATAAGAGTAAAGACGTCTTACTGCAATTATACAGAGCCCTGGTGAGACCACACCTGGTCTCCTTACCTAAGGAAGGATATACTTGCCATAGAGGGAGTGTAACGAAGATTTACCAGACTGATTCCTGGGATGGGGGGGATTGTCCTATGAGGAGAGATTGAGTAGACTAGGCCGATATTCTCTGGAGTTTAGAAGAATGAGAGGTGATCTCATTGAAACATACAAGATTCTTACAGGGCTCGACAGGGTAGATGCAGGGAGGATGTTTCCCCGGGCTGGGGAGTCTAGAACCAGGGGTCACAGTCTCAGGATAAGGGGTCGGCCATTTAGGACTGAGATGAGGAGGAATTTCTTCACTCAGAGGGTGGTGAATCTTTGGAATTCTCTGCCCCAGAGAGCTGTGGAGGCTCAGTTGTAAGAGTTTAGTCAGTTGTATTTTGAAGCAGAGTTGCGGAGCAGGCTCGAGGGGCCGAATGGCCGACTCCTGCCACTATTTGTTATGAATTGCAGCTCCAGGATTTAGCACCAGAACTCAGGAGGATGTTGGCCCTCACTCTTTCAGTGAGAGCTGGTCGCTGATCATTTCGCTGTGCGGTTAGCGTAGGCTGTTATCCAGTTCTCAGACCCAACATGACGAATCACCAGCAGTCTGCTGGCAGCTGCCCATTATTTCCAAGTTCCTACTGCCAATAAGCTGCGAGGAGAGAGTACACAGTCCCTCCCACTGAAATAAAGTGTGTGCTCACCTCACTGTTGTCTCGAGGACATTTTAAAATGAAATTCCCACCAGCTTTACACAAAAGGACATGTAGGTAACCCACCCCTCTTTGTTCTCCACCAATACCACTCTGGAACTAGCTTCGAGAAAATGCATAAGAGAAACAAAAGTATTTCCACCTCAGTACTTTCACACACCTGTTTGTAGCTTCTAGCAAAAAAAAACAAAGGCGACGTAAGGAAAAACGTTTTTACGCAGCGAGTGGTTAGAATCTGGAATGCGCTGCCTGAGAGGGTGGTGGAGGCAGACTCAATCGCGGCTTTCAAAAGGGAGTTGGATAAGTGCCTGATGGAAAAACAATTGCAGGGCTACGGGGAAAGGGCGGGGGAGGGGGACTGGCTGAGGTGCTCCTGCAGAGAGCCGGCACGGGCTCGACGGGCCGAATGGCTTTTATCCGTGCTGTGACCATTCTATGAATCTAGTTTGTAACCCAAGTAAAATGAGATAACCAAAATTGGGCACACAAAGTCGGTTTAGTAGCAATGATTTGTGCTGATTGAGTGAGTTGCCATTAACCCGGGTTGGAGATGCATTGTCTGAACCGGGGCTGATCACCAGCTTTCGTTGCACCGTTAACTAAATGCTAAATTGTAGAAAAGGTTCCATTGATTCCGATTCCAAGTAACTTATACATTTCAGGAGTAATAATGGTGATAGGATTTGTGGTAAAATGTAAAAGTTAAAAACTTTCATGTAAGAATCTTTAGTCAATAAGTTAAAATCACGGAAGTGCTGACAACCAAAATCCAACAGTGAACCGGGTGATCGCACAAAGTGACACGGCTCAGCAAATAGATTACATGAGCTCCACGATCAAATCATTGGTCTTCAGAGAATCTATAAAATGTTAACTGGAGCATAACAGACTAAAATAACAACAGAAAATGCTGGAGACACTCAGCGGGTCAGGCAGCATCTGTGGGGAGAGAAACAGAGTTAACGTTTCAGGTCTGTGACCCTTCGTCAGAACTGGGAAAAGTTCGAGATGGAACAGGTTTTTAACCAGGTGTGGGGGCAGGGAAATGGGGGAGGGGAGGAAAGAACAAAAGGGAAGGTCTGTGATAGGGTGGGAGGCAGGAGAGATTAGAGAGACAAAGGGATGATGGTACGAGGCAAAAGGAGACAGTAATGGGACAGGTACAGAAACAAAACAAGAGGAGGTGGTAATGGGAATAGCATAACATTCTAACTTTGCTGAAGGAGGTTGTTCCTGCTGTGCCTTTATACAAGTAGAAAGGGGTTGTTTCAAACAAGGGTCAATAAGGTTGGTAGCATGGAGTTGTCGGGTTAGGCCGGTAATTTTCACACAAGCCCCGCGATCCTTCAGTGCAGTGAATGGCACCAGACAAAGCTGTGAGCTGTGGGGGGTGGAGACTGAAGTACATCAACCTGTGAACCTTCGGGAGGCTGGATTAAGAGCAGCATTGTTAGAGTCCGATCCTTCGCCACTGTGATTGGAGTCTGGCCCTGGAAAAGCTAAAGTGCGCAGCTAATACTTTAAAATAATGAATTTTGTTTAAACGTGTATGAAAAGAATGTCGTCTCTGGGCGTTAGATTAATCTTGGCAGCCCAACCCGTGGATGTGTAGATCAAAACAGGTGGGGGCTCTTTGGTCTAGAAAAACGGAGGCTGAGGAGTGATCTGAGAGATATCTTTAAGATTATGAAAGGGTAAACGTAGGGAGCATGGTTCCACTTGCAGGGGAGACCAGAACTGGGGGCCATCAATATAAGGCAGTAACCAAGAAATCCAATGGGGAATTCAGAAGAAACTTCTTTACCCAGAGAGGGGTGAGAATGTGGAACTCGCTGCCACAGGGAGGGGTTGAGGCGAATAGTATCGATACATTTAAGGGGAGGCTGGACAAGCCAATGGGGGAGAAGGGAATAGAGGGTTATGTTGATGGGCAAAAGCAAAATACTGCGGATGCTGGAAATCTGAAATTAAAATGCTGGAAATACTCAGCAGGTCAGACGGCACCTGTGGAGAGAGAAACCGAGTTAACGTTTCAGGTCGATGATCCTTCGTCAGAACCTCCTCCCACCCTTTTTCATCTAACCTCCTCATATGGTGATAGGGTGAGGTGGTGAGGGGTGGGAGGGGCCCGTGTGGAACATAAACACCGGCACAGACCTGTTGGGCCGCTATACTTTGTAATACTTTATAAAATAGCACAGTTGGGTGTGGGCCACCATTTTACCAACATGTGACATAATGAGGCACCTGGTGTTAGTGACTCGAATAAGGGCATTGCTGATGATATAAATATTTGAGAACTTCTGAGAATAGTTCAATTCAGTAATTGGGTCAGGATAACATGCTTCTTTTGTGATAAACATGTTTCTTTATTTTATTTTATTTTTTTAAAGTTGTCTTTTACAACTTCTCTTAGCTCTTCGAGACCAGACTTTTTATATTTTCTGTCATTGATCATTTTGGAGTAATTTGTATGGTAATGAAATGTTGCTCCCACAGGTCGGCCTGGGTTCCACAAGTGAATTACATTGCTTCGAATAGAGATGATTGCACAGTCTCTCTCATCTATTCCGTACACTTGAAGAAACCCGGAAGTGTGGCGTTTGAGTATCAGTATCTGGATAACAGTATATTCTTTGAGTTTTTTGTAAGTCCTCTTCCATAAAATACATTTTTCAAAAGTTTTGAAAAGTAAATGATTGTAGAACAGATAACCTGTGTAGTAACGAAAGAAGTTGAACATGGAGATTATGATGAACCTGTATAAACCACTGGTTCGGTTCCAGTCGGAGTATTGTGTCCAATTCTGGCACCACACTTTAGGAAGGCTGTGAAGGCCTTAGAGAGGGAGCAGAAAAGATTGACGAGAATGGTTCCAGGGATGAGGGACTTCAGTGACGGGGAGAGACTGGAGAAGCTGGGGTTGTTCTCCTCGGAGCAGAGAAGGTCGAGAGGAGATTTGATCGAGGTGTTCAAAATCATGAGGGGCCTGGACAGAGTAGATCGAGAGAAACTGTTCCCATTGGTGGAAGGGTCGGGAACCAGAAGACACAGATTTAAGGCGATTGGCAGAAGGTCCAAAGGCGACAGGAGGGAAAACGTTTTTACGCAGCGAGTGGTTAGGATCTGGAATGCGCTGCCTGAGAGGGTGGTGGAGGCAGACTCAATCGTGGCTTTCAAATGGGAGTTGGATTAGTACCTGAAGAAAAAAAATGTGCAGGGCTACGGGGAAAGGGCGGGGGAGGGGGACTGGCTGAGGTGCTCTTGCAGAGAGCCGGCACGGGCTTGATGAGCTGAATGGCCTCTTTCTGTGCTGTAACCGTTCTGTGATTGTATATCATGCCTTTTATATCCACAGGATGTCCCAAAGTGCTTCACTGCTCGTGGATTATCTTGAAGTGTTGCGTAATCAAAGGCAGCAGCTAACTTGCACACACCAAGGTCCCACACACCGAGGTCCCACACACCGAGGTCCCACACACCGAGGTCCCACACACCGAGGTCCCACACACCGAGGTCCCACACACCGAGGTCCCACACAACCGAGGTCCCACATGAGATAGATGACATTTGAATCTGTTTTGTTGGTATTGACTGAGAGATAAATGTTGGCTGGACCAATGGTGCCCCTGAGGTGCGGAGCCGTGCACCAATCGCGTAGTCCCGTGCAGGCTGCTCACCGGCTCCTGTCGCTGGAGGAGATATCGCGCATGGGCAGCCACGCAGCACATTTAATGGGACCATGCATGGAGAAAGTGAATTAGAGGGAACATTGGCTAGGACATTGGGAGAACTCCACTATCCTGGACTCTTTCAGCCCCATCTGAGCAGACTGATAGACCCCAGTTCAATGTCTCAGCGGAAAGGCGGTCCTCAGAGAACCCGCTGAAGTGTCAGCCCAAATGATGTGCTCAAGTCCCTGGAGTGGCGCTTACTGAGCTCGGCTGATACTAGTGCGATGTAATCTGCCACTATTGTAGTGTCAGCCGTGGCTCTGTGGGCAGCACTCTCGCCTCTGAGTCAGAAGGTTGTAGGTTCAAGTCCCACTCCAGGAACTTGAGCACAAAAATCTAGGCTGATACTCGCAGTGCTGAGGGAGTTCCACACCATCGGAGGGGCAGTGCTGAGGGAGTGCTGCACTGTCGGAGGGGCTGTCTTTTGGACGAGACGTTAAACCGAGGCCCCGTCTGCTCTCTCAGGTGGGTGTAAAAGATCCCGTGGCAATTTTTCGAAGAAGAGCAGGGGAATTATCCCTCAATCAACATCACTAAAACAGATTATCTGGTCATTATCACATTTCTGTTTGTGGGAGCTAACTGTGTGCAAATTGACTGCCATGTTTCCCACATTACAACAGTGACTACACTCCAAAAGTACTTCATTGGCTGTAAAGCGCTTTGGGACGTCCGGTGGTTGTGAAAGGCGCTATAGAAATGCAAGTCTGTCTTTTTAAATCTGGCACATCATTTCAATATGATAAGAATTACAAGTTCAATCCTTTTAACTTGTTCGCATTAGTTGTTGATATTTTTATTTTAGGAAAAGGTTGAGTATGTGACAAGGAGCAAGGACCTTAGTGAGAACCGATATAAAAAGAGAACAAGAAAGGTGTGAAGGAGTTCTTGTCAATGCTGCATGTGGGATAAAGATCTAGAGCCATAGCTTATACAGAATTCTGCCCATATCATAGTTTATTTTCCAAACTAATTTATTCTAAATGACATGTAATTATCTTAACTGTTGAACATGACTTAATTACACAGAACCACGACAGTAAGCAGAGGAATGCAGAGAGAGCTATCATTAGGGATAAGCTTCCAGTAGATTTAGATGTAGGCAGTTAATCCAGGTACACAGCCAGAAATCCAACCCTGAGGTATCACAAATATCAATCAAAGAAAACATTCTTTTTCCCTTTGTATAGCACACTTAAACCCGACTTGTTCGGCAGAAACCGGGCAGGCGGGCAGTGAAAACCGTCCCTGCTCTTACAATCGTCTTGGCCAATCAACATCACAAAAACAGATTATCTGGTCGTTATCACGTTGCTGTTTGTGGGAGCTTGCTGTGCGCAAATTGGCTGCTACGTTTCCCACATTACAACAGTGACTTCACTCCAAAAAGTACTTCATTGGCTGTAAAGCGCTTTGAGATGTCTGGTGGTTGTGAAAGGTGCTATAGAAATGCAAGTCTTTCTCTTACCCATCTCGAAGCCGCCACGATCGCAACATCTGCGATTTTAACCTGCTCCCCTGAGCAGGCAGCAAGGACAGACGCCCGGAGCCAACAGGGTCCTTCTTTACATGGGCATGGTGTGGCCCGATGACATCATTGAGCCTCAACTGTAATTTTAACTCGGGCCTGAGCGGGGAGTCCGCCCGGAGTTAAAATCAGGAGCAGTTCTGGTATATTCCAGATCGTTGGGGATGCAGCCCAAAACATGAATAGACTTTACCAGTGGATTGTTGGAATACAGGTTGAACCTCCCTTGTCCAGAACTCCCTTGTCCAGAACTCCCTTGTCCAGAACTCCCTTGTCCAGAACCATTCCCGGCCACCGGGTGGCGCATGCGCAGAACTCCAACATGAACAAATTGAAGTCCTTGCTCACTGCCGACTCCCGTAATCGTTGGCCTGACCCTGCGATCCACCGCCCCCCCGCTGGATCTCTCTGCTGCACTCCCAGTCCCAAGCCAGCCAGCCAGCCCCGATACTTGCTCAGTACCTGTACCATCCAATTTAACGTGACCACCTCTCATCCAGAAAAATCCCTTATCCAGAACAGGCCAGGTCCCTAGGATTCCGGACAAGGGAGGTTCAACCTGTATGTTGTTTTCTGCCTGTAAGATTCTCGTGGGTTCGGAACACAACAGAGCCCACTGAAGCATTGTGTTTTTTTGAGATGATTGATCTTTCAATCATTAAACACTTGAAGCCCCAAAGGCCTGAGACCCCCGCTTAGCTGGCAGAAGCCCAGTGGTTCCACCTCTGTAACATCACCTGTCTCCGCCCCTGCCTCAGCTCATCGGCTGCTGAAACCCTCATCCATGCCTTTGTTACCGCTAGACTTAACTATTCCAACGCACTCCTGGCCGGCCTCCCACATTCTACCCTGCGTAACCTAGAGGTGATCCAGAACTCGGCAGCCTGTGTCCTAACTCGCACCAAGTCCCATTCACCCATCACCCACTGTGCTCGCTGACCTACATTGTCTCCTGGTTAAGCAACGCCTTGATTTCAAAATTCTCATCTTTGATTTCCAATCCCTCCATGGCCTCGCCCCTCCCTATCTCTATAATCTCCTCCAGCCCCACAACCCCTCGAGATGTCTGTGATCCTCTAATTCTGCCCTCCTGAGCATCCCTGATTATAATCACTCAACCATCGGTGGCCGTACCTTCTGTTGCCTGGGCCCCAAGCTCTGGAACTCCCTCCCTAAACTTCTCCGCCTCTCTATCTCTTTTTCCTCCTTCAAGATGCTCCTTAAAACCTCCCTCTTTGACCAAGTTTTTGGTCACCTGTGCTAATTTCTACTTATGTGGCTCGGTGTCAAATTTTTTGTTTCATAATACTCCTGTGAAGCGCCTGGGGACGTTTCACTACATTAAAGGCGCTATATAAATATACGTTGTTGTTGTTTTGTGGCCCTGTTCCAGATCCTGGGGTCAACGTCATTTAAATGGGGGGGGGTGGGGGGGCGGCGGGGGAGGAACTATTTTTGTCATTATGGCCACCAATGGTTGAGCGATTATTACATAGGATATACAACACAGAAACAGGCCATTGGGCCCAACCAGTCCATGCCGGCGTTTATGCTCCACTCGAGCCTCCTCCCATCTTTCCTCATCTAAATCTATCAGCATAACCCTCTATTCCCTTCTCCCCCATTGGCTTGTCCAGCCTCCCCTTAAATACATCGATACTATTCGCCTCAACCCCTCCCTGTGGCAGCGAGTTCCACATTCTCACCACTCTCTGGGTAAAGAAGTTTCTCCTGAATTCCCCATTGGATTTCTTGGTGACGATCTTATATTGATGGCCTCTAGTTATACTCTTCCCCACAAGTGGAAATATTCTCTCTGTATCCGCTCTATTAAAACCTTTCATCATTTTTAAAGACCTCTATTAGATCACCCCTCAGCCTTTTTTCAAGAGAAAAGAGATTATAATCAGGGATAGAGTCCAAAAATCTATCTATTTCAGCCTTGAATATACTCAACGACTCAGCATTCACTGGGGCAGAGAATTCCAAAGATTCACCACCCTCTGAGTGAAGAAATTCCTTCTCATCTCAGTCCTAAATGGCCGACCCCTTATCCTGAGACTGTGACCCCTGATTCTCGACTCTCCAGCCCGGGGGAAACATCCTCCCAGCATCGACCCTGCCAATCCCCCTCAGAATCTTGTATGTTTCAATGAGATCGCCTCTCGTTCTTCTAAACTCCAGAGAGTATAAACCCAAGGTACTCCATCTCTCCTCATAGGACAGCGCTCTTATCCAGGCTGATAAAAGAGATCGATTTTAAGGAGCGTATTATAGGAGCAAAGAGTGATCGGGAGGTTTAGGGAGGTAATTCTGGAGCTTAGAGCCTTGGCAGCTGAAGGCACGGCCACCAATGTTGGAGCGATTAAGATCGGGGCTGCTGAAGAAGCCAGAATTGGCGGAGCGTAGATATATCTGGAGTGTGGGGGTGTTGTAGGGCTGGAGGAATGTCTAAACTTACTGGGTCATTGGGGCCCTACTGCCCCCGAATCTTATTTTGTCAATATAACTGCACACGTCTATGAAATTAGGCGCACATTTGTATACCCTGTCTGAAAAGTGGTTTTGTTTGGAGTGATGGAAGGAAATGTGCAATAGTTATTTTGCAATGTTCTTTATTACAAATCCTTTGTCCACAGGTACAAAATGACCAGTGTCAGGATACTGAGACAATGGAGCAGAAGTGGATGCATTTAACGGAAAGCGATGAATGGAAGAGCCATTTAGTAAGCTTTACAGTCGCACCTGACTGTTCTAAATACCTTATTGCAACAAAACGTTTAATAGGAAAACATAATGCTGCAGAATGATCGGGTAAAACGAAGGTTACTGTGAATAATGCTGAGGGTCCGATCTGCCTTCAATGGATGATGTCACACAGATTTTTTGGGGGCTTGAAGTTCAAGTGGATAATTTAGAACAGACTTTTTATCTTTCTTCGTTCCTGGGATGTGGGCGTCGCTGGCAAGGCCGGTATTTATTGCCCATCCCTAATTGCCCCTTGAGAAGGTGGTGGTGAGCCGCCTTCTTGAACCGCTGCAGTCCGTGTGGTGAAGGTGCTCCCACAGTGCTGTTAGGGAGGGAGTTCCAGGATTGTGACCCAGCGACGATGAAGGAACGGCCGATATATTTCCCAGTCAGGATGGTGTGTGACTTGGAGGGCAAAAGATTCAATGGGCACAGTAGCGTAGTGGTTATCTTACTGGGCCAATAATCTAGAGACATGAGTTCAAATTCCATCATAGGAGCTGGGGAATTTAAATTCAGTTAATTAAATAAATCTGGAATAAAAAGCGAGTGTCAGTGATGGTGACCATGAAACTACTGGATTGTTGTAAAAACCCATCTGGTTCACTGATGTCCTTCAGGGAAGGAAATCTGCCGCCCTTACCCGGTCTGGGCCGATATGTGACTCCAGACCCACAGCAATGTGGTTGACTCTTAACTGCCCTCTGGAATGGCCCAGCGAGACACTCCGTTGTAAACAACTGCCACAAAAAAACAATTTATTGCCCAATTAAACTAAAGGACAATATTTTGGTGAGTGGAAAAGCAATTGTGGAGAGAAAGGCAGTGACGTTGCTTCTAAACACTTCTAACGGAAGGAGTGCAAAATACTGAAATAGTTCAGGGACATATTTGGAGGGTGCAGCAGCCTCTGTGGAGAGAGAAACAGAGTTAACGTTCCAGGTCGATGACCTTTCGTCAGAACTGGAAAAAGTTCACAATGGAACAGGTTTTAACCAGGTGCAGGGGCTGGGAAAGGGGGGAGAAGGGGAGAGAACAAAAGGGAAGGTCTGTGATAGGGTGGAAGGCGGGAGAGATTAAATGACAAAAGGGATGATGTTGCGAGGCGAAAGGAGACGATGATGGGACCGACTGGCCTCCTGTGCTGTAACCATTCTATAATTCTAAGTAAAGAAACAAGAGATGGGTCTGGAGGGGGTGTAAATGGGAATGGCAGATTCATCAATTGCTGCCATGCGAAAAAATGTGGGCAGAGGTTATGGTCTGAAATTGTTCAACTCGATGTTGAGTCCAGAAGGCTGTGTGGTTTTGGGAGCTCTTGTCTAGGCTGAGTGACTGACGTCAGATAGTCCAGGCAATGATCATAAGCTGAACTCTGATTGGATGTCATCCAGTGGAGGAGTAAGTGGTGCGGGGATAATCGGCCGAGACCCACACAGGGCCCTCCTTTCTCACATCTGGTGACTAATAGGGCCCATTACCACCCACCCTGCCTGCAACCCTCAGGATAGTCCTGACGCTGTCTAAATATAGCAGGCACTTTTATCTCATTTAAAATGCAGCGTTTGCTTGGAGTGATTGACGTTGATTTAGTCGGTGCTTCAAGCATCTTACTTTTGTAGGAACTTGGCCTTTGGGGAAATGCAAAGTGTAAATTGTGATTGAAGGACAAGATGCTGTAATGCTTTCAACGAATATTTGTGTAGGTGAATTTGAAGACTGGTACAAACGTCTTGTATTGGAGAACAACAGGAATACTTCTCGGTGATAAACTGGCCAAACCAGTTCTTCTGAAAAACATCTATATTGAAGGTATGCAGATTCCTGACTGAAAGTTTTTGTGTATATAACAAGCCAGTTTGGTGTATTTGTAATTTATTGCTCCGATTTGTAGTTTGTACTTCAATATATATTAGGAATGATTTGTATAATTTATAGATGTATGTAAATGGTTATTGGGAACGGTAACATAGCAGTTATGTTACGGGACCAGTAATCCCAAGACCTGGACAATGATCCGGAGACACAAGTTCAAATCCCACCACAGCAGCTGGGGAATTTAAATTCATTTAATTAAATAAATCTGAAATAAAAAGCCAGTGTTAGTGATGGTGACCAACTACCGGATTGTCGTAAAAACCTGTCTGATTCACTAATGTCCTTTAGAGAAGGAAATCTGCCGCCCTTACCCGGTCTGGGCCGATATGTGACTCCAGACCCACAGCAATGTGGGTGACTCTTAACTGCCCTCTGAAATGGCCCAGCGAGACACTCAGCTCACCACCACCTACTCAAGGGGCAATTAGAAATGGGCAATAAATGCCGGCCTTGGCAGCGACGCCCACATCCCGTAAATGTATAATTTTTTTTAAACTGTGAATTTAGTACAAATTTTTGGCTTATTATAAATTCATTAATTTTATCTTTTGAGCATTTTCTCTAATTTGCATATTTGTGTAACTTGGGGAGCGTCACACTGCGACTATTTCCTGTGGCTTTTGTTCTGAGCTTTTGAGAATCGAATCGGAAGCTGAACTAAAGCTGTGCCCACGGACTGACTCCCGCCTTCCTGTCCCGTTGTCAGTAGTCGGGTTTCTCCCAGTGGGACACGTTTTTGTCCCAAAATCCACCCGTTCAGCTTGTGAAGATTGTGTCATCCTCATCACTTGAGTGAAGCATTTGAATATGAATGTGTCTCCTCGCTGGGCTGATTTTATTAGTCACAAATTAACCCCAGTGTGTGTTCATAGCCAGCTCCAAAGTCTGTAAGACTTGCAGTGGGACATTTCCCGTAAAGACGGTACAGGTTCGCACAATGCATCTTTGCTCACTCAGGTTCTGTCCGTGGATTTGGGTCTTCAGCCCTAATCTAAAGGGAAGCTCAGGCCTCTAGGTCCGAGATTGATCTAGGACAGGACAGCTTTATATCCGTCACTCCACTGATCTTATTCAAAAGCACAATTTAAAGTGAGCCTTTTCTAGTTCCAAGTTCTCTTGCATATTCTTGCCTCCCATATTGCCGTATGTATCCGGGGAAATAGCTCTAGCCTATTCTCCAACTTTCACCGTCTCGCGGCACAGGGATGGTTGTTCAGGGAGGGTTCAGTGACACAGGGTGCTGCGTTAACTCTGCAATCTGTCGGCCGCCATCTTCACAGTTACTCTCACAGGGCACCTTGGTCAGAATGATGGGGGATGGCTGCTGGGAGATTGGGTTGTTCCACCAACTCTCGTGGGTCTGAATATGTATTGAGTTGTCCTTTAGCTAAAACTTTTGTCTGAAATTTTCAGAGGGAAGGGTGGAAAGAGAGAGGGGGGTGGTGGGGAAAGAGAGAGAGAGAGAGGGTGGAGGGGATGGAGAGGGGAAGGGGAAGAGAGAGGGGGAGGCGGGGAAGGGAGAGAGAGGGGGAAGGTGGGAAGGTGACACATGGCCTGTAGTTCAGCGGAATATTTATTTTTGAAACTCTAGAATCCATGGTATGAGATACAAAAATAGTCCAAACTTTAGCAAATGCTGGACTGTTACTTTGGGCCAACACGCCAGCATCCAGTGAAGGAATGTGCGGTGAATGTGTGATTTTATTTTGAACAGGTGTGGCGTATACCTCGGAATGTTTCCCGTGTAAAGCCGGAACTTTCAGCGATGCTCCCGGGTCTTCGGCCTGCAAACCTTGCCCCAGGAACACCTTCTCCGGGCGAGGGGCCAGCTCCTGTCAGACGTGTGATCAAACAAAGCAGTTCTCAGGTACGGGAGGCTTCATCCGTCATTGTTTCGACGGGGAGGAATTAAAATCGCTTTTCGTCGAATTCCCACCATAAATTCCTGGATTTTTCGTGGGATGGTGGGTTACTTCTTCAAAATAGTGCCCTGGGATTTTTTACGTCCACCTGAGAGAGCAGACGTGATTTAACATCTCATCTAAAAGACAGCTCCTCTGACAGTGCAGCACTCCCTCAGCACTGCACTGGAGGTAGATTACTGAGATTATGTGCTCAGGTTCCTGGAGTGGGACTTGAACCCACAACCTTCTGATTCAGAGAGCGAGAGTGCTGCCCATTGAGCCACAGCTGACACTTAAAGAAGTCAAGGCTTGAAGCGAGTTCACCAATTGGAAGAATTGTGAAATTATTGAGCAGTTCATGAAATGTGACGGAGGTCAGGAAAAAAAAATCAAACTTGTGGATTTTAACGTGGAACATTCAATTGTTTAACGTTTAAGTACAACAGTGTCCTGGTACAATTCTCTTCCTACCTTGTCATACAATGTTTTAAAGATGTATAAATGCAGACATTTATGCCACAATAAATACAAAATCATAAATAAAACAATTGTTGCACTAGAAAGACCCCTTTTCTAACCGCATAAGCATCTGGCAATTAAGATTTAAAGAATAATAATAAAATTGAAGAACTGAAAATCCTTTCTTTTCCTGCCCCTGCACCTGTTTCCCTCCCTCGACCTAACTCCCTCCCTCTGGCTCAGTGTCTGTGTTTTTATTCGTGTGGGAGTTGCTGGCAAGGCTGGCATTTATTGCCCATCCCTATTTGCCCTCTGGGAGATGGGGAGCCCTCTGTGGAGGGGTTGTGTGGCCATTTACTCTCGGTCACTGCCGGAACTATCTGCATTTTCTGCATCTGGCCGTTCCCCCTGGTACAGCCCTGATCTTTGCTCCCTCGAGTCCGAGGGACACAGACTGTAGCGGATGTGGTGGACAACTGGTTAAGCCATTCACTGCCAGATCTGGCGGAACCACATAAAGCTTTATCGGGTCCTGCTCTTGTCTGCCAAAATCACTCACCAACCCAGAATCATTCTGGAATGTAAAGATAAACCCCTCCTTCTATTCTCCACTGCTAACTGTCTTTTTAAACCCCTCTCCCCAGTCTCCATCCTCACCTCCGACAATAAGTCTGAGGAGCTCATGGACCTTTGTCTCTAAGATTGAGACCATCCGTTTGGCCGGCTCTGCCTCTTCCCTTCCCTCCCCTAGCCTACCTGCCAAACGTCCTCTAAGGAAGCCCCCTGCCCCAGCCCTGACCTCTCTCTCCAGTTTCTCTCCGATCTCCCCTCATGACCTCTCCGAGCTCATCCTGTCCATGAGACCCACTTCCTGCTCCTTTGACCCTTTTCCCACCAATCTGCTGACCACCCAACTTCCTTTTCTGGTCCCATGTTAGCCGACATTGTTAACAGCTCTCTCTCCTCAGGTACTGTCCCTCTCTCCCTCAAATCTGCCGTCATCGCCCCTCTCCTCAAAAAAACAACCCTCGATCCCTCCGTCCTTGCGAACTACCGTCCCATTTCCAACCTCCCTTTCCTCTCAAGTCTTGACTGTGTTGTCTCCCCCAAATCCTCACCCATCTTTCCCGGAACTCCATGTTTGATTCCGGTTCCCGCCCCTGCCACAGTACTGAAACGACTCTCATCATAGTCACAAATGACATCCTTTGTGAATGTGACAAAGGTAAACTATCCTTCCTCGTCCTTCTCGACCTGTCTGCAGCCTTTGACACGGTTGACCACTCTATCCTCCTCCAACGCCTCTCCACCATCGTCCAGCTGGGTGGGACTGCACTCGCCTGGTTCCATTCTTATCCATCTCATCGTAGTCAGAGAATCACCTGCAATGGCTTCTCTTCCCACCCCCACATCGTTACCTCTGGTGTCCCCCAAGGATCTGTCCTTGGCCCCCTCCTATTTCTCATCTACATGCTGCCCCTTGGGGACATCATCCGAAAACACGGCGTCAGTTTCCACATGTACGCTGACGATACCCAGCTCTACCTCACCCCCACTTCTCACGACCCCTCCATGGTTTCTCAATTGTCAGACTGCTTGTCCGACATCTAGTTCTGGATGAGCAGAAATTTTCTCCGATTGAATATTGGGAAGACCGAAGCCATTGTTTTCGGTCCCCACCACAAACTCCGTTCCCCAGCCACTGACTCCATCCCTCTCCCCAACATCTGTCTGAGACTGAACCAACTGGTCACAACCTTGGTGTCATTTTTGACCCTGAAATGAGCTTTCGACCACATATCTACAGCATAACTAAAACCGCCTATTTCCACCTCTGTAACATCGCCCGTCTCCGTCCTTGCCTCAGCTCATCTGCTGCTGAAGCCCTCATCCATGCCTTTGTTGCCTCTAGACTTGACTATTCTGATGCACTCCTGGCCGGCCTCCCACATTCTACCCTACGTAAACTAGAGGTGATCCAAAACTCGGCTGCCCATGTCCAAACTTGCACCAAGTCCCGCTCACCCATCACCCCTGTGCTCGCTGACCTACATTGGCTTCCGGTTAAGCCACGCCTCGATTTCAAAATTCTCATCCTTGTTTTCAAATCCCTCCATGGCCCTCGCCCCTCCCTATCTCTGTAATCTCCTCCAGCCCCACAACCCCCCGAGATGTCTGCGCTCCTCTAATTCTGCCCTCGAGCATCCCTGATTATAATCGCTCAACCATTGGTGGCCGTGCCTTCTGTTGCCTGGGCCCCAAACTCTGGAACACCCTTCCTAAACCTCTCCGCCTCTCTACCTCTCTTTCCTCCTTCAAGACGCTCCTTAAAACCTACCTTTTGATCAAGCTTTTGCTCACCTGCCCTAGTTTCTCCTTATGCGGCTCGGTATCAGATTTATTGTCTCATAACACTCCTGTGAAGCACCCTGGGACGTTTCACTACGTTAAAGGCGTTATATAAATACAAGTTGTTGTTGCATTACTGCAGTGAAGCTTCAACAGTTCGTGAACTTCCCCAATAATTGTGGGTTTGTTATTCAGTATTTATTAATCTCTTACTTCTTATCTTGAATTTTAGTGATGTTCAAAAGAATGGATTTTTATGCCTGTTTCCTGGTAACTCTCCTCTCCTAGATACAATGAAAAACTACAAGCAGAAAGTCTTCCTATGCCCTCTCCCTGCCTGATAGCTGGATTTAAAAAATACATGATATATATATATGCAAAATATATTGGCTCAGAGGCAGGAAGCAGAGGGTAATGGTTGAGGGGAGTTTTTGCGACTCGTGGGGTTCCGCAGGGCTCAGTGCTGGGTCCTTTGCTTTTTGTAATATATATCAATGATTTAGACTTTAATGTAGGGGGTATGATAAAGAAATTTGCAGATGATACAGAAATTGGCCGTGTGGTTGACAGTGAGGAGGAAAGCTTTAGACTGCAGGAAGCTATCGATGAACTGGTCAGGCGGGCAGAAAGGTGGCAAATGGAATTCAATCCGGAGGGGTGTGAAGTAATGCATTGAGCAGGGGCAACAAGGCCAGGGAATACACAATAAATGGGGGAATACTGAGAGGTGTGGAGGAACAGAGGGACCTTGGAGTATATGTCCACAGATCCTGAAAAGTAGCAGGACAGGTCGATAAGGTAGTTAAAAAGACATATGGAATACTTGCCTTTATTAGCCGAGGCATAGATTATAAGAGCAGGAATGTTATGCTTGAATTGTATAAAACACTATTTAGACCACAGCTGGAGTACTGCGTGCAGTTCTGGTCACCACATTACAGGAAAGATGCGATTGCACTGGAGAGGGTACAGGGGAAGATGTTCCCAGGATTGGGGAGGCTGGGGTTGTTGTCTTTGGAACAGAGGAGGTTGAGGGCAGCTTTAATTGAGGTGTATAAAATGATGAGGGGCCTGGATAGAGTGGATAGGAAGGACCTATTTCCCCTCGCAGAGGGGTCAATAACCAGGGGGCATGGATTTAAAGTAATTGGGGGAGGTTTCGAGGGGATTTGAGGGGAAATGTCTTCACCCAGAGGGTGGTGGGGGTCTGGAACTCACGGCCTGAAAGGGTGGTAGAGGCAGAAACCCTCACCACATTTAAAAAGTACTTGGATGTGCACCTGAAGTGCCGTAACCCACAGGGCTACGGACCAAGAGCTGGAAAGTGGGATTAGGCTGGGTGGCTCTTTGTCGGCCGGCACGGACACGATGGGCCGAATGGCTTCCTCCTGTGTCGTAATTTTTCTATGATTCTTTATTTTTATTATCTATCTATTACTCTCTTCTCTCCTCTCTCCTTGCACTCTCTCTCCTTCTCTCGCTTATCTCCCTCCATCCTCTCTCTCTCTCTCTCTCTTCACCTTCTCTTCTCCCCTCTTCCCCCCTCCCCTCCTCCCCCCTCCTCGCCCCCTCGTCCTTGCCCTCGCCCTCGCCCTCTCCCTCTCCCTCTCGCCCTCCCTCTCTCTCTCTCCCTCCCTCTCCCTCTCTCGCTCTCTCTCTCTCTCTCTCTCTCCTTCCCTCTCTCTCCCCCCCCCCTCTCTCTCTCTCTCATCACCCTGCCCACCCTCCCTGCAGTCCCGATGGGCTGGGGCTATGGGTGCATCTCCTGCACAGGCGCCAGTGGCTGGGCCAGGGCGAGGGCCAGGCTGGGTTGTATCAAGAGCAGGAACAGGGGGAGCTGGAGTCGCGATAGTGACCACAGGTAGTGGTGTCATTACAGCAGGAACCGGAGTGAGGGGCGATAATGGGGGAGCAGGATATGTCAGTGAGCTCAGGAGTGAGGGAGGCTCTGTACTCCAGGTAGGGTCAGTGCCTTCAGGGGAGCACTGAGCAGGCTGGAGAAGTTGAAGGTAAAATGATTTTACACCTTTTTAATTAAAGTTTTTAAACACATTTGAGAAGTGACTTGGCTGGAAGGTTACTGCAAACCAGAGAAATGCCGGGGAATCGCAGCATAAAGACAGAGTGTGGTCCACACTACCACCTGGTGGTCATGGCCTGAAACTGCAGCCAAAATTTTAATTTTTACCAAATATACTCAAAATAGCGGCTATTGTGCCGGCATGTGCAGCTGTGTTCACCGTCATATTGGCTTTCATAGCGAGGGGATTTGAGTATAGGAGCAGGGAGGTGTTACTGCAGTTGTACAGGGCCTTGGTGAGGCCTCACCTGGAATATTGTGTTCAGTTTTAGTTTCCTAACCTGAGGAAGGACGTTCTTGCTATTGAGGGAGTGCAGCAAAGGTTCTCCAGACTGATTCCCGGGATGGCTGGGCTGACATATGAGGAGAGACTGGATCGACTGGGCCTGTATTCACTGGAGTTTAGAAGAATGAGGGGATCTCATAGAAACATATAAAATTCTGACGGGTTTAGACAGGTTAGATGCAGGAAGAATGTTCCCAATGTTAGGGAAGTCCAGAACCAGGGGTCACAGTCTGAGGATAAGGGGGAAGCCATTTAGGACCGAGTTGAGGAGAAACTTCTTCACCCAGAGAATTGTGAACCTGTGGAATTCTCTACCACAGAAAGTAGTTGATGCCAGTTCATTGGATATATTCAAGAGGGTGTTGGATATGGCCCTTACGGCTAAAGGGATCAAGGGGTATGGAGAGAAAGCAGGAAAGGGGTACCGAGGGAATGATCAGCCATGATCTTATTCAATGGTGATGCAGGCTCGAAGGGCCGAATGGCCTACTCCTGCACCTATTTTCTATGTTTCTATGTTTCTATGTCATTCCGCCTGTGAAACTGTTAGATTTAGTACATGCAGAAATCCTGAAGTTGTGGTCGGTCATTCGGAGCTCCAGCACAGGCTGCGCTGTGCCCCCCCCCATCTCCCGCCTTTTCCCCGTGTGGGAGCACCGAGTTTTGCTCTCTAACATTTTTTTAAAGTTAGAATTTTAGGAGTGTATTCACTTTATTTTTCGCTGTCTGTGAGAATTCTGCCTTTTGATTGGTTGCTTAGATAGCCTGTTGATGTCACAGCAGTTTGCACAAGGTACGTTCTCGACTCGGGGATCGCGAGACTCTTGTGCGGAGCTTAATCCGGGGCCAGTGGCAAACGCCTTTGCTTCATTGCTGAACGCAAATTCCGGGCCGGTGTATTTTGTAATGTTATGTGATAGAACATTTTAACATTGAAACGTTCTATCACTGCACCACCTACAGACATAACTGTTATTGCAAGTCAAAGTAAAAAAGACTTGCATTTATATAGCACCTTTCATGACCACCGGACGTCTTAAAGCGCTTTACAGCCAATGAAGTACTTTTGAAGTGTAGTCACTGTTGTAATGTGGGAAAGGCGGCAGCCAATTTGTGCACAGCAAGCTCCCACAGACAGCAATGTGATAATGACCAGATAATCTGTTTTTGTTATATTGATTGAGGGATAAATATTGGCCAGGACAATGTTGATACTTTTATAATGGAGAGAAATATATTGACACAACAACTTATATTTATATAGCACCTTTAACGTAGTAAAATGTCCCAAGGTGCTTCACAGTTTGACACTAAGTCACAGAAGGAGATATTAGGGCAGATGACCAAAAGCTTGGTCAAAGAGGATGACCTAGGGGTTTTCAATGCAATTTGAAATGGAATATGGAGACCCAGTTACTGATTTTGATATATAATAGATCTGTTCTGCAGGCTAAAATCTTGATTTAAAAAAAATCAAACTAAAGTGGATTCATCGGCGTGCAGCAAGTGTAATTCATACAAGTTGTTACATTTTTAGACTGGTCAGTTAATCTTAATGAATCTCCGCAACTTTTTACTTTGTATAAAACTATTATCTGACGGAGTGGTGTGGTGACACAGCATCTTGGAACACAAGTACGTGATGCTGCAAAGTTCTGGGCCCAGGTTTGAATCGCTTCCTACCCCTCCTGAGTTTCTGCTGTTGGCTGCTTTGCGATGGGAATGCATTGAGGCGACATCTGGGCCTTGAGTTAGGAGATGGAAGGGATGGGGGGGAATGGGGGAATTCCTTGTCGATAAGGTAGTATTAGATGATGTACTGGCTAACTGGCTGCGATACAATTGGCCTAAATTTCTAATTAAAATTGCTGAATTGGTCCAGAAATAGCAAGAGTGTGAGAATTGTGTATTTTCCAAACTGATTCTTTAGCAGTCAGTTTCCTCAGTGATTTACTGAAGTCTTTTGTTGCCAAGTGACATTGTTGCTCATTGTTACAGACGAAGGATCCAATGTGTGCACAAACCGGCCGCCCTGCACAGAGACTGACTTTTTTCAAACACATTCACCATGTGACGCTGACAGAAAGGTAGCGAAATTTTGCACTTTTTTTTTACTGTAACATTTATGAATATAAATGCTATTTTTTTTCATCCATTTGAAATGGATCCCCGGCAAACACTGACAGCAAACAAGTAAAGGGGCCAATGTGCCCGGTAATTCTCTGTGGGCGCACGGCCCGCTCACATTTCCGCACATGCCGGTTTTTCCATTGTAAGCCAGCACGCGGTCTGCGCCAGAATATCGAACGGGACCCATGTTAAAAGTTCAGTGTTTAATATAGATCCTGAACTTCAGTTGTGTTGTCTGAGGTCTGTACAATTTGATTATTGAGTAAATATAAGGACAGAAATCCCATTTGTCATTTTGCCGATGTGAATAACTGATTCTGAGTGATCACGTCTGTTCCTGACAATCTGGCTGTTTTTTCTGGGATTCTGCTGCTTATTTCCGGGGACGGTAGCATTGTGGTTATGTTACAGGACCAGTAACCCAGAGGCCTGGACTGATGGTCCAGAGACGTGAGTTCAAATCCCCCCACGGCAGCTGGGGAATTTAAATTCAGTTAATTAAATAAACCTGGAATAAAAAGCCAGTGTCAGTAACGGTGACCATGAAACTACCGGATTGTCGTAAAAACCCATCTGGTTCACTAATGTCCTTTAGGGAAGGAAATCTGCCGCCCTTACCCGGTCTGGTCTATATGTGACTCCAGACCCACAGCACTGTGGTTGACTCTTAACTGCCCTCTGAAATGGCCCAGCGAGACACTCCGTTATATTCAAGAAGGCGGCTCACCACCACCTTCTCAATTAGGGATGGGCAATAAATGCCGGCTTTGCCAGCGACACCTACATTCCATGAATAAATTAAAAAATTAATTTGGGGTAATCAGGTAACTACAGGAAATAAAATTTGATGGTAAAACTTTTTCTGGAGTAACCAACTGAAGGTCCAATAAATGTTTAGCAGAAAGTCACCTGAGAAATCTGCATTTAAAGGAAAGTGAGTAGACTGTAGTAACAAGACTGATTTCACAGTCAACGTGAGTCACTGCCGACTTGGCCCAGGATTGGAGCATTTGCTTTGACGCCAACTCGAAATGAGTCACTCGCCCCTGACTAGCGGAGAACTTTCAGGGCACGGAGCCTGATTGGGGAGTTAGACTCCTGTATCTGCCGAGCTGCTAACCAGACTCTGCAGCCTCCGACGTTTTGTGGGGGGCACTTGGAGGGAAAAAAAAATATATATATATGATTTTAGTGCCCAAAAAAAAACTTTAAAAAAAACAAAAACACAAAAAAAAACAAAAAAAAAACACAAAAAAGGGCCTTGTAAATGTTTGGTGTGCCCCCCAGATCGGGGTGCACGATTTAAGGATTAATGTTTCAGTTTCCTCCCAAAAGAGTTCTGCAGCCTCCGACGCACAAACATTGCGTGCGCTTTATTAAAACCCGCTGGCACAGCTGGCCTTCAGGGACCCGTGCTGCATTGTTGATTGTCTTGTGATTTGGATCATGTTTGTTGATGGTCAGTGTTAACATTTAGTACGGGGCCAGCAATAGCACTGATGCTCCTCCTGGTCCCCCCACACACACGCAAATACTTTACATATTTAAAGAAAACAACAAAGTCGCTGATTTTGGAGGGCTGCCAGCCGTCACTTTAATGCTCGACACTGATGGGCGGAGTGTGCGTGGAGCCGCTCTGCCCAATCGAATCTCAAAGCTGCATTAGGGTGCTGTGCTGTCGTAGGGTGCCTATTGCTAATAGTGTTAATAAATGATAATACACAGCGAGCTGGCCTTTAAACTGAACGAAACACGCGTGTGCGTGGACTTGTAACTGGACCGCGTAGCCCGTTAAAGGGACGGCGCGGCCCAAAGAAGAATTAAAGGGAACATCGCCTATTGGCCGATCACAGTGAGGCTCTCACCTGAAGCAGGTGGGTGCCTGGGCCGGGGTGTGGGTCGGAGATGGGCAGTAAGTGTATCGGCGCGATTTCCTGGGCACTGCCACCCCTTTGCTGCCAAGTGGAGGGAGTTAAAATCGGCTCCCGTGTTTTTGACTCTGTGCCTAATGTTTCAGCATTGGGGATAAAATTGAATCTTAAATAAAGAATCATAAGCTGAGGGGCCGAAATTGCTATCTCAGGCGCTGCACCTCATTGGAGGGGCTCCCAGTTGTCAGAGCGGCACTGAGTGGAAGGGGGGGGGCCTTTGGTGGAGTTGGTCGACAAAATAAAATGGTGGCCTGGCGCACACGGCCACCCGGAGGCGCTAAATGGGCGCACAAAAGGGGCAATTTTGGCCCCGAACCGTGTTTGAAAATCTGGCAATGAGAAATCTGTGGCTCCACCAGTTTCATCGTTTTACCAACTAAAATACTGAGATGTTCCACTTTAAAACGATGCAGAAATGAACCCTTTACAAAACTGAGGAGAGATGAACAAATACAATTGTGATTTGTCATTTGTTTTATGCTCAATCATAAAGATCACGTGGCTAATATTGTGCTCGTCTGCTCTGTCATTTCAATAATGTATAAAACACTTTGAACCCAGGAAAACCGAGCATTTGATCATTGTTTCACAGACTCAGATCATGTACAAATGGATAACGCCCAAGCTTTGCAGGGAGGATATTAAAAAAGCGATCAAGCTCCCTCCTTCGGGAGAGAAGAAGCCATGCCCTCCCTGTAACCCTGGCTTCTACAACAACGACACGTCGACCTGTGCTGCCTGTCCTTCGGGAACCTACTCGGACGGAATGAGCTGTAAGCGTCCTCATTTTATTTATCTACTTTTACCAGTTTTATAAACGCAGCAGTTGTTGAGCGTAAGTGCGTTGGCCCGAAGGATACAACCACGGCCTGATGTGGTCCTCAGCCGCTCTGACAGTAGGCGGCCCATGTTTGACTGATCGCTAGTGGGAGAGCAATTCAGCTGCTGCAGGCTGAGGGCTGAGTGCTACTCAGTTACAGAGGATAAACGGCAAGATTCCTAATGATTGCCGGCGAGTCAGCGCTTTGGAAAGTGGGATGTTGTGCGAGATTTGGGCTCCGTTGTGATCTCCTCCGGGATCCAATAGCCTGCGAACCCTCATTGTCGAGTTGCAGAATGTGTGTGGAGTGGTCAGTCGGGAGAGGGAGGGAGCTGCACCAGCCCAAAGAACTATCCCCCAGCGAGAGTCATTGTCGGAGGAGGAAACATTTGGGGTGCGAGCTGAAGCAATAAGCAGCCCATGTTTTAGGAATTGGTTTTGTTGTTTGGGCCGACTTTCAGCGAAGACCCTGAGTTACAGTGCGACCAGTGATCGGGATGCATTTGGTGTTGGTTTTCTGCAACAAAACGCTCAAGGTACTTCCCTGGGCTGGGGAGTCTAGAACCAGGGGTCACAGTCTCAGGATAAGGGGTCGGCCATTTAGGACTGAGATGAGGAGAAATTTCTTCACTCAGAGGGTGGTGAATCTTTGGAATTGAGGGACTAATTAGCAATCTTGTTGTGCGAGGCCCCTTGGGGAAGAGTGACCATAATATGGTAGAATTCTTTATTAAGATGGAGAGTGGCACAGTTAAATCAGAAACTAGGGTCCTGAACTTAAGGAAAGGTAACTTCGATGGTATGAGACGTGAATTGGCTAGAATAGACTGGCGAGTGATACTTAAAGGGTTGACGGTGGATAGACAATGGCAAACATTTATAGATCTCATGGATGAACTTCAACAATTGTACATCCCTGTCTGGAGTAAAAATAAAACAGGGCAGGAGGCTCAACCGTGGCTAACAAGGGAAATTAAGGATAGTGTTAGATCCAAGGAAGAGGCATATAAATTGGCCAGAAAAAGCAGCAAACCAGAGGACTTGGAGAAATTTAGAATTCAGCAGAGGAGGACAAAGGGTTTAATTAGGAGGGGGAAAATAGAGCATGAGAGGAAGCTTGCCGGGAACATAAAAACTGACAGCAAAAGCTTCTATAGATATGTGAAGAGAAAAAGATTAGTGAAGACAAACGTAGGTCCCTTGCAGTCGGACTCGGGTGAATTTATGATGGGGAAGAAAGAAATGGCGGACCAATTGAATAAATACTTTGGTTCTGTCTTCACAAAGGAAGACACAAATAATCTTCCGGATGTACTAGGGGACAGTGGGTCCAGTGAGAAGGAGGAATTGAAGGATATCCTAATTAGGCGGGAATTTGTGTTGGGGAAATTGATGGGATTGAAGGCCGATAAATCCCCGGGGCCTGATTGTCTGCATCCAAGAGTACTTAAGGAAGTAGCCCTAGGAATAGTGGATGCATTGGTGATCATTTTCCAACAATCTATCGACTCTGGAGCAGTTCCTAGGGACTTGAGGGTAGCTAATGTAACACCACTTTTTAAAAAAAGGAGGGAGAGAGTAAATGGATAATTATAGATCAGTTAGCCTGACATTAGTAGTGGGGAAAATGTTGGAATCAATTATTAAGGATGAAATAGCCGCGCATTTGGAAAGCAGTGACAGGATCGGTCCAAGTCAGCATGGATTTATGAAAGGGAAATCATGCTTGACAAATCTTCTGGAATTTTTTGAGGATGTAACTAGTAGAGTGGACAAGGGAGAACCAGTGGATGTGGTGTATTTGGACTTTCAAAAGGCCTTTGACAAGGTCCCACATAAGAGATTGGTGTGCAAAATCACAGCACATGGTATTGAGGTAATGTACTGGCGTGGATAGAGAATTGATTGGCAGACAGGAAGCAGAGAGTCGGGATAAACGGGTCCTTTTTGGAATGGGAGGCAGTGACTAATGGAGTGCCGCAGGGCTCAGTGCTGGGGCCCCAGTTCGTTACAATATACATCAATTATTTAGAAGAAGGAATTGAATGTAATATCTCCAAGTTTGCAGACGACACTAAACTGGGTGGCGGTGTGAGCTGTGAGGAGGATGCTAAGAGGCTGCAGGGTGACTTGGACAGGTTAGGTGAGTGGGCAAATGTATGGCAGATGCAGTATAATGTGGATAAATGTGAGGTTATCCACTTTGGGGGCAAAAACACAAAGACAGAATATTATCTGAATGGCGGAAGATTAGGAAAAGAGGAGGTGCAATGAGACCAGGGTGTCATGGTTCATTAGTCATTGAAAGTTGGCATGCAGGTACAGCAGGCGGTGAAGAAGGCAAATGGTATGTTGGCCTTCATAGCTAGGGGATTTGAGTATAGGAGCAGGGAGGTCTTACTGCAATTGTACAGGACTTTGGTGAGGCCTCACCTGGAATATTGTGTTCAGTTTTGGTCTCCTAATCTGAGGAAGGACGTTCTTGCTATTGAGGGAGTGCAGCGAAGGTTCACCAGACTGATTCCCGGGATGGCAGGACTGACATATGAGGAGAGACTGGATCAACTGGACCTTTATTCACTGGAGTTTAGAAGGATGAGAGGGGATTTCATAGAAACGTATAAGATCTGACGGGACGGGACAGGTTAGATGCGGGAAGAATGTCCCGATATTGGGGAAATCCAGAACCAGGGGACACAGTCTTAGGATAAGGGGTAAGCCATTTAGGATTGAGATGAGGAGAAACTTCTTCACTCAGAGAGTTGTTAACCTGTGGAATTCCCTGCCGCAGAGAGTTGTTGATGCCAGTTCATTGGATATATTCAAGAAGGAGTTAGATATGGCCCTTACGGCTAAAGGGATCAAGGGGTATGGAGAGAAAGCGGGAAAGGGGTACTGAGGGAATGATCAGCCATGATTTTATTGAATGGTGGTGCAGGCTCGAAGGGCCGAATGGCCTACTCCTGCACCTATTTTCTATGTTTCTATGTTTCTATATTCAAGGCTGAGATCGATAGATCTTAGGACTCTAGGGGAATCAAGAGATATTGGGATCAGGCAGGAAAGTGGAGTTGAGGTCGAAGATCAGCTGTGATCTTATTGAATGGTGGAGCAGGCTCGAGGGACCGAATGGTTCCTGTTTCTTATGTTCTTAAATCTCCTTTTTATGTGGATATTCTGTTTTATGTGGAAAAGTTCCAGAAGTTTTTATAAACAGGGAAAGTAAAAAAGAAAATTTGAAGTGGACGGATATTCTCCCCTCTGTACAGTGATTTGTGATGTTCCTGATCCCCGTAGTCTACAGGAGTCTGCTGGGCCGCAGTGCACAGTCCAACAGCGTTTTGTCGATCAAAAGCAGCCGACAGTGATGTTTGAAGAGCACCGATCCCCGTATCTGGGCACATTAGTGAGTGCAGCCTGGGTAACATGGAAAAGCACAGAAGACCATCAAATACAGAAATGTTTGAGAAACCAATGGTGCTCTTTATGTCGGTAACACTGTCTTTCTCACTCAATTTTCATCCAGCCTGTAAGCAGTGCCCCGCTGGGACTGAGCCCGTGCTGGGCTTTGAATACAAATGGTGGAACACCTTGCCTGCCAATATGAAGACTTCGTGTTTTAATGTTGGAAATTCGAAGTGTGACAGAATGAAAGGTAAGTTTTGATAAGAGGATGTATTCTCTCTTGTGATAAAAACAGAAAATGCTGGAAATCTCAGTGGGTCAGGCAGCGTCTGTGGAGAGAGAAACAGAGTTCGCGTTTTGGGTCGATGACCCTTCATCAGAACTGGACACTGTTGCTCATGCTTTCCAAGGCTGTGAAATTTGCAATTGAGGCATTGCAGAGTGAAGCTCCCTTTGTTCTACCCGATCAACGCACCTTAATCCCAAGAAGAGTGCGTCTACTCTTGCGTTTTCCCCACTATCTATGTCAGCCATTGCCCTTGAGTGAGATTGTCCAATGAGGCTGGATTATGGTGGGTCCTGTTCTGCAGAACCACACCTGTTGGGAACTGGGTTGAGATTGCCGGACTAATTTTGGTTTTGTAAGGTCCTTACATTCATTCGCGAGAGAAAGCTGTTTGCCAGCAGCCAGCAGAGTATCTTGGCTGGATTTAAACCAGTGTACAATTAGTGAAAGGGAGGGTAGTAATTGTGATATCATTGTACAACTGCTAACAAGCACAGCCGACAAGATGGCTTCTGAATAGAAACTGTCATCATGTGACCTTGCCACATGACCTTTTATGGTTAATACATCAGTCGTTATGTTACAGCAGTAGTCCACTAGTAGGCACTATAACAGTAATTTACGTGCTATTGAGCAACTAAGACAATGTGAAGTAAAGTGCAAACCAAGTACTTTGCGAAGGACAAGGTTTAGGTTGTTCGAAGTGAAGTTGCTCATGTGTTTTTCTTTCCTTTTGTAGGGTGGGAGGTGGCCGGAGATCACGTTCACAGTGCAGTTGGAGGTTCTGACAATGACTATCTCATATTAAACCTGCACATTCCCAGCTTTAGGTCTGGCACATGTAGATTTTGCTGAAGCGATTCAAAAATTGACTGAAGATCTTGCTATTCATTGAATGGAAGCTTCTAACGCATCTTCTGTTATTGTGTTTAGCTCACCAATTTCAACAATGCAATCCAGTGGAATGGAGGTTGGGAGGATCACCTTCATTTTTGAGACTCAGTGTGCCGGACACTGTGAGTTATACTTCATGGTGGTGAGTGCATAGAGCCGTAACATTTCACAGCCTGAGAGAGCCTTTGGTCCATTACACCTTGGCCGACTCACTAACCGAGCTGACCACTCAGTCGCTTTGCCCATATCCTTCCTTTTTTTTTCTTTCAAAAATATTTATCCATTTCTCCCTTAAAATCTGAGACAGATTCTGCTTCCCCCGTTGTTTTGCGCAGGTCTTTCCATATCGTAACAATCCTCTTCACAAAAAATATTTCTCCCAAAATCGCCTCCTCGTCCTACCTTCAGCCAATTTGCCCTCGATTGCGGGATAGCTTCTTGAGTGGCCAGAGTTCCTAGTGGTGGGCAGTCCACTCCCGCGATGTTCTGCTAGTCACCGGTACCGGGCTGAGCCTCAGGACCTGTATCGATTTGTGATGAGTTCACCTTGCATGAAGATATGAGTGAAGCATCGCAAGCACATGCCAAGCCTCGAGCAGTGATCTTGTGTCACTTTTCCCAACCGTAGTATTCGTGCTATAAATGCCTAAGCTGTGTCAGCCGTGTTTCAGTGGGCAGCACTCTCGCCTCTCAGTCCGACGGTCGTGGGTTCAAGTCCCACTCCAGGGGCTGGAGCATAAAAATCTCGGCTGACACTCCCAGTGCAGTGCTGAGGGAGTGCTGCACTGTCGGAGGTGCCGTCTTTTGGATGAGACGTTAAACCGAGGCCCCGTCTACTCTCTCGGGTGGACGTAAAAGATCCCAGGGCACTGTTTTGAAGAAGAGCAGGGGAGTTATCCCCGGTGTCCTGGGGCCAATATTTATCCCTCATCATCATCATCATAGGCAGTCCCTCGAAACGAGGATGACTTGCTTCCACGCCAAAAAAAGGACGCGTTCACAGGTGTTTCAGTGAAGGACCCGAACTATATCCTGAAGGGTGGAAGATGCCTGTGGGTGGATTGTTTTAACGTGGGGTGACCGTTGCTCACCAGCCACCACACGGGCTTGACAGAGCGAGGTCTTGGTCCAGTGGCAAGGGTTAACCAGGACGACTGGAGACCTTCTTCTGCTGCACGGACCTAGTGCGCACACATATCGCAGTGTGGGTTGGGCCCGTGCTGCCCCTGGGCCCCTGGCATAACAAAAACAGATTATCTGGTCATTATCATATTGCTGTTTGTGGGAGCTTGCTGTGCACAAATTGGCTGCTGCGTTTCCCACATTACAACAGTGACTACACTCCAAAAAGTACTTCATTGGCTGTAAAGTGCTTTCAGACGTCGTGAAAGGCGCTATAGAAATGCCAGTCTTTTTCAAATCTAGTTTAAATTGGCTTTGATGAATTTGGCAAAAACCGCTTATTGACACTGCACAGAATCAAACAATTCCATGGCAAGGTGAGGTAGTGCTTATCACTCGTGTATCTTCAGTTAATTGTTTAGGCTCATAATGCCATATTTGAAGAAATAATGTGATGTTGATTAGGGATATTGCGGGTAAGCGTTTGAATATTCTTATTAAATATGGGAAGTTTATATTTTTTATTTTACAAGTGTAAATTTAAAAAACAAATACTTATTGCCTTCCCAGGCTGACTTGTTGCAAGATGATGTTTTGACAGTACCTTGGCTTCCAGGATATCCTGCTGCCCTTTGCTCTCTGTCGAACAGCAGGAGTTACTGGGAACTTTCATGCTTGAGCACCTGACTACAAAGATTACACGGGATATACAACACAGAAACAGGCCATTGGGCCCAACCAGTCCGTGCCGGTGTTTATGCTCCACTCGAGCCTCCTCCCGTCTTTCCTCATCTAAATCTATCAGCATAACCCTCTATTCCCTTCTCCCCCATTGGCTTGTCCAGCCTCCCCTTAAATGCATCGATACTATTCGCCTCAACCCCTCCCTGTGGCAGCGAGTTCCACATTCTCACCACTCTCTGGGTAAAGAAGTTTCTTCTGAATTCCCTATTGGGCTATTTTATATTGATGGCCTCTAGTTTTGCTCTCCCCCACAAGATAGTGACTGCCATTGCCGTTCTGCAAGCTAAGATTTTTGGTAAAAACTTCTAAGTTTGCAATGCGAGCACTTGATGCGCACAGACCGGAGGCCCTGAGCGGTTGGGAGTTGGCTGATGTTGGCTGGGGCAGCAGCTTGACAGGTCCAATTAGCCTCAGGACCTCTGGGTTTGAGAGTGAGATCAGCCAGAGGGCCCACCGCTGATCGCTGTCCATGGACCTGTGCTGGAAGAATGAACAGGCGTGAAATGGGACTGTATCGGGCTCTGTTGCTTTCAATGATGCGATGCTGACACGCGCTGTTTACTCTCGCACATGAAGAGTTGCCTCTTGGGCGGGGCGCTGGCACCTAGTGGACCATATCCCAAACAGAGTCGGTGGCACCAGGCAGGGTGAGGGACAATACAAAGAAACATACACAATTCTTACTGGGCTTGACAGGGTTGATGCAGGGAGGATGTTTCCCCCGGGCTGGGGAGAGTCTAGAACCAGGGGTCACAGTCTCAGGATAAGGGGTCGACCATTTAGGACTGAGATGAGGAGGAATTTCTTCCCTCAGAGGGTGGTGAATCTTTGGAATTCTCTGCCCCAGAGGGCTGTGGAGGCTCAGTCGTTGAGTACGTTCCAGGCTGAGATCAATAGATTTTTGGATATTAAGGGAATCAAGGGATATGGGGATCGGGCGGGAAAGTGGAGTTGAGATCGAAGATCAGCCATGATCTCATTGAATGGCGGAGCAGGCTCGAGGGGCCGAATGGCCGACTCCTGCTCCTAATTCTTTTGTTCTTAAGAAAACATTTGGATGAGAAAAAAACTCTTAACTTTAAAGAGGATGCCATTATGTAGGGAGTTGTCTTGGAAAATGTGTTATAGTAATGACAGGTCACATTATTACACTGGGATAAAGATCAGGACATGTTCAACCTCTAATTTTCAGGATATAAATAAAAAGTCAACGACGGTTGTGGAATCTTGGGAGGGTAACAAAGAGCGACAGTCTTACACTCATCTCATCACGAAGAATGCCGCTGTGACCTACACCTGGGCTTTCCAAAGATCCAGCGTGCCACAAGAGGCAAGTCCGTGTTCTTTTAATGCTGTTGATCCTGAATGGAACAAGCTTAAAGTGGATAACAGGATAGATGAAGGTGTATTTTAACGTCCCATTAATATTGCAGGTCATAAGGTTTATGAATGATAACGTGAAGATCTACTCCATCGTGGTAAACAATGCGGAGAATGGCGTGGCCTCGCACTGCCGTCCATGTGCCCTGGGCACGGACCAGAGAAGGCCCTCTTGTGTGCAGTGCCCAGCTGGGCACTATATCGATAAGGACACCAATAAATGCAAGGACTGCCCACCCAACACCTATCTCTCTGCTCACCATGCCTATGGCATAGAAGCTTGCATTCCTTGTGGGCCCGGCAGCAAAAGTAATAAGGTATGTATGTGCCTAACCAAAGTACTGTTGCCCTACAGAGCGAGAGATTAACATTGATGAAGGTAGATTATTATTTAGGTTGCCGCACCTCCTGGGCCTTGCTGCTATGTTGGATGCAGTTGACCACTCCGTCCGCCTGTGTCCATCACCCCGCCTAACCTGGTTCCACTTCTACCTGAAGTCAGCACACCTCCTGCCAGGGTTTTTCCTGCTGCCCCATGTGTAATGTACGTTTGTAGAGCGGTTGAGGTCCAGGCAGCGGGTGGTCGAGGGGGTCATTCAGCCCGACTGCCTGCCTCTCTTCCGCGGTTACATCCGAGCCAGGGTGTCCCTGGAGATGGAGCACGCGGTGTCCACCGGTATGCTCGCGCCCTTCCGCGAGAGGTGGGCGCCGGAGGGACTGGAGTGCATCATCACCCCCGGCAACCAAATTTTAATTTGATTTAAGTTTACTATCCAAAGTTTAATTTGTTTCATTGTGTCAGTTTTAGTGCCCCCCCCCCCTGCTTTAATCAGGGGGCACTTGTAATAATATTTCAACAAAAGAGTTGTAGAGCTGTTGAGTTGGGAGTGGCTTAGCCAGTCATGTGATGTTCACAAGACTCAATAAAACCCCAGCCAGTTGGGTTCGGGGGATCCACGATGAGGCAGGTGGTTGTGAGCCTGGTGGATGAACCGGTAATGTGTAGTGTGATTGTTAAACCTTTGCTAATAAACCAACTGGTTCTTAATAGCAATGTGTTGCAATGAATTCTTAAGCAAAGGACCCATGAAGCAAATACATTCCACCCTGTAAGTCACCTTGTGTGTACCAAGACTCCACCCTTTGTTCCCATGTTTTTCAGCTACATGCTGACCCTTAGTGACATCGACCATGGGGACAATTTTCACATGTATGTTGATGACAGGCAGATCTCCAACTCTGCCACCACCCTCAGCTCCTACGCCACTATTGGAGCGTTATTGAGACAAATTCCTTCAACTTAGCATTGGCAATTGTTCATCTGCCTCCATACCTCTGTCCCCCCTCCATCTTTTTGTCTGCCTGTTTGTTCTGTTTGACCTTGAGCTCAGCGTTAACACCCACATGCTAACCACAATAAGAACATAAGAAATAGGGGCAGGAGTCAGCCATACGGCCCCTCGAGCCTGCTCCGCCATTCAATAAGATCATGGCTGATCCGATCTTGGCCTCAACTCCACTTCCCCGCCTGCTCCCCGTAACCCTTGACTCTCCTGTAGTTCCAGAATCTGTCTATCTCAGCCTTGAATATATTCAATGACCCAGCCTCCACAGCTCTCTGGGGCAGAGAATTCCACAGATTCACGACCCTCTGAGAGAAGAAATTCCTCTTCATTTCCGTTTTAAATGGGCGGCCCCTTATTCTAAAACTACGCCCCCTAGTTCTAGATTCCCCCACGAGGGGAAACATCCTCCCTGCATCTACCCTGTTAAGCCCCCTCAGAATCAAACACGTCAGTTTATGTCTCTGGAACTTCACTTGCCAATGCCTCTGAAACCCCTCTTCATGCCTTTTGTTGCTTCCAGACTCAGGTCTTCCAATTCTTCCTTTGCTGGCCTTCCAAGCTATGTGCTTCACAGGTTTCAATTCATCCAAAAGTCCGGTTCCCTTCCAATCACTGTCCTTGCTAAGCTTCATTGCTTCACCAACTTCCAATGTATTGATTTCAAAATCCATGTCCTTATCTACAAATCCGTCTATGGGATAATTGTTTGTCAGCTCCTCCAGCCCCACGTTCCATCGCATTCTCTGTTCTTTCACCAACAACTCGTATTTATATAGCGCCTTTAACGCAGTAAAACGTCCCAAGGTGCTTCACAGGACCAATTATAAAACTGAATGTGACACTGAGCCGCATAAGGAGATATTGGAGCAGGTGACCAAAAGCTTGGTTCGAGAGCTCGAGGTTTTAAGGAGCGTCTTAAAGGAGGAAAGAGAGGTAGAGAGGTTTAGGGAGGGAGTTCCAGAGCTTGGGGCCCAGGCAGCTGAAGGCACGGCCGCCGATGGTGGAACGATTATAATCAGGGTTACACAAGAAGCCAGAATTGGAGGAGCGCAGAGATCTCTGGGCGGGGGGCTTGTGGGGCTGGAGGAGGTTACAGAGATAGGGAGGGGTTTCCTTTGTATCTGCTGTTCCTTTTGTGCCACCTTTGATAGCAGAGCATTCAGCCACGTTGACCCTACTTTCTGGAATGCTCCTCCAAATCCCCTGCCTTGCTGCCTCTTTCCGATGCCGACAAGTGTCACCTCCAAGCCTGCCTCCATCTTATCTTGGATTACTATCCCTACCTCTTCTCCCACCACTGTTTTGAGTCTGGTTATTTTGGCCTCTGTGTCAATTAATTGTGTAAGTGATGTTACATCATTGCAAGTTGTTACAGAATTCCAAGTTTCTAAATTTTCCGTCAAGGTAACAGTCCCAAACGGTTTATCAGGCAGTGCTCCTGCAAGAGCGTGTTCACAGAGTGATGGGACGTTGGCCACGTTTGTACAAAGTAGGCTTTGCAAGCTGGGCTAGCTCAGGATCTCGGATTATTGGAGAAGTTGCAGGGGACTCCCAGGGTGGGTGGCGCCTCTGGTACCCAAAGGTGTAGGATTCTTACGCTGCTAGCTGTCCGTCACCTGTCAACACTAACTTACTGCCTGTGTGACGTGAACCCGTTCCCAGACTGCCTTGCATCATTCTAACTACTGCCGTTGAAAACCGAAACGGCAAAAGCTGTCAGTGTGTGAGGGTTATGTTTCTGAAATAACAGAAATGTCACCTTAATAAATTCACTCTTTCCACCCGACTGCAGGGGTTAAATTACGAGGAGAGATTACACAAACTAGGGTTGTATTCCCTGGAATTTAGAAGGTTAAAGGGTGATCTGATTGAAGTTTTTAGGATATTGAGGGGAACAGAGAGGGTGGATAGAGAGAAACGATTCCCGCTGGTTGGGGAGTTGAGGACAAGGGGCACAGTCTAAAAATTAGAGCCAGACCTTTCAGGAGTGAAATTAGGAAACACTTCTACACACACAGGGTGGGAGAGGTTTGGAACTCTCTCCTGCAAACGGCAATTGATGCCGGATCAATTGTTAATTTTAAATCTGGGATTGATAGCTTTTTGTTAAATAAAGGTATTAAGGGATATGGGCCAAAGGCCAAATGCAGTTAGGTCACAGATCAGCCTTGGTCTCATTGAATGACAGAGCAGGCTCGAGGGGTCGAATGGCCTCCTAATGTTCCTATGTTCCTATAATCTTAAACGTGGTTTGCACTCATCACCTCTGTGTGTTTATTTATTTTTAATAATATAACTATGCTGGGACCCCCATGTGTTGACAGTGCAAAGTATATGTGTGGAAAGTGAACGCGGACATTATTGCAGCCACCAATAAATGCGATCGTGTGTAGTGCTGAAGCTGTAATATAACGTGAACACTGATTGCTTCCTCCCCCCAGGATCACTCCATTTGCTTCAACGACTGCTCTTTCACTCATGCCTTGGAGAATCACACTTTAAAATTTGACTTGAGCAATTTTAGTGGCATGGCTTCCATAATGAACGGGCCCAGCTTCACTTCCAAAGGGACAAAGTACTTTCATTTTTTTAATATAAGTTTATGTGGAAATGAGGTAAGCTTTTTTTCTTCTGTTGGAAGTTTAAATTAACTCTGATCTGTGATGATTAATAATTACTGAAATGGTGCAGAGGGGTTTTCTGATTAACACATTGGGCTCAAGTTTCGGAGCCCCGCTAGAACGGCGCACATCGGAGAGACCCGCCTAATTTGTAGAACAGAAATTGCGCCGAATACTTACCTCGCGATTCTCCGATATCTGTCGGCCCGTTTCCAGCGCGGCGCGGCGCGGCAGGAGCTGCTGGGGGCGGAGCTACAGCCCTGCGCCTGAAACAGTGCCGGCAGCTGCGTGCGTGCACAGTAGCTCCCGGCCCTCCCAGCGCATCCTGTCTCCGGGGCGACCACCCTATCCCTGGCCGAAGGGAGTCGCCTCAATCCCGGGCGAGTGGCCGAACACCGTTTACCTCATCGGCGGTGGGGCCTACCCGCCCGGCCTCTCGCTGGGGGCAGGCCCCACCCAAAGTGGTATCGGCGGCGGTGATCGGGCCCGTTCGCCCGGCATCTCCTGGGAGGGCCCCGTCTCAGCGCGCTGTTGGAGGGCTCCCGGTCGGTGCTGCAGGAGGTGAGTAGAAACTTCATTTTTTATTTATTGATTGATTTTTTTTATTATTATTTTTTTTGGATTGATTTGTTGGTTGATTTATTGATTTATTTATCATTTATTATTGATGATGGCTCTTTATTTGTAAAAGTGAAGTGTGTAATAATGTTTGTAACCTTCCCTCCCTGTCCCCCCCCCCCCCATCTCTCGATCCCTGCGCCTAATTTATAAGTGTAGGCAAGGTTTTTCTGAGCGTACAAAAATCTACACTTATTCCATTCTAAGTTAGTTTGGAGTAAGTTTTCGCCTAAACTTGCAAAACAGGCGTAAGTGGCTGGACATGCCCCCTTTTGAAAAAAAAATCTGTTCTAAAATGAAATTATTCTAACTCACTAGAACTGGAGCAAACTAAGTGCTGATAATTGCAATTTCTAAGATGCTCCATTCTAAACTAGTTGCTCCAAAAAAATAGGAGCAACTCAGACCGAAACTTGAGCCCATTATTACCAATGTTAGTGTTTCGTTAATAACCTTAGACTGTGCTGTCCCACTGAATTTGGCACCCAATCTAACTTTAAACTTAATGTGCGCCATTCTTACAATTACTCAAAACAGTAATTTTAAATAATTGTTTTGTACTTTAAAATCTGTTTCAGATTGCCTGGACTGGAGAATTTTAGCTATGAGGACAGACTGGATAGGCTGGGGTTGTTTTCTTTGGAACAGAGGAGGCTGAGGGGAGACTTAATCGAGGTGTATAAAATTATGAGGGGCCTGGAGAGAGTGGATAGGAAGGACCTATTTCCCTTAGCAGAGTAGTCAACAACCAGGGGGCATAGATTTAAAGTAATTGGTAGAGGGATTAGAGGGGATTTGAGGAAAATATATTTCACCCAGAGGGTGGTAGGGGTCTGGAACTCAGGGCCTGAAAGGGTGGTAGAGGCAGAAACCCTCACACATTTAAAAAGTACCTGGATGTGCACTTGAAGTGCCGTAACCTACAGGGCTACGGACCCAGAGCTGGAAAGTGGGATTAGGCTGGATAGCTCTTGCTAGCGAGATAGGCTGGTGCGGACACGATGGGCCGAATGGCCTCCTTCTGTGCTGTAAATTTCTCTGATTTCTATGACCAGTTAAAATGAATCGGAACCTGAAACTGATAAAACTAGACTTTATTCTGTGCAGAACTTTATTCCTATTGGTAACAGCTTGAGTTTTATGGAATGCTTTTTGGTTTTGATTTTTGAAAAGTCCACTAAATACTTCGCTGGGTTGTAGAAATCTTGACTATATATTAATCACAACTTGTTTAAAAAGCTTATCGTAACTGAAGTGTGTGAATAAAATTACAATACAATTGTATATTCCAGTCGGCACCATTTCCTGTAGAATTCCACATGTTCAAAGTCTGAAATACAGCTAAAAATATGAAAATCTGTATATGACCAGTACATAACTTTTTATATTGAACAAAGGCATTGGTAGTGATAATACAGAATAACTAAAACATGCTTAATTGTGACTATTAAATATTTGCACACTAGATGCCAATTATTATCCTGTGGTGGTATCTTTGAGTTATCTTCCAAGGTTTGTCCCCTATACCTTATGTATAGAATGTTCTCGGAGATTTTCCATTGGCCCTTACAATTGGGTGCCAGCACTCTGAAACATATTGGGTCGGAGGCTTCCTTCGGACGAACGCCTGGTGGTCCCGGAGACGCCTTTGATCCCGGTCGGACGCTTCATTTGCTGTGCGGCACTCGGGGAGATGTCTTCCCCGTACGTACGGACATACTGGAGTCACGTGGGCAGGGACCACCAATCACTAGACAGTATTCTCATTGATAAAAATGGGCGCTGTAAGACTCCCATTACTATCAATGAGAAAAAAAACCATAAAACACCCAAACACAGCACAGTAAATATATAAAACACCTCACATATTTAAAATTAATTGAAATTAAATGTTTTAGAAAAAAATATATTTTTTGCAATTTTTTTTAATGTGTTTTAATAGGATTAAAAATAAACTTAACTTAATGGACAGGGTTTTTAACATAAAAATGAATAATTACATTTAATTTTTATATGTTTTAAAACTCTTACGCTGGTAAAAGTAAGCTATACACCTGTTTTTTTTTAACCCGGCGTAAGAGTTTGAGGGACATTTGTGGGCATGAGTTGGACAAATAAACCGATCTCTCCCACGCGGATGTCCTTCTCCCGGGGATGCGGAGGATCTGTTCGGAGTAATCTTCAGATCGGAATAGCCGGTTTTCGGCGCATGCTCATCGCGCCCCGAGAACCGGCGTTAGCGAGGCCTCGCTGGGTCTGTGCGCACTCCGTACACACCCGGCGAGGACGGGATTTGCGGCTAATTGTTGTGTGTGTTTTCCGCTATCTTTGTGCATTCGATGTGTGGAAATGCATCACAATGCTGAAGATTCTCCAAAAAACAAGCTGCTGTGAAATCTGTACACGTGGCTTCTATTTAGGACTGAGATGAGGAGAAATTTCTTCATTTATCTTTAGAATTCTCTACCTCAGGCTCAGTCGTTGAGTATATTCAAGACAGAGATCGATAGATTTTTGAATATTAAGGGAATCAAGGGATATGGGAATAGTGCAGGAAAATGGAGTTGAGGTAGAAGATCAGCCATGATCTCATTGAATGGCGGAGCAGGCTCGAGGGGCCGGATGGCCTACTCCTGCTCCTAATTCTTGTGTTCTTATTTGCCTAATATGGAGTATTAGGGACACAGCACGGGTAAGCTTTCTGCTGCTGCTCCAGCCTCTTGGCTCGCTGGATTGCGTGGAGTATGAATAATTCCAGCCCCAGTGACAGACCTAACCCTCCTGGTCTCACTGACCAGCCATCCTGGATCACTAATCATCAGCTGTACTGTGGGGCACTGCCGACCTCGGGTATTAGATTCCCAAGTCCGCTATGGATGTCATCTCGGAGTGAACTTTATCCTAAAGAGTTCCTGATTACTTCTTCTCCTCCCCCACCATTTAGTTGTGACGTTTGACACTTCACTGGTTGGACGAGTAGTTATGAGGAGCAGCACGACTCATTATAAAAACGTTGGACTACATTGCAACCATTCTCCTGTCCACATCGTGAGCTCAAACCATTCTGTTAAATTGAGGTTCCACAATTAGATAGGAGGACTTTGAGCAGCAATTGCCTCCTGGTCTGCAATCCAACCCTGATGGACACGGAATCCCGGATATAGGAGCATTTGTCCCCATATTGATGTCCCAGAAATCCTCATTAGTTTTTTGTGATGGAAGGAGATATCTCTGTCTGTCTTTGTTGTTCTACGCAGTCAATTCCAATGTCATGTACCGGTGAAGGGTGTTTATTTGTCAGTGAATGAGGCACCACCCTTCCTGTTCTTGTACTGTTTCTACATCTTGCAGGATCTGCATGAGGGGCTGAATGGCCTGCTTCCTGACCATTGCTGTGCCCTTCCAGGCTGCCCTCTGCGGATAGCAATTCAGTGATAATACGCACACTTTCTGCCCCACCGCTCCCGTGGTCTCCGCCAGAAAGCCTCGCTGGTCGTTCTGGCTCCGATCAAGAACTGAGTGGAGTGGGGAAGTGTAATGTATTTGCTTCACAGGTCCTTTGCTTAAGAATTCATAGCAACACATTGCTATTAAGAAGGAGTTGGTTTATTAACAAAGGTTTAACAATCACACTACACATCACCAGTTCATCCACTAGGCTCATAACTGCATACCTCATCGTGGATGACCTAGACCCAATTGACTGGGGTTTTATTGAGTCTTGTGAACATCACGTGACTGGCTAAGCCACTCACAGTGCAACAGCTCCAGAAACCTATGAGCATACGCAGCGGGGCATACATTACTGGTTCCAACACTTGCATTCTCTCAGTCCATGGCCCTGTACAGCACTGCAAAGTGTAGCACCGCCCCCAATTTTGAATGAGTTGGAGTGAATGCCTGTGACCATGGTTTTCACTATAGAAACATGGAATGGTTATAGCACAGAAGGAGGCAATTCAGCCCGGCGAGCCTGTGCCGGCTCTCTCTCAGTTGGTCCCACTCCCCCGCCCTTTCCCCGTAGCCCAACAAATTCCTTTTTTTGTTTTAATCCGTGTGATAGAACTTTGTAAAGTTTGCGATGAAGAAGATTCCATTGCCGGTATCAGCATGGCACTACATCGGCCCAACCTTTGTGAGACAGTCACTGTACAATCTTAGCACAGAAGAAGGCCATTCGGCCCATCGTGTCCGTGCCGGAATAAATTGGAATCACAGTTGGAATAAGAATAAAGTTTTTTTTCCTGGACGGGTCCTCATGCTGTTGTTATTTGTCGCCAGTATAACTTTACAGAATATATATCTGTAGGCGGCCCTGGTGAGGAAGTTGTGTGATGAAAGTAAAAGGCCTTTTCTATAAACCAGTCCTCTTTGAGTTTGTTTTAAATGTTAATTAAAAGTTCTGTGTCAATCCCTGAACCATTTGAATTCCTTTATCTCCTTGCAGGGAAAGAAGATGGCCATTTGCTCGGATAATGTCACCGATATAACGGTGCAGGATGTACAGAGCGAGTCAAGTGACCTCGGCAGTTACGTTTCTTCCTTTCTCTGTCAATCAACTATCATTCCTTCAGACGGGAGGAGTTTCAGAACTGCTCTGTCATCTCAGTCCATCAGCCTGGCTGATAGCTTTCTCGGTTAGTTCCGGTTGAGTATTGGTGGGGCAAATTTTGGGAAGTTTCTTCATCTGAATTTTAGAAAACTCTGCATTTGAATCTGGTACTGTGCTTTTGGGCATGGTGTTCAGAATATTGACCCCCCAACACTTGGGGTCAGTCGATACTGATTGTGCTGTAGTTGGTTGCTAAAGAGGACGCAGTGTTGGTGTGTGTAGGTGTGTATGTAGTAGTATTTGGGACCTGTTTTCTGTGGGTGGTGATTGTTAGTGTATATAGTGACACTTATTTTATTTTTTGATTCGGTCGTGGGATGTGGGCGTCGCTGGCAAGGCCGGCATTTATTGCCCATCCCTAATTGCCCCTTGAGAAGGTGGTGGTGAGCCGCCTTCTTGAACCGCTGTAGTCCGTGTGGTGAAGGTGCTCCCACAGTGCTGTTAGGGAGGGAGTTCCAGGATTGTGACCCAGCGACAATGAAGGAATGGCCGATATATTTCCAAGTCAGGATGGTGTGTGACTTGGAGGGGAACGTGGAGGTGGTGGTGTTCCCATGCGCTTGCTGTCCTTGTCCTTCTAGGTGGTAGAGGTCGTGGGTTTCGGAGATTCTGACCACAAATGGTGTTTTTATTGTGTGATTAAAAGACTTAGAAGGTGTTAATTGTTGGGGGTTGGGTGTGGGGAACTGTCCCATTTCTGACCTTATGATGGAGGGAAGGTCATTGAAGAAGCAGCTGAAGATGGTTGGACCTTGGACACTGCCCTGAGGAACTCCTGCAGCGACGTCCCGGGTCTATGACAGTCAACAACATCAGCCTGTTTGTCTTATACGACTCTAGCCAGGGTCTGTCTGGATTGCTTGTAGTAACTGTTCAAGAGCAGCCGAAAATAATGCTGCCAATTCTTTGGAATTGGGATTACAAAATATGCAACATCGAAAAGAATTATGTGTAGGTTCCCAGATTGTTTCTCCAATGGATGTGAATAGCATTTATCACTCTTTTAGTGCATGTCATTGAAAAAAGTTTGGGGCAATTTTTTAATCAAAAGATTATGTCTGAGATATGAGACAAATTATTTAAATGACTTAGGAAAGATAAAGTTAGAAAGTAGCTTTAGATATAACTATGTCAATATTGCAGTGAAAAAACAAGTTATTTACTATTAAAAAGTGAAAAACGAATGGCCCAGATTTTGCGGTCAGCTGCGATTGAATCACTTACACTTGTCCATGGAGTTTCTGTGGGGTTTTGTACTGGAACTTGTGGTGCCCTCTACAGGGGTCTGGAACCTGTGTAAACACCACAAGCAATTGTGTATCTCCTTAACCAATCAGGCTGAAGAATCCTTATTGAGGCACGCAGAGTCTAAACCAGGAAGTGTAAGTTTGAATATTTAATTCAAGGTCCGTTCAGGTACAGAAAGTAAAATAAAGCGAGGGAAAAAAAGATGGGATTAAGAGATAAAAGAAACAAAGAAAAAGTTAAAAGGAAATTATTAAAATTTTAATGAAAAAAAATCTCCAACGACAATTAAAATCTGAAGGAATGCGACTTTACACTTAATTTTCAGTGCCAGAGAGGTTGTTCAACAGTAATTAAGAATTATCATGCTTACACAGGAATGGACAAATGCTAACGCTTTCTGGAGTGTTTAGTGTAAGTACAGCAAATTCGCACCATTCCACGTGTTTCAATGCCGAGTATCTCCGTAAGATACTGGAGTAGCGAAGCTTCTAGACAGGCAGGGCAACTTGGGACAGCAACGTCCTGATTTCCAGCTTTAACTGTGCAATGTGCAGTTGCCGAAATAGCCTCACCGTTATTTTTATTGCAAAATCCGGGCCAAAGTTTTCTTTTTATAAACTGCTTTATTGGGTCTGAAATAGTTAGAAAAATTTCAATATTTTCTATGAAGTTGTCAAGTTAGAAGCAGGAATCTTTGGGCTTCTGTACAATTTCAATACTGCTATTGGCTATCAGGAGGCATGCAATCTTCTGCAATTGGAGATCTTTGCTAAAGTTTCATCACAGTCTCAATTGCTGATTGGGCAAGGCTTTTGTAATAAATGGGGCATTTGAGAAAATTGATTATCTCAGCTATTTATACTTCTTGCTAAAGTGTTTTGTTCTGAAATGTATTGATTTTCTTGTGTTTTGCCAGGAGCAAGTGTTGAAACATCAATGCCGAATATTACCGCGAGACCAGACCACTTTCCTGCTTCCACAAACCACATACCTGACATCAATTTCTTCTACGTGTAAGTGTACAGTGGGAAACAGGAGTAGTGTTTACTGCATGTGGTTTGGGTGAGGGAAATGGATCACTATCATGTCTATGGTTTCCCCCACGGTGCCCATCTGATCGCCAGAAACAGCGCAATGGTTACGTGCTTCCCAACATGGAGGGGAAAAATAGGTTCCACCTGCGTTATGTTTAATAAAACAGAAAATGCTGGAAATACTCAGCGGGTCAGGCAGCGTCTGTGGAGAGAGAAACAGAGTTAATGTTTCGGGTCTGTGACCCTCTGTCAGAACTGGGAAAGTTCGAGATGTAACAGGTTTAAAGCAGGTGTAGGGAAAGGGGGAGGGGAGGAGGAGAGCAGGAACAAAAGGGAAGGTCTGTGATTGGGTGGAAGGCAGGAGTGATTAAATGACAAAAGAGATGATGGCGCAAGGCAAAAGGAGATGGTAATGGGACAAGTTAAGAAACAAAAGATGAGTCTAGAGAGGGTGTAAACGGAAGTGACTGAATCATCAACAGCTGCCGTGGGAAAGAGAAATAAAAGTAAACAAAATATAGGGGCAGGGGTTACGGTCTGAAATTGAAGGGGGGGGCGGAGCAGGCGGGCAGAGGGGGCACGGAGGGAGGGGTGTGGGCTGAGGAGAGGGTTGGGGCAGGGCGGGTTCCACCCCACAGCCAGTGACGGAGCAGTGAATGACTGACCCCAACTTCGGGATTTCCGTGTTCGGAAGCGCATGTGCTAAATCCTGAAGTTGTGGTCGGTTTCAGAGGGGTAATAACAGCGAAGGCTGTCCGTTCGCCGCTAGTGCCCACCGCAACATCCGGGTCGTTGTACGAGGCTCATCACTTTGAGTGTATTTTGGTGAATTTTTGTAGAGCAATGTCATTACTGCCAGATAGAGGACTTTCTTTCACTCACCGTCATAATCAACCTCCCCAAGCTCAACCGAACCGCATGCAAGCTAATCCTTGTGTTCTCCGATCCACATCTGCTCCTGAATCCCACCCTCTGCCGATACTGCTTACTGCAGAGCGAGAAATATTCCTGCTCCCACACTCGGTACGAGACTGCCAATCATTGGATTGTTTTGTGCTTGCTCTGCCCAACGCTTGCCCCCAGGGGTGTGAGCTGAACATTGACAGTCATTGTCATCTCCTTACTGCAGGTCCTCACTCTCAACAACCTCGTGTGAGAATGGTCGAGGTACAGTTGTAACACTGAGATGTAATCCGGGGAAGTCTGGGCAAGGAGAGATTTCTGTACCGAGGTACTTGCTGTGACCACTGAATGTTCCGTATGTTTAATGACGTGGTGTAATGCTGATACTGCAAAACTACCTGTGATGAGAATGTTCCGGTGCACCATTTCATTTACCCGCACTTTCCAATAATGAGAAATCCAAGAACCTTGGGGAATAAAGGGATATGGGGATCGGGCGGGAAAGTGAGGTTGAAGATCAGCCATGATCTCATTGAATGGCCAACTCCTGCTCCTATTGTTTATGTTCTTATGTTATGTTCTATTCTCACTCTCCTTCTTGTGCTCTCTCGCTCCCCATTTCCATCTCGCTCCCGCTCTCGCTCTCCCTCTCTCCCCCTCCCCCTTCCCCTTCCCCTTCCCTTCCCCCTCTCTCTCTCCCTCTCACTCTTCCTCTCCCTCTCCCTCTCTCTCTCTCTCTCCCTCCCTCCCTCTCTCTCTCCCACTCCTCATCTCTCTCCCCCTCTCCCTCTCCCTCTCCCTCTCCCTCTCCCTCTTCCTCTCTCTCTCTCTCCCTCTCTCTCTCTCTCTCTCTCTCCCGCTCTCTCTCTCTCTCTCCCTCTCTCCCCGTCCCCCTCCCCCTCCCCTCTCCCTCTCCTCCCTCTCCCTCTCACTCTCTCTCTCTCCCTCTCTCTCTCCCTCTCTCTCTCTCACTCCTCATCTCTCTCCCTCTCTCTCTTGCTTCCCATCTTTCTCTCTCGCTCACCCTCTATCTCTCATTCGCTCTTTTGTTCCCCATCTCCTTCTCTCTCTCTCTCTCTCTCCCCACACACCCCCCCTGTAGTGTATTTGCTTCATGGGTTCTTTGCATAAGAATTTGCTGTAAAGAACCAGCTGGTTTATTAGCAAAGGTTTAACAATCAAACTGAACCCGACCAGTTCATCCACCAGGCTCACAACTGCACGTCTCATCGTGGGGAACCAGAACTCGATTAACTGGGGTTTTATTGAGTATTGTGAAGATCACATGACCTGGCTACGCCACTCACAGTGCAACAGCTCCACAAGGCTGTGAGCACGCCCACAGGGGCACACATTACACCCCCCAATTCTTATGGCGAACAACTTCTTTCCACAACCAAGACATTGCTCTCAGATTCTTTGAGATTCCCTCTGGCCTTCATTGCTATCCATTTCCTCCTCCCCTCTTCCTTCCATTGACATCCATTTTCCCTCTTTCTCTCAGTCCCACGCCTACCCGAGTGTTCCCATGTATTAACTGGCTGGCCCCACTTTGCCTCTGTATCAACCAAAGGAAGTGATTCTGTGCACTGCACAATTCAGAAGTGAGTTCCCCTTTCCTGCACAACCGCATTACTCAACGTCCAGAACCCTTGCATTCGGGGCAGCAATGGCCTCTGCATTCAGGACTGAGGAGGAGGAAGCTGGCCTGATTCTGTCAACAAATACTGCCACGCTAACCGAGCCCTGACAACCTCTGTGTAAACAGCCGCCAGTTGGCATGTATAGAAAGAAGAAAGTCTTGCATTTATATAGCGCCTTTCATGACCACCGCACGTCTCAAAGCGCTTTACAGCCAATGAAGTGCTTTTGGAGTGCAGTTACTGTTGTAATGTGGGAAACGCGGCAGCCAATTTGGCAACAGCAAGCTCCCACACACAGCAATGTGATAATGACCCAGATAATCTGTTTTTTTGTTATGTTGATTGAGGGATAAATATTGGCCCCAGGACACCGGGGATAACTCCCCTGCTCTTCTTCGAAATAGTGCCATGGGATCTTTTACATCCAGCTGAGAGAGCAGACGGGGCCTCGGTTTAACGTCTCATCCGAAAGACGGCACCTCTGACAATGCGGCACTCCCTCAGCACTGCCCCTCCGACAGTGCGGCGCCCCTTCAGTACTGCCCCTCCGACAGTGCGGCGCTCCCTCAGTACTGCCCCTCCGACAGTGCAGCGCTCCCTCAGCACTGCCCCTCCGACAGTGCGGCACTCCCTCAGTACTGCCCCTCCGACAGTGCAGCACTCCCTCAGCACTGCACTGGAGTGTCAGCCTAGGTTTTTGTGCTCAAGTCTCTGGAATGGGACTTGAACCCACAACCTTCTGACTCCGAGGTGAGAGAGAGTGCTGCACACTGAGCCACAGAAGGGCTAGAGCAAAGCTTCTGCTTAATAATGTACCTCACTACCAAACTTGATAATTGGCCACTTTTAGGATTTTATTTTCAAGCGCTAAACGATGGACCATTTTTTAACATTTTTTCAGCTATTTCCTCCTGCACCAGCCAGATTGCTTTTTCCAAAGATTCTGTTTCTCACTTTATACCTGCTGGTTGAAGGGTGATTTTAGTAAACATGAAGATTACCGAGTGGGATCGCAATGCTCATCGCTTCCTTTAATGGATGCAGTGTTTTGCCTGACTAACAGTTCCCTTTCTCACCCAGTGCCTGTCCAGGTGGAACCTGCGATGGATGCACATTCCTCTTCCTGTGGGAAAGTGCGGAGGCCTGCCCGCTGTGTACAGTGGACGACGTTCATGAAATTGAGGGAGCTTGCAAAAGTGGTATTCAGGTATGCTGCAGGACACGGCGGAACGCTAGATCATTACACAATCAATTGAAGTTCGTTTGAGCAAGATTAAATGTTTGTATCTTATGGCATGTTTCCCCAAATATTTTACATTATTGAAGAGTATAGTTATAATTAATGATTAAAACGTCAGATTTAAAACCTTGGCATGCAACTTAGACCCAAGTGACTATTGCATTTAGTGGAGTGCATGTAGAGAACAGCAGAAGTGTCCCATGGATTCTCTCTTGAGTGGTCTAGGATAAATTCTTAAACGTGAATCAGTGCAGCTAACCTTCAGGAAGGAACCTTCCTTTGTTGAACCTTCATATGCAGTAGGAACATTCTTCCGTCCCATGAGGAGGGAGAAGAGAGACCCTCTGAGGATACCATCAGTTTCTGAGCCATGACCAATTTGGGATAACCTTGGCGATCATCGCACCCCAGTGTTTGCGTGATGTTCACACTCCTGCCCCACGCAGGCAAGACCAGAGCTGGGGGCCTTCAATATAAGATCGTCACTAATAAACCCAATGGGGAATTCAGGAGAAACTTCTTTACCCAGAGAGCGGTGAGAATGTGGAACTCGCTGCCACAGGGAGTGGTTGAGGCGAATAGTATCGATGCATTTAAGGGGAAGCTGGATAAACACATGGGGAGAATGGAATAGAGGGAGATGGTGATGGGGTGATGAAGTAGGGTGGGAGGGGGCTGGTGTGGAGCATAAACCCCCGCACGGACCTATTGGGCTGAAGGGCCTGGTTCTGCACTGTAAATACTTGTAATTAAACATTTAAAATTCTGATGGGTTTGGACAGGTTAGATGCAGGAAGAATGTTCCCAATGTTGGGGAAGTCCAGAACCAGGGGTCACAGTCTGAGGATAAGGGGTAAGCCATTTAGGACCGAGATGAGGAGAAACTTCTTCACCCAGAGAGTGGTGGACCTGTGGAATTCTCTACCACAGAAAGTAGTTGAGGCCAATTCACTAAATATATTCAAAAGGGAGTTAGATGAAGTCCTTACTACTCGGGGGATCAAGGGTTATGGCGAGAAAGCAAGAAGGGGGTACTGAAGTTTCATGTTCAGCCATGAACTCATTGAATGGCGGTGCAGGCTAGAAGGGCTGACTGGCCTGCTCCTGCACCTATTTTCTATGTTTCTATGTTTCTATGTAATCCCAGCAGCTCTCCACCTTACACGTCTGAGGACCTCCTTAGAACCACGTTAAAAAGTGTTACTGCTATGATGGCGCCATTTTTGTTAGGTTTTGGTTTTGAAACTTAGGACATGGGTCCACAAAAGCCTCCTCCCATCTCACTCCAGCAACATATCCTTCTATTCCTTTCTCCGTCATGTGATTTATCTAGCTTCCCTTTACATGCATCGAAACTACTGCTGTAAGTTCCCAGACGGGACCGCAACAAACCCAGACAAACATTACCTCCAGCCAAGGGCTCACGGGATGTGGGCGTCGCTGGCAAGGCCGGCATTTATTGCCCGTCCCTAATTGCCCGTGAGCCGCCGCCTTGAACCGCTGCAGTCCGTGTGGTCATGCTCTTGTGGCTGGACTTTCGGTGCGTTGCCGCCTCTGTTTGCGCCCCGAAATTAATTCCGGGCGGGCGATCAGTTTCCAGCGCCCCGCTGGGACATTCGGTGCCGGGTTGGCGGGGTGCATGGAGCAGTACCGCCCGGGAGAGGCGAGCTGGTGTGCAGCGCCCTGGTTACAACACCGTTCCTAAATTTGTTTTGCGCCCGCCCTGCAGCGCCACCTGGTGGGACCGCCTGTGAAAGTGGGCGGTCCGGTCTGTCGCGGCCACAGTGAGGGAAGGAATGTCGACCTGAGGTAAGTGGGATTGTTTTATTCATTTATTTTTGCGATTTATGTTGTGGTGGTGTCAGTAAGAGATATGGGGCAAAGGCGGGTATATGGAGTTAGGTCGCAGATCAGCCTTGATCTCACTGAATGGCAGAACAGGCTCCTCAATTCTCCTCAAATTCCCTCTAATCCTTCCACCAATTACTTTAAATCTATGCCCCCTGGTTGTTGACCCCCCTGCTAAGGGAAATAGGACCTACCTATCCACTCTATCTACGCCCCTCATTATTTTATACACCTCAGCCTCCTCTGTTCCAAAGCAAACAAACCCAGCCTATCCAATCTTTTCCCATAGCTAAAATTCCCCACTCCCGGCAACATCCTGGTAAATGTCCTCTGTACCCGCTCTAGCGCAATCACATCCTTCCTGTAATGTGGTGACCAGAACTGCACGCTTCCGCGTGTGAAATCTGTGTTCTCTCTGCAAACTACCTGACATTGGCACTAAGAGTTTTTCCATCAAGTGCCTATCACGGAGAATGACTTTGCAATCTTGGTATGGTTTGTAGGATCTGGGGGCAGCTTTACTCGGGTATCCCAGTGACCATCTCCCTGCTGCTTCACAGATCATTGTTCCTGATGCCTTTGAAACTCAACCTTTGCATACAACAATCGTCAGTGCATCCATTCAAAACTTGGAACGGAGGATGTTCGATGTCCAAAGGAGAGATTGAGCAGACTAGGCCTATATTCTCTAGAGTTTAGAAGAATGAGAGGTGATTTCATTGAAACATACAACATTCGTACAGGGCTTGACAGGGTAGATGCTGAGAGGTTGTTTCTAGAACCAGGGGTCACAGTCTCAGGATAAGGGGTCGACCATTTAGGACTGAGATGAGGAGGAATTTCTTCACTCAGAGGGTGGAGAATCTTTGGAATTCTCTGCCCCAGAGGGCTGTGGAGGCTCAGTCGTTGAGTATATTCAAGGCTGAGATAGATAGATTTTTGGATATTAAGGGAATCGAGGGATATGGGGATAGTGCAGGAAAGTGGAGTTGAGGTCGAAGATCAGCCGTGATCTCATTGAATGGCGGAGCAGGCTCGAGGGGCCGAATGGCCGACTCCTGCTCCTAATTCTTATGTTCTTATGTCCTGGAACGGCGATCTCCTGTTAAGTTGACATGGTCGAAATGCATTTTTCAAGGTTGCGGAAGATAGACCACCTGTGGTGGGCAGTCCCACATTTTCCTGCAACTGCTCGAAGTGTAAAAATTAATCACTTTTATTTCTCGTTACAGGAAACCACGTATGTGTGGAAGGAGCCGAAAGTGTGCATTAAAGGCGTATCTCTTCCTGCGAAAAGTATAACCAATTGTGAAATGATCGACTTTTGGCTGAAGGTTGTGGTGGGAATCGGGGCATTCACAGCCGTCCTGCTGGTAATCCTGACCTGCTATTTCTGGAAAAAGAACAAGAAGTAAGTACCCACAAACTGTTCATCCAGCACTGGATGTGGGACAAGCAGTCTGACAATTTAGGAGTCGAGAGAGGTGGAGAGAGGTCGCTGTGAGGGAGAGCTGGGTGTCGTCAGCGTACATGTGGAAACTAACGCTGTGTTTCTCGATGATGTCACCAAAGGGCAACATGTAGATGAGAAATAGGAGGGGGCCAAGGATAGATCCTTGGGGGACACCAGGGGTAACGATGTGGGGGCGGGAACAGAAGCCATTGCAGGTGATTCTCTGACTACGATTAGATGGATAAGAATGGAACCAGGCGAGTGCAGTCCCACCCAGCTGGGCGATGGTGGAGAGGTGTTGGAGGAGGATGGAGAGGTCAATCCAACTGGGCTGAGGACAATCCCCCCCCCACCCCCCACACATCTTTTGTAAGTCTGGGAAATTAGCATAATTCATAGGAGCAGTACTGTTGTGGAGTATTTAAAGTTGCCGGCCTGACTGTCACCACTGTCACTGTCCATTAGAATAATAGATGGGAATGGAAATGTATCACAGGTCTATGTGGGGTCTGAGCTTTAAATGGATTGTTAAATGTTCCTTACTGTTTCTCACCTGTGCGACACAGGTAGGTGCAGTGTGTTTATATATAAAAGATTAACGCGTATGTGTGTGTGTCGGCATGTGTGTGTGCGTGAGAGCGTGTGTGTGTGTGTCCGTGAGAGCGTGTGTGTGTCGGTGTGTGTGTGTGCGTGAGAGCGTGTGTGTGTCGGTGTGTGTGTGTGCATGCAGATGTTGATTGCCCAGAGAAGAAACTTTGTTTTTTGCTTTTAAAGTGACTAAGTTGAGTTGTGCGTGACATCCAATTTAAGTCAAGATAGTGAGTTGCGTTTTATAGTGATGAACATTTCTGTCTGTTTTTGTAATCATTGCTGTATATGCTGTATATTTGTAGCGTCAAACAAGTAGTGTGGAAAATGTTGGAATCAATTTATTAAGGATGAAATAGCAGCGCACTTGGAAAGCAGTGACAGGATCGGTCCAAGTCAGCATGGATTTATGAGAAGGAAATCATGCTTGACGAATCTTCTGGAATTTTTTGAGGATGTAACTAGCAGAGTGGACAAGGGGGAACCAGTGGATGTGGTGTATTTCGACTTTCAAAAGGTTTTTGACAAGGTCCTGCACAAGAGATTGGTGTGCGAAATCAAAGCACATGGTATTGGGGGTAATGTACTGACGTGGATCGAGAATTGGTTGGCAGACAGGAAGCAGAGAGTCGGGATAAACGGATCCTTTTCAGAATAGCAGGCAGTGACTAGTGGAGTGCCGCAGGGCTCAGTGCTGGGACCCCAGCTCTTTACAATATACATTAATGATTTAGATGAAGGAATTGAGTATAATATCTCCAAGTTTGCAGACGACACTAAACTGGGTGGCGGTGTGAGCTGTGAGGTGGACGCTAAGAGGCTGTAGGGTGACTTGGACAGGTTAGGTGAGTGGGCAAATGCATGGAAGATGTAGTATAATGTGGATAAATATGACGTTATCCATTTTGGGGGCAAAAACACGAAGGCAGAGTATTATCTGAATGGTGGCAGATTAGGAAAAGGGGAAGTGCAACGAGACCTGGGTGTCATGATCCATTGAAAGTTGGCATGCAGGTACAGCAGGCGATAAAGAAGGCAAATGGTATGTTCCCCTTCCTAGCTAGGGGATTTGAGTATAGGAGCAGGGAGGTCTTACTGCAGTTGTACAGGGCCTTATTGAGGCCGCACCTGGAATATTGTGTTCAGTTTTGGTCTTCTAATCTGAGGAAGGACGTTCTTGCTATTGAGGGAGTGCAGCGAAGGTTCACCAGACTGATTCCCGGGATGGCTGAACTGTCATATGAGGAGAGACTGGATCAACTGGGCCTTTATACATTGGAGTTTAGAAGGATGAGAGGGGATTGCATAGAAACATATTAAGATTTTGATAGGACTGGACAAGTTAGATGCGGGAAGAATGTTCCCGATGTTGGGGAAGTCCAGAACCAGGGGCACAGTCTTAGGATAAGGTATAGGCCATTTAGGACTAAGATGAGGAGAAACTTCTTCACTCAGAGAGTTGTTAACCTGTGGAATTCCCTGCCGCAGAGAGTTGTTGATGCCAGTTCATTGGATATATTCCAAAGGGAGTTAGATATGGCCCTTATGGCTAAGGGGATCAAGGGGTATGGAGAGAAAACAGGAAAGGGGTACTGAGGTGAATAATCAGCCATGATCTTATTGAATGGTGGTGCAGGCTCGAAGGGCCGAATGGCCTACTCCTGCACCTATTTTCTATGTTTCTATGTTTCTCCGATGGGTGACCTTGCCTCTGCACCAGGGACGTCTGAAAGGAGGACTGATCTCCCAGCTGTGACAGTGCAATGGAGATCCCTGCAGGTCAGACCAGGGCTCCTCTCCATTGAGCTACATTGCTGACGTGTTGTCTGGGCGTGAGATCCGCCCCGTCAATTGGTTTAGGTTAACGGCGAACCACCTCATTAATGCTGCAACCAAAGTATTGGTGCACGTTGCCTCCGCTTCCCCCCTCACTTTCTCAGCCCGGTCTTTAATTTCCTGTCCAGGCTGGAGTACAAATACTCGCGGCTGGTGATGAATGCCAGCTCGAGGGAAGTGGAGCTGCCTGCAGCCGATAGCTGTGCCATAATGGAGGGAGAAGATAACGAAGATGACATCGTCTATTCCAATAAACCTTCTTTGCTCGGGAAGCTAAAGTCCTTAGCTTCAAAGGTGAGAAGCAATTTGCGCTCTTCATTATGTGGCTGGCTCAGATTGTCAGGTTGGAGCTGTTTGGGCCAACGGGGGGAAAGGGGCGAGAGCGAGAGTACTGAAGGGAAGAGCTACAGCGGCATTGAGATAGAAAGTGACAAATTAGTGAAGCGATAAACACATGAGGGAGAAGGAAATAGAAATTGATGCTGAGGGGGTGAGAGGAAGAGGGGTGGGAGGGGACTGGTATGGACCCGTGGGGCCGATGCCCTGCTCCTGTGCTGTACATTCCGTGTAATATATTTATACAGATGTACAAGTATTTTATAAATGACAAGATTTGTCTGTGTTTGTACACGCATGATGCAAAATGAGAATTTTTACAAAAGGATTGACTAATTTTAAAGTTGCTTTGTCATACAAAGCTAAGAACTATATTTAAAATCGAGGATTCATATTAAAACACAATTATATTTTAAATGTTTGAAATTATAGAACGCTTTGTGGAGGGGGAAAGGGTTATGTTGTTTAAACTAGTTTGACACCAGCTTCACAATTACAGATTGGAAATTGTCCGTGAGTTATATAGCTCTATTTCCTGAGCCCATTATTACCCCAATCCATTCACATCAAATATTTGGGCTATTTCTGCTGCGTTGTAATTAAAATATCGCAAATATATTTTTTTACAGAGAATTTAGATGAGCAGAGAAAGCCTATATTCTCTAGAGTTTAGAAGAATGAGAGGTGATCTCATTGAAACATACAAAATTCTTACAGGGCTTGACAGGGTAGATGCAGGGAGGATGTTTCCCCCGGCTGGGGAGTCTAGAACCAGGGGTCACAGTCTCAGGATAAGGGGTCGGCCATTTAGGACTGAGATGAGAAGGAATTTCTTCACTCAGAGGGTGGTGAATCTTTGGAATTCTCTGCCCCAGAGGGCTGTGGAGGCTCAGTCATTGAGTATATTCAAGGCTGAGATCGATAGAGATTTGGATATTAAGGGAATCAAGGAAAATGGAGATTGGATGGGAAAGTGGAGTTGAGGTTGAAAATCAGCCATGATCTATCGAATGGCGGAGCAGGCTCGAGGGGCCGAATGGCCGACTCCTGCTCTTCATTCTTATGTTAGAACCACAGCCATGTGAAAATTACGATGCTTGCTCTGTGGTGTTTGTTAAAATCACGCTGATGTGTGACAGCACTGGAGTATTCTTTAGTTCCAGAGGAACTAATTTATCAACTGGCAGAAAGTAGCATTTTTTGGGACTTGCAGTAGTTACAAGTTATATATTTGGCTCTCTCCATCTGTGAAAACTACTGACCTCCAATGTGTTCCCTCCATTTCTGTTTTAAATGATTTATTGTTGGGAACAGTAGAGGTTATGTTACTGGACAGTAATCCAGAGGTCGGGACTAATGATCCAGAGACATGAGTTCAAATCCCACCGCGGCAGCTGGGGAATTTAAATTCAGTTAATTCAATAATTCTGGAATAAAAAGCCAGTGTCAGTAATGGTGACCATGAAACTACCGGATTGTCATAAAAACCCATCGGGTTCATTACTGTCCTTCAGGGAAGGAAATCTGCCGTCCTTACCTGGTCTGGCTGATATGTGACTCCAGACCCACAGCAATGTGGTTGACTCTTAACTGCCCTCTGAAATGGCCCAGCGAGACACTCAGTTGTACCAAACCGCTACGACAAAGTCAGTATTGTGGGAGCACCTTCACCACACGGACTGCAGCGGTTCCAGAAGGCGGCTCACCACCACCTTCTCAAGGGGCAATTAGGGATGGGCAATAAATGCCGGCCTTGCCAGCGACGCCTATATAACAGGAACAAATAAAAAAATAGATTAAAAAAATGCAGATCTTTAAATCTGAAAATTTAACTGGAGTCTTGACTGAAATACAGCACGGTTGAGTGAGGTACAGGATTGTCAGCTCGATGGGGGGTTGGAGAAAGGGTGGAGGGACAGGTGGAGGATTGGCGAACAAAGGTTGGGGAGGGAGCAGCAGACTAGGAAAGTCCGAGGGTGGGGAGGGGAGTTCAGCTCTGATAACTCTATCAGTGCGGGGGAAACTGCCGTCTGAGAAATCCTGAGAGCAAGTTAAACCTTTGATTCTGCACCGAGACACGAGCAAATCAGAAGTTTTTATTGTGAAGTAAAACCAAAGTTTTCTTCCAATTTGTTGGGGAAAGTTTTAATTTCCTGTTGCTGTTTTTTAAGTCCCTCGTAAACACCTGCCATAAAGTAGTCCAACCAAATCCGCTGGAGCAGAGTCTAGTCAATAATTTATTTTTTATAACTTTTGTTATACAAGGACAAAGATGATATTTTTGAGTCTGTTCAACTCAAGTCGTCACGATCCCGCAATATATGAAGATGCGAAGTTGGCTTTGGAATGTTGGCGGGATTTGCTGTAAGCTGCGGGAGCACGTGTCAGCACTGACCATGTGGATGACAAAAAAAACTTCTTAAATACGACTGGACCTGAAATGCTTCTCAGAGAAACGTTTGCAGTCAGTCGCAGTTTGATTGCCTTATTGTGCTTGACAGACGGAGAATCAGACAAGTTTTTGCCAAAAGTGGCGTAAGCCTCTGGTTGCCAAAGTGACAACGTATATCTCAGGAAGAGTTTACATTCGTTCTTATTGACAGCTCACCAATACAATTGGAACATTTTTGTGCGTATTTTTCTTTGTGATTTTGTGTGGTTGTTGAGGTTATTTTGTTTTATTCCCCTTTTATCATCGCTGCAGTTAATTCCACTTCCTAGTTTTTTTAAAATATAGCTATATCAAATCTTACTATAAGTTCCATAATTTAAAATGCTATAATGTATATTTATGATGTGAGAAGCCGTATATAAACCAATATCTCAATGATTGAAACAATCTTGTAACGTTTACAAGACAGTGAACATCTTATAATGTATTTTTTTAAACCCTCCAACACCGTCCCTTCCTGTCAAGTGAGCAGGGTAAATCTGAGGGCTTTAGTTGCTTACTGCAGTAGCAGCGCTGTGTACGAGGAAGGTAAGATTTGGGTGAGTCTGCATTGAAAGTTATTCAGTCTGTGCATTATTTTAAAAATTGAGGTTTTGTTACAAGTTTGCAACAGACTGATTTGTCTGCGAACACTCCTGGTATCTGTCTGCCTCGCGCAGTCTGTCTCGACAATTATGTGATTGATTTAAAGTACATTTTCTTGCGTTGCAATCGTTTTAAATCACACTTTCCAACTTTACCCTGATGCCCGCTGAATCCCATTTATTTTATTTCCGAAAAGTAATTCTGCAAGTCAGCACTTTGATCATCTTTCAAGAAATGTTAACTTTTACTTCAACAATGTTTACCAATGTTCCCACATGCCAAAATGCCCAAATATATCAAGTTAATTACTTTCAATTAACAAAAGTGAAATAATATTAATGAATAGTTTATTGGAAAAGTGATACTCTAGAATTAACCAGAATAAAGTTACCAAGAGTGAACTTTACTGTTTTTAATGACTGTATAACTAACGAATGTCACAGGGATCCCATAGCACTTTGAGAAAAGTTTCATGAATAAGGGCCCTAGTTTATATGTTGTATGTTGTAAAAGTGATCGTTGTCAGAAACCCAGAGCGTTGGAACAACGTTTGGCTGGGATGGAATGAGCTTCTCGATTGGATTTTTCTCCTTTTACTGTTCACAATCACTTTTCTGTACCTCAGTGAAATTCCATGAATGAAATGCACAGCGTCTAAATCCAGTTCAGCAAAGACTGTTTCAGAGATGTGCTGGACGGTAATACAGAAATCAAACTTTAAAGAAAATTTAATAGCTTCCCTGCAACAGGAGCTGGTTGATCAGTGAAAGTGGCTGAGAGTGCCTCTTCTGCAGGTCATTGCTGCCAACAGCCACCAGCGGGCAGCAAGTCTTATTAAAACCATTTTCAAGTGCTCACGAGTGAATGCATTAAACGAACCACCACAGAACTGATGCTGCACTCCAGAATCTCCAGAATGGCAGATGGTATATTGCATTTAGCAGTCAGGTTTATGGTTCAACAAAACCTGTCGGCCAAATCAAAGTTTGACTTGCTCATGAATTGGACACTGAGCCACAAACCACACGTCAGCTGACTGGTTAGTGACAACAACAGACACAATTCTTTTTAATTAAAAAAAATAAATAAAACTAGCCAGACCAAAATGCCCCTTTGCAAGGCGGTGCTCTGCTTTGTATGTTCAGAAGGGAAGAAGTTGATGAACAACTTTGACCTTCAGTTCTGACAGCTGCAACGACTGTTTACAATATAAAGGAATTAGCGGTTGGCTATTTTAAAACTGTGAAGCTGTGTTGCACTATTTGAGGTAAATATAAAGGTGAAATGTTCCTTGAATTTTGCCTTTGCAGCAGTTACAGACGGGTTACTGAGGAAACAGCACTGCAGCATTGCTGCTAGTTTAAATGAAGGTACAGTTTAATTAGGTGTCGCAGTGAACTATAAAAGGTTGCAGATTATATACATATGTGGATATAATAGTTTTACGAATGTTTTCTGACTAAGGGGAGTGGTGTTTTATTTGTCATTTGTTTTTTGTTCAATAATCAACTAATTAGCTATAAAATGGGACTGGAAGATTGAAATGTTTGAAAATAAGAATACTTTTCAATGTACTTACAAAACTGGAAATAAGGAATGATGTTTTGAACGAAGCCCTGAGTTACACATTACCAGACAGGAATTACAAATGGTACTTTTGCTACACACACACTTTCACAACTGGACACAGCAGAGCAGAGTTTCTGCTTTGGTTGCAGCCGGCGATTCCAGCACAATTTGCGCCCAAAATTGCACCAGTTTGAAATGTTTCCGCCCCCAGTAACTCATTTACATATTGACGAACATTAAATCTGCCCATGACCCAGCGCTGTCGGGCAGTGTGTGGAAAGGTAATTTTTTTTAAATTGCTTTATAAAATATCCCTTGAAATATTTAACCTGGTGCAGTTTGATTAATGCAGCTGACAATGGGTTTATCACAAACAACACACACTTTAAATCACACTGTCGATCGCCATCTGTGAGTAACCTGATTTTAAATTACTGAAATTCACTTAAAAAAATATGTACTAAACTATTTTCTAGTTAGGTTAGGCTGGGTAGCCCTTGGTCAGCTGGCGCAGACTCGATGGGCCGAATGGCCTCCTTCTGTGCTATAAATTTCTATGATTCTATGATTCTATTGGTGAGTTGCTCAGTAACTCTTTAAAAAAACTCATTTAAACCCTTTGAAAAGCTGCCTGTTAGTGTCCGTGCGCCCCAAAGTTCCCGCTCCTCGAAGCGCCGCAAACGAGCGCAATGAATGGAAAGTCGCCCTGGGGGCGGGGCCAGTTTTGTGGGCAGGGCCAGCTTCCAGCGCAACGTTTTTAAAACTCGCGCAAAAGATCGCGGAAACTCGAGTTGCGCCGAATGCAATTTGCGGTTGAAATTCCGCGATCCTTTGCACGGTTATGCCGATTTCGGGGGAATTGTGCCGAACTAACCAGCCCAATGGAGCGGAAACTGCCGGCCAGGAACACGGCATAAAACAATATTGTTTTGTTTTTTGGACATTGTGTGCTCGGTTAGAATAAATCGCAATTTCCCTCTGAATATTCCTTGCATTGTCGGTACCTGTTGCTTTAAGCCCACGGCCGGTTTTATTTCCCCAAATGCAGTGAAGCATAAATATATAATATAGAGAAAAGCATTTTTAACCATGTACAGATGTCTGTCGCTGTATTTGGAGCAGAAGGTAGCACCATTTAAAATTCTTTACACGTGTTGTACATTCTAGTTTTTCAGAATTTGTGCATTGTAAGTATATTTTGTACTTGTGTGTTGTATCTATTTTTTCCCCTCTGAGTTGTACAATCATTGTTAACCAAAGTAGTAAATGGTCTTTGGTGTCATCTTTCCTAAATAAATGTCAGCAGTTTTGGGAATCCGTACAGCGTCTTGTGTCCTTATTTGTTTAGTGTGAAACAAGCGAGCTTTTCATAGTCTGATATTTTGGCACAAGCCTATAAAGCATTTTCTTGAAACTGTTAATAGTTTAACCACGATTATTCCACTATATTTTGTGGACTTTAAAGTAAAAAGGAAAAACAGCAAATGCTGGAAATTTGAAATAGAAACTGTTATATATGTGGACTTGTATTTACTCCGTACAGCCACCAGAGGGCTCATTCCCCGGAGTCCCAAGGGATCCCATAATCCCTTGGGAGCACATGTATTTAAGGAAGTCTCACAGGTTGGAGAGGCACTCTGGAGACCTGCAATAAAAGACTAAGGTCACACTTTACTTTGAGCTCACAGTGTTCAGTCTGACTCTTTCTCCATACACAACAGAAACAAAATGCTGGAAATATTCAGCGGGTCAGGCAGCGTCTGTGGAGAGAGAAACAGAGTTAACGTTCCAGGTCGCTGACCCTTCGCCAGATCTGAAACATTAACCCTATATTTTATCGCCCAGAGGCTTCCTGACCTGCTGAGTCTTTCCAGCATTTCCTGTTTTTAGTTCCAATTTCCGGCACCCACAGTATTTTGTGAAGCAGGGTGCGGAAAGATCATAACCTGTCTATTTTTCTGTTTCGAGGTGATGACTGACTGACTACTTTTAATTAACGTTTTCTCTGTTTATTGATGCAAAGGATTATTTCAGGAAAGAAAGATTTGTATTTCTGCAGCGTCCGTCATGATCTCAGGACGTCCCAAAGCGTTTCACAGCCAATGAATGAAAGTCTAATGTGGGAAACACAGCAGCCAATTTGTGCACAGCAAGCTCCCACAAACAGCAATGTGATAATGACCAGATCATCTGTTTTTGTTGATTGAAGGATAGATATTGGCCCCAGGACACCGGGGATAACTCCCTGCACGTCTTTGAAATAGTGCCATGGAATATTTTACATCCACCTGAGAGAGCAGACAGGGTCTCGGTTTAACGTCTCATCTGAAAGACGGCACCTCTGACAGTGCAGCACTCCCTCAGTACTGCCCCTCCGACAGTGCAGCATTCCCTCAATACTGCCCCTCCGACAGTGCAGCACTCCCTCAGTACTGCCCCTCCAACAGTGCAGCACTCCCTCAGTACTGCCCCTCCAACAGTGTGGCATTGCTTCAGTACTGCCCCTTCGACAGTGCAGTGCTCCTTCAGTACTGCCCCTCCGACAGTGCAGCACTCCCTCAGTACTGCCCCTCCGACAGTTCAGCACTCCCTCAGTACTGCCCTTCCGACAGTGCAGCACTCCCTCAGTACTGTCCTTCCGACAGTGTAGCACTCCCTCAGCACTGCCCCTCCGACAGTGCAGCACTCCCTCAGTACTGCCCCTCCAACAGTGCAGCACTCCCTCAGTACTGCCCCTCCAATAGTGCGGCATCCCTCAGTACTGCCCCTCCGACAGTGCAGCGCTCCCTCAGTACTGCCCCTCCGACAGTGCAGCGCTCCCTCAGTACTGCCCCTCCGACAGTGCAGCGCTCCCTCAGTACTGCCCCTCCGACAGTGCAGCACTCCCTCAGTACTGCACTAGGAGTGTCAGCCTAGACCTCTGACTGCGAACACTCCTGGTATCTGTCTGTCTCACGTTCAGTCTGTCTCTATAATTAAGTGATTGATTTAAATTACATTTTCTTGAGTTGCAATAATTTTAATCCACACTTTCCAACTTTATCCTGATGCCCGCTGAATCCCGCTTATTTTATTCCCGAAATGTAATTCTGCAAGTCAGCACTTTGATCATCTTTTAAGAAATTTTAAATTTTACTTCAATAATGTTTAGCAATGTTCCCACAGACTGTGCCTTTGCTTTGCTCAGTGATTAGCTGGAGCAAGTTATGAATGATCCCAGACTGAATGCAGGTTGAGCAGTCTGACCACGTGCAGCTAATGGAAGGGTTGAAAGGTAGAACGTGATGGTATCATGTGCAAGCTGCCCTGTGTCTACAGATGATGCTGCCAAGACACTGCATGCAGATGAGGAAAGAAAGAAAGACTTGCATTCATATAGTGCCTTTCACACCCACCGGACATCTTGAAGCACTTTACAGCCAATTTTTGAAGTGTAGTCACTGTTGTAATGTGGGAAACGCGGCAGCCAATTTGCGCACAGCAAGCTCCCACAAACAGCAATGTGATAATGACCAGGTAATCTGTTTTTTTGTTATGTTGATTGAGGAATAAATATTGGCCCCAGGACACTAGGGATAACTCCCCTGCTCTTCTTTGAAATAGTGCCATGGGATCATTTACGTCCACCTGAGAGAGAAGACGGGGCCTCGGTTTAACGTCTCATCCGAAAGACGGCACCTCCGACAGTGCAGCACTCCCTCAGCACTGCACTGGAGTGTTAGCCTTGATTTTTTTTGTGCTCAAGTCCCTGGAGTGGGACTTAAACCCACAACCTTCTGACCCAGAGGAGGGATTGCTGCCCACTGAGCCACGGCCGACACAGAGGAAGGAGGGCGAGCTCGGGGGACTTCAGATGTGATGGTGTTGGATTGGGAAGAGAAGTATTGTTAGCCTTGCCGCGGTTACGAAATAACTATGAAAAATTACTTGCGTTGGGGAACTGGCTCTGTGTCTCACTTTTCATGTTGTTACAACTAAGAATCGTCTTTTATGCATTGGCTCAACCACTCAAACACTCCCCTGCCAATCTATTGCCTTTCTACTTTGTGCGAAGATATTTGCTGCTGCATTCTTCATTTCAATGAGATTATTTTATGTATTAAGTAAGAAACTGACTGAAAATTGCCAAATAAAATAGCTCTTTATTGTATATGACCAATAAGGATATCAAGCCATTTAAAGGAAAAATTAGTACACATTATTTGACATTGTTTTTACAGACAGGATGTAAGATAGAAGAACAAGGAATAGCTTAGTAATGAGTTCTATCAGGTCTTATAAAAATCTGAGACAGACCCATTGAGAGAATGCTGCATAAATAAGAGTATTAAAACTAAATCAGTTCATCAGTAGTCAGACGTTTATTCAGTTTATTTTACATTGAACTTTTCATATTGTATTGTGCTGTTCGAACCATAAGTTACATGGCGTAACTATCTGTATATACAACCTAAATATCACTACGCATTCTAGTGTAAATACATCAAGGAAGGTATAAAGCCTCCAAACTTTAGAATAGTCAGTTTGCCATATTGTTATACAGTACTTGCCCTAAGTAAACAGTTTATAACAATGTATGTAAATAATAGTTATTTACAGGATAAAATACTATTAACCAAAAAAAAACAAGAGTACTATTAGTTATTTACAGTCCTTAAAAAATAATTTAATACACTGTTCCTACAAAACGAGTTACTGGTTCACCATAGGTGCACGCTGTGTGCGATTCTCAACAGTACAACAGTTGAATTAGGAAACAACTTCACAAAGATGATGTTGTTGAGTCTAGAATTTCTCTTCCATTGCAAACAGTAGGAACATAATGAGCACTGGCAGATGCTGAAAAGCAAGAGTATCACGGCAGGTTACTCCACGTCGCCTTTGAAATGCAGAAAGAAAAGTCATCCAACATAAATCTATAACTCGGTCTGCAGTTACTGGTGTCCCCTTTCTCCCGAAGGCATTGGTTCTGGTTGGCGTACACAACCTCCCGCTATCTGATTTCTTGGCGTGGTCAGCGGGCTATTCGACACAGACGGGCATCACACAGGGGGGGGAGGGGGGGGGCGGTGGTGGGTTGGTGGGCCAATACCCGCCTTCACCCCAAGTCCGCAAATGCCCGTTTTCCAGGAGGAGTCAGTGGATAGTGATAGGGAGCCTGAATACTGGTGAGGCCAAGTCAAAACTATCAACAAAGCCATGGTTAAAATACATATCTCCCAAATATACCCTACCTGTTCATTATTGGTATATTTTTCTTGGTAAGGTTAATAGTGAGTAATATGGGGAGGAAAAAAAAAGAAAACCAGTCTCTATTTTTTTATTAATAATCTCTCTACGTGGCCACAACCTTGTGAGAACAAAATAGGTTTTCAGTAGATTGTTGCAAACAGCACAGATATAACTGGAAGATTTTTTTAAGTTTCCCAATACTAAGGCCTTGAAATGAAACTACAGTTACAGGTTCGACCTCCAAAATCCGGAAACCTCGGGAGTGAGGCCATTCTGGATGTCAGGTATTTCCAACATCCCGAATCCGGAAACGCCCCGGGCCAAGGTTTGGGTATTTCTGGATTTCAGAACCCTTCGACCAGCCATATTCTGGGCGATAAAAAACTCCGGAGGAAAAGCCTGCGTTGCAGCCCCAAGGACAGGGGTAGGTAAGAAGACTGGCAAAAAAGGTAGGTTAAAGTTTTTATTTTAAAATTCTTTTTCAGTGATTCAAGAGTTAAGTGTCTTGTGATTTTTTTATTTTTTGCAATTTTATTTTTGTGTCTTCCCCCTCCCAAGGCCTCTCTCGCAGCAGTAATCGGCCTGGGACTAAAGTTGGTAAGGACCGTGGTTTCTGCTGGGCCTTTCAAAAATAGCCGAGTGATTAGCAACATTTTTGGCGAAAAATTCCGAAAAAATACCGTTATCACCTTTTTAAAAAAAATGTCTGGATTTCGGACAACCCCTCCACGGATCTGGGCGATATCCGGATTTTGGAACTGGATTTGGGAGATCGACCTGTACTACCATATAAATAGTTACTCTGAAATTCCTCTCTGCTATTTTAGTGGAGTTGTTAACCCATTTATTTTATTTCAAATAACAGAAAGGAATTTCAGACTAGGGTCGTGTTCCTGTGTCACTATCCCACAGCATGACTTAAGGATTTAGGAATTTAGTTTTAACTCCAATGTGTTTCGATAAAGCATTAGGAGTCAAAATTGGTTACGGTCCTGGATAATATTGTTTAAAGAAATGCTTTTGAAAAATGTTGTACAAACTATAGTTATTTGCACTGTTGATGCAAAGCAAGTTCATTTCAGGGAACTTCCCCCGATGATAGCAGTTTTTAGGTCAATGTTGACATAAGAATTAGGAGCAGGAGTCGGCCATTCGGCCCCTCGAACCTGCTCCGCCATTCAATCAGATCATCGACCTCAACTCCACTTTCCCGCCCGATCCCCATATCCCTTGATTCCCTTAATATCCAATTAAGGTAAAATCCTCTAAATTACTGAAAAACCCACTAGCTGCTCCTCAGATACATATACACTGTGGTATTGTAACTTACCTCCTCCAAACTTTCCTTCCCTTTCATTGTTTGGAGGTGGGAACTGTCGAGTAAGTGTTAAATTTGTTGGGTCGGTAGTTGAAACGATATCTGTACTATTTGGGTTAAAGTAAGGAACACCCACAAAAATTTCTAGTATCTCAGGATCCATAATCGAAATGCCAGACAGTGGCGACACCAGAGTAGGATAAAGGTACTTTTGTCTCTCATCTAGTACTTAACACAAATGTTTAATATATTTGTGCAGGTTTCCAGTTTTGCTGGTGTCCCCAGCTGCCATCATTTAGTAAAGGACAGTCACGGAATTTCCCGTAATACGTGCAACATTTGCTAAAACTTGAAAAGAAAAAAAAACTCTTTTGAAAGACCCGTTAAACTCAAAAATAAACCCAGACAATACACAGCAGGTCAATCGGCGTCTGTAGAAAGAGGGATTAATGCCCAAACTAAACCAGGACAGTCAGATGAGGGAGGAACGTTAGGACTGGTGTCCTGTCACACACACAGTGACCAAGGTGTAGAATGGACAGTTGAGGCCAGAGCATGTTCAGGAAACAGCTGAATACTGTGACGGGTAGTAATGAGATCTTTCTAGATGCACTCGCTGTTCGGGGGGGGGGCAGAATTGCCTTCCTCCGAGTGGTTGGATGTGGGTCGTGGCGTTCCACAGGGTTCAGTTCTGGGATCGTTCTATTCATTAAGTGCATCGATGATTTGGCTATTTGGCTCTCGGGCTGGAGGGCGTGCTGTCCGAATTCAGAGACAATTCTAAAATAGGAGGCGTAGTAAATCATTCCGAGCACCAACATGTGGCAAGGGGCTGGTGAACTCGGCAAAAACAGTGGCAGATGGACCCCAATGTCAATAAGTGGTTATTTTTGTTCATTATTATACTTTGGGGCAAAGCTGGGCGACAGGGAAGAGCAGAGACATTTGGGGGTTCAGGTTCACAAGACATTAGAAACAGCACCTCAAGTGGATAATGCCATAAAAAATCTAATGGAATATTGGGTTTTATGGTAAGAGGTGTAGGGGGCGAAATTCCCCAGCGCCCCGATTGGGGGCGGGACTTCCTGTGCCCAGTGTGGAAGTCCCACCCTGACCGTGAAAGTGCGGTTACCGCCCCTCAGAGGAAGTGGAGTGCAATCTCACACGGTCCGCATCCTGATGGAGCGGCTTACGGGGCGATACTGGGGGACGATCGGTAACGCTACGCGGCTGCTCCGTGTGCCGCTGACACGTTTCAATGCCCCTCCCCTTCGGTTAAAGAGAAGGGCTGCTCCGCACTCGGCCGGGCTTCCTGTAGGCCACCTAGAACATAGCGCCGGGCAGCACGAAGGCGGCCCAGACCACGTCAGAGAAGTAAAGAAGGAGCCGACCGGCGACTCAGCCAAATTGGTAAGATGGCGGCGCGGGGCGCTCCCCACCTCCCCTCGAACTTCTGCTGACACCGCTCATGGGGTAGCTCGCAGGGCGTGGCCAATGTCCACCGCGGGACGGATAGGGGTCGGTGGGCGGCGCTAAAGGGTTGCCGCGCACGATGATGGTGTCATCGGCGGGGTGCGGCGCTACTATGGCAACGCCGCCGCAAACCCTCGCACAATTCCACGGGAGACAGTAGCGCCCCCCGGAGGTGCTAACAGGTGTCGCTGAGTGGCAGTTTTGATCCCAGAGAGTATAAAAGTTTAGCGTGATGGTGAACCTATATAAAACCTTAGTAAGAGCACAGGGGGAGCACTGTGAGCAGTTTTAAGCTCCATGCTACAGGAAGGATGTTGGGACAATAGAGAGGGTACAGCTCAGATGAGCAAAAAAGACAGAGAAAATGGGGCTGTTTTCATCAGAACAGACAAGATTACTGCGTGATTTGATAGAGGGGTTTAAAATTATGAACAGAGAGAAGAGTAGGTAGAAACATTGTTTTGAGTAATTAAGGGGGTCTAGACTGAGGGAGCAAGATTAAATTCAAGAGATTTAGCAAAGGTTGTGAGGCTGTGGACTGCAGCAGAGGTAGTGACTGACCAGAGACCGTGTCAATGTTTAACAATAGGTTGGCCAGGTAGTTGAAGGAAAGGGGAACAAAGGGATATGGGAACAGAGTGGGCGGGCACATGGGATGAGGACTAGAATAACAGAAATTTACGGCACAGAAGAAGGCCATTCGGCCCATCGTGTCCGTGCCGGCCGACAAAGAGCTACCCAGCCTAATCCCACTTTCCAGCTCTAGGTCCGTAGCCCTGTAGGTTACGGCACTTCAGGTGCATATCCAGGTACTTTTTAAATGTGGTGAGGGTTTCTGCCTCTACCACCCTTTCAGGCAGTGAGTTCCAGACCCCCACCACCCTCTGGGTGAAAAAAAGTTCTCCTCAACTCCCCTCTAAACCTCCTATCAACGATCTATGTCTATTGCTCACGTGGATGATAAATACCAGCACAGACTGGTTGGACCGAAAGGATGCGTAAATTTGGCTTGTAGGGAAGGAAAGAAAGATTTGCATTTATATAGCACCATTCTCGGCCTCAGGCCGTCCCAAAGCGCTTTACAGCCAATGAAGCACTTTTGAAGTGTAGACACCGTTGTATTGATATTGTACAGGAGTTTGAGGGGTGATCTGATTGAGGGTTTTAAAATGTTTAAAGCATTTGAAAGTGTAGAGATGGTGAAATGATTCCCTCTGGTGAGGGAATTAAGAACAAGGTAACAATCTTAAAGTTAGAAGCTGGGCCCTTCAGGAGTGAGATCAGGAACATCATTTCACACAAAAGGCAGTAGGAATTTGGAACTCTCTTCCCCCAAAGGGCTAGAACTAGCACGACTGAGAGAGAGAGATCTTTTGTTGGGTAAAGATATCGAAGGATACAGAGCAAAGGTGAGAAAGTGGAGTTGAGGCAGATCAGCCATTGTCTAATTGAATGACGGAGCAGGCCCGAGGGGCTGAATGGCCGACTCCTGTTCCTAATGTCCACTCGTTTGTTGCCTTGGCCAGGAAAACTGCATGACCTGCTGTATACTTTCTATCGCCCATTGTTCCCATTAAACGGGCCGTTGCTTGTGTTAAGAAAGTGTACAGAAGGGTTTAGTTATGTGCGTCTTAAGTGTTCGTGGGGGAACCATGCACGGTCGGGAAATAGACCCTGGTGAAGCAGAGAGCAAGAAAATACCTTTTCTTTTGAAAAGTATTTAAATGACTGAAGATATTGGGGTTTAAAGTTTCGGGGGGCGGGGGTAATGTGGATTTTTCAGGGTTTCAGCAGCTCTTCTGCCCAGGTTACGGGGGACGAGCAGAAAGAACCCCACAGAATGCACCCCCCTGTTTACTTACAGTGCGAGTGACTAGTTACAGTGCCGCTGACACTGAACCTGTTCAGGGTGAGTCTGTGGCTGGTCACGTTCTTCTGTGGCTGAAACACAATAATGTGCACCTTGGGCGCAAAGAGACATCCCAGCACCACAAATCCGCTCAGGCTGACCGAGATACACATGGTGGTGGTCTGCACCTGTGGAACAAGGGTCATTGTTAAACTGCTGCACATGTTCGGAAAGCCTGCGGGAAAACACCGAGTCAAAGACCAAAGATTGTAAAAGTAATTGTCCCAAATCATCATTCAGTTACGTATCCTAACTGGGAATCCGGTACATAAGAACATAAGAATTAGGAGCAGGAGTCGGCCATTCGGCCCCTCGAGCCTGCTCCGCCATTCAATAAGATCACGGCTGATCTTCGACCTCAACTCCACTTTCCCGCCCGATTCCCATATCCCTCGATTCCCTTAATATCCAAAAATCTATCGAACTCTGGCTTGAATATACTCAATGACTGAGCCTCCACAGGCCTCTGGGGCAGAGAATTCCAAAGACTCACCACCCTCTGAGTGAAGAAATTTATCCTCATCTCAGTCCTAAATGGCTGACCCCTTATTCTGAGACTGTGACCCCTGGTTCTAGACGCCCCAGCCCGGGGCAAACATCCTCCCTGCATCTTCCCTGTCAAGCCCTGTAAGAATTTTGTATGTTTTAATGAGATCACTCTCATTCTTCTAAACTCTTTAAAAGAAAAATATAGGTCTAGTCTCCTTAATCTCTCCTCATAGGACAATCCCTCCATCCCAGGAATCAGTCTGGTGAACCTTTGTTGCATTCCCTCTATGGCAAGTATATCCTTCCTTAGGTAAGGAGACCAAAACTGTACGCAATACTCCAGGTGTGGTCTCACCAGGGCCCGATATAATTGTAGTAAGACGTCTTTACTCTTATACTCAAATCCTCTTGTAATAAAGGCCAACATTCCATTTGCTTTCTCAATTGCTTGCTGTACCTGCATGTTAACTTTCAGTGATTGGTGTACAAGGACACCCAGGTCCCTCTGAACACCAACATTTTCCAATCTCTCACCATTTAAAAATACTCTGCTTTTCTTTTTCCTGCCTGGTCAAGGTACAACAGTACTACAGATAGCGTTATTCTGAAATCACATTTATTCTTAAAAAAAAAATCACAGGGTGGAAATTACTGATAGTTATCCAAATTTCAAACACTTCATGTGTTTGCACCAAATGCCTTTCTACACGATTTTATCAACTGGTTTAAAATAAATGGGTTAAGATAGTGGAGACAACTTTTTGATAATAAAGAAAGACTTGCATTTCTATAGCGCCTTTCATGACTACCGGATGTCTCAAAGCGTTTTACAGCCAATGAAGTACTTTTGAAGTGCAGTCATTGTAATGTGGGAAACGCAGCAGCCAATTTGCGAACAGCAAGCTCCCACACGCATCAATGTGATAATGACCAGATAATCTGTTTTAGTGATGTTGCTTGAGGGATAAATATTGGCCCCAGGACACCGGGGATAACTCCCCTGCTCTTCTTCCAAATAGTGCCGTGGGATCTTTTACATTGAGCTGAGAGAGCAGACGGGGTCTCGGTTTAATATTTCAACCAAAAGATGGCACCTGTGGCAGTGCAGCACTCCCTCAGCACTGCACCGGAGTGTCAGCCTGGATTTTTGTTTTCAGTTTTCTGGAGTGGGACATGAACCCACAACCTTCGGAGTCAGAGGCGAGAGTGCTGCCCACTGAGCCACAGCTGACACATAATTGTGTTGAACCTTCCACATGATATTATTATCAATAATAATTTTTACCTTTGTTTTGTAGGGAGTCAAATTTATGTTGATGCAATGCACCTGATTAAACAACTATTGGTTTGAGGTTAACCAGGCAACATTTTCATTTGCTAACGTTACATAGAAATCCTGATCCAAATATAATTCGACTCTGGACATGTTCTTGTTGGATTCACTTGTCACAGTGCATTGATAAAATGTGCTGTGACTCACACATTGTCACTAGGTCACAGTGTTGTTCCTCACATTGCTGCTCGTGAGCTCTGTCTGTACATCCCGGTCTGGTACCAAGTGTAACGTTCTTGGATTCAAGCGTGTACATATAGCAACCCACCGCAGAAACAAAGACCCCCAGGAAATAACGGAAAGCCGTCTCGGCTGAAAGGGAAGACGAAATGGATCACTCTGATTGCCGTAGTGCTGGAGAGGCTACCGACAGGGCTATCCGGACCGGCACACAGACATAAACTGGAAGGGCACAGGATCTCTGAGTTTCTGTTAGTAAGTAGCCCTCGTTTCCCAGAGTCCATTGAATGGTGCGGTATTGAGCTATACAGACGAGGCAGGTCTCAGTTTACACAGGATTACACGGGATATACGGCACACAAACAGGCCATTGGGCCCAACCAGTCCATGCCGGCGTTTATGCTCTACTCGAGCCTCCTCCCGTCTTTCCTCATCTAAATCTATCAGCATAACCCTCTATTCCCTTCTCCCCCATTGGCTTGTCCAGCCTCCCCTTAAATACATCGATACTATTCGCCTCAACCCCTCCCTGTGGCAGCGAGTTCCACATTCTCACCACTCTCTGGGTAAAGAAGTTTCTCCTGAATTCCCCATTGGATTTCTGGGTGACGATCTTATATTGATGGCCTCTAGTTATACTCTTCCCCACAAGTGGAAACTCTCTCTCTGTATCCACTCTATCAAAACCTTTCATCATTTTAAAAGACCTCTATTAGGTCACCCCTCAGCCTTCTTTTTTCAAGGGATGGAGACTGTGCAGTCTGTACTGGAATAAACACCGCGTTGCTCGGAGATAGATTAGGACGAGGAAGCGGCAGCAATTTGATCTTTTCTGTTTAGGGCATTTCGAGGACGTTACTTTTGAACGGTGTGATTTTATCAACGCTATCCCGCTATCGCGGCCATGGCATATAGTGGGCAAATCGCATTGGTTTGAGCGCGCACACCATCAGCGCTGGGGACTCTCGCCAGTTTCAGTAAACAAAGTCAGAGTTCATGGACCAGGGAAGGAGACATGAAAGCCAGCAATTTATTGGGCTCCTGTAATCTGAGACAGTGGCCCAGAATTTGCGGTCGGAGGCTTCCCGCGGGGCCTCCAACTACAATAATTTCTAGGAAAGTCCTTGGTGCTCCCGAAGGTTCGGAGACTTGTGGTCCTGGGGCTCTTGGCGAAGACCTGTGTCACAGTCCACGTATCCCAGGAGCGTACGCATCACTGGGATCACATGGGCCGGCCCAACCTATCAGAGTAGGGGATCCCCATTAATATTTATTAAGGTTCCGTGTGTACGGAGCTGCCATAAGTATGAACGAGAAAACCCCCAGGAACACACAAACACTGAAAATAAATTAATATATATTTTAACAGGGCTGAAAATAAACTTATCTTAATGGTCAGGTTTTTTGAGATATAAATGAGTGACAACATTTTATTTTTCTATTTTTAAAAAACTGTTGCGCTGGTAAAAGCTGGCCTTATGCTCCTGCTATTACCAGGTGTAAGAGTTTGAAGGACATTTTCTGGGTAGGAGTGGGGTAAATTGGCCGATCTCTGCCCATAGAGGCGCTGTTTCTTCTCATGCTACAGATCGCAAGTGCTGGGTTTAGGCACCTGCGCTTCACATACCTAAACCCAGAACTTGCGGGAAGCCCGTAGGTGTGTGCGCAACTCATACTCGCCCGTGGGGAGTGCGATTTCTGGCCCAATTTTTCCTACAAACTGTGTATTTGTGTCTTGGTAATTAGAAGAATGAGAGGTGATCTTATCGAAACGTATAAGATTATGAGGGAGCTTGACAAGGTGGATGCAGAGAGGATGTTTCCACTGATGGGGGAGACTAGAACTAGAGGGCATGATCTTAGAATAAGGAGTCGCCCATTTAAAACGGAGATGAGGAGAAATTTCTTCTCAGAGGGTTGTAAATCTGTGGAATTCGCTGCCTCAGAGAGCTGTGGTTAAGCTGGGACATTGAATAAATTTAAGATAGAAATAGGCAGTTTCTGAACTGATAAGGGAATCAAGGGTTATGGGGAGCGGACAGGGAAGTGGGAGCTGAGTCCATGATCAGATCAGCCATGATCTTATTAAATGTCGGAGCAGGCTCGAGGGGCCGTATGGCCTACTCCTGCTCCTATTTCTTATAAGCTATTCCGCGCTGTTTGTAACTGGCCCTGGCACTCCAAGGTCAGCTTCCAGGAACCAGGCAGAGATACAATCAGGTTCTCGGCACATCCAGCAGAATAATCAAATTACTTTACACCTTTTTATTTAGATTAGCGGATAATTGCCAGAAATTCGAGTCTAAAGTTGATATCTTATTGAGTTCAGCGACATCAGTCACTCCCATAATCGGATCTCACATCCATTACCATCTGAAATTGACTGACGCTGATTAATATCCACGAATGTAATAGTGTAACCCAGTGGATGTAACGTGTCTCTCGTGGCACACCAGCTGGGTATTCTGGGTGTGCCTGCTGCTCTTACAGCGAGCTGAATATTTATACTTCAGTGAGAAGATGCGGGAACAGAGCATAAAACTGTCTCATTCTTCACTGCACAAACAGCCCAACAGGTATGTTCAGACTCACTTAACTCAATCAGGGCGGTGCAGGCAGACTCAATTTTATCTTTCAAAAGGGAGTTGGATAAGTATCCAAAGGTAAAAAAAAATCACAGGGCTACGGGGAAAGGGCGGGGGAATGGGACTGGCTGAAGTGCGCTTGCAGAGAGCCGGCACGGGCTCGATGGGCTGAATGGCCTCCTTCTGTGCTGTAACCCTTCTATGATACTAGTACAACTTATCTTCGTGTAATGATACAAAATAATGAACGCACTTCAATTCCCCACACCGGTTGATCATCTTGCTGGACAAAATAACTTCTAACTTTTGTCCTGTTTCCAAATGTTCCAGGAATATAGCAGTAGATTTAAAATTAACAATTGATCTCTCAGAGGGTTGTAAATCTGTGGAATTCGCTGCCTCAGAGAACTGTGGAAGCCGGGACATTGAATAAATTTAAGACAGAGATAGATAGTTTCTTAACCGATAAGGGAGTAAAGGGTTTTGGGGAGCGGGCAGGGAAATGGAGCTGAGTCCATGATCAGATGAGCCATGATCGTATTAAATGGCGGAGCAGGCTCGAGGGGCCGTATGGCCTACTCCTGCTCCTATTTCTTATGTTCTTCTGTTCAATTGCCGTTTCCGGAAGAGAGTTCCAAACTTCTACCACTCTGTGTGTGTAAAAGTGTTTCCTAATCTCACTCCTGAAAGGTCTGGCTCTAATTTCTAGACTCTGTCCCCTAGTCTGAGACTCCCCAACCAGCAGGAATCGTTTCTCACTATCCACCCTCTCTGTTCTGGAAGCCTATCCGTTCTACATTCTGATTTAAAACCTCAGCTGTCAATGTACCTTTCGGTGTGAGAGTGCTCGGGACAGAGACTTCCCAACACAACGGGCGTGAGGTTTTTATTGATCACAAAGACAAGATAACAATTACTTCATTATTTTTGGCCTTTGGGAAACAGCTTCATTGCTTAACTCATTAGCATTTTAATGACCTTCTCAGTGTTTTATAAACTTGTATGAATACATGTTGCTTTTAAAAAAAACAACATTTAAATATAACTCTTTTCCAAATAGCTGCTGTGGAAAAAGAGCCAAAAAATCCTGAAACATGGCAATATTTTTGAGTAGTCACAAAATGTGTCAGATCAAAAGAAGTTCCAACTTCCAATCTGTTTTGCTCCAAGTTTGCTTGCAGTTTTGGGGAGTCATTGGGTGAGAGGGGTTAAATTTCCATGGATGAGTTTAGCAGAACATATATGTGGGTATAAGATGGGACACAATCTCTCATTCAAACTATCAGCTGAATGAATGCCCTCTCCCGGGAATTCAGCCCATTAAAAGCAGCAGGTACAAGAGAATGGTGTGGTAAAGTTTCCACGGAGAGTCTCGATACTGTGGGCTGGCCATGGTTTGTCAGTGAGAGTAATGCGCCTGGTCCAAAATTATACATTTTCATCAAAACTCTGGGGTATGTTCAAAATAAATCAGAAGTTTTTATAAAATGTTAGAAATGATTGTAAACCTTTGCTCTGGACAGAATGAATACTGCCTCTCATAAATACTGCTCATGAAACAAGATTATTGCGGTGTTTTGAATTGGTTGTTTCACCATTTTGTGCTCTCTACCTTTATCAACCCCTGTCGTCCTTGTCTTACAGCCAGTCTCTTGCACCTTATCTGATCTTTCCTCCCCACCATTTTGATTCAGTTACTTCTTGGTCTGACAAGTCATACAGAGAACTGATCCCTCGTTTCTACAGACTTGAATTCCGTCAGCTGCAATTCTGAGCAATTTTGGTGCAACATCTTTGTCCCCTTCTCATCCTGTCATTTGCATCCGTGCACCACGGTGGGGACGGCACAGCTTCTGCCAGCTCCCAATTCCATTAAAATTAGGCCCCGATTTCGCTTACCGAGGCGGGTTCAGTGCGGCCAGGGTCCGTAGCGTGGTCCCAGCCCGCTGCTGGTCCAGCCCGCTCTGTACAAGTGATTTTATATTAATTGGGCTTGGTAAGCTCACCCAGCAAGGTTCCCAGCCAATTAAAAGGAAGCAGGTCTGATGATGTTGTTTATCACGCATCATCAGCTGGTTTCCTTAAAGGGACCATGCCCACATTGATTTTGACAGTTGTGCTGTCAGTGTTCCACAGCATTGAGGTGCTACAAACACTGACACAAGTGCACTGAGGGGAACGGCTGCAGCCAGGCTCTCCCATCACTCCCTCCAGATGCTTATGGAGTGAGTCACAGCACGCAGTGAGGTTCTCTTCCCTTCGAATGGGTGGAAGAGACCCCCTCAGGACACCAATGCAGTCTGGTTGCACTTTGCACAGGAGGGCACAAGCTGGGATGTGGTCAGGAGGACCAGGCTGCAGTGGCTCAAACCTTTCAATGATCTCAGTAGATCACGGAACGTTACTGCAAAGTCACACTCAACCTCATCCTGCTGTGCCACTCATCACATCCCCATCACTCTGCCTTCCCTACCCTACTCCTGCACATACTTCTCACACCAACTTACTCTGCACCTCCACCCATCCCTCTCTCTCTCTCTCTACTTTATCACGTCCCCATCTCACTAGCCACCACTCACACTCACACTCACACTCACACTCACACTCACACTCACACTCACACTCATCCTCATGCAAGCATACCAACTAACAATACACAAGGGTAGGCACTTGGGTGTTTTAGCCAATGTTCATGTAAAGTTTCTGCTAATGTGCTGTCAAACATTGAAACCTTTATTTTCAACACTTTGCATTCTTGGAAAGATTTGTGTGCACCTTTGGAAGTGGCTTAGTGAGTTGCAGTGAATGGTGAGACATAACAGTACCCCCTGCAATGGTGATGAAAAGAATGGGTTGTACATTGCAGGGATGCTTTATGGAGCTGGTGTGGGGTGGTGCCAACCTGGTGCATCATGTGGCAGTCAGGGTGTACAGCATCAAGTGAAGTAAATGTGACCATGGTGGGCCATCCCTGGCCTCCCGGGCAGCAATGTGGTCGGGTGCTGATGTCCTGTGCAGCGTCAATTGATTTGTGAGAAGGTTGGTGTTGTTGGTGCTGCTGGTGTGCCTGGTGCTGCTGGTGTTGGGGCTGATCGTGGTGGGATTCTCAGGACCAAGGTGAGATTTTTTTCAAGGGCACCGATGCTGCTGGAATAGATGGCAGGTGAGGTTGAGGTGACAGAAGCGATCTGTCAATGGTGAGAGAGGTTGCTTCAATCAGGTGACACTGGATAGAGAGTTGCTCCAAACACTTGATATCTGCATGAAGCTCAATCGGTCTTCCAAATGCAGTAAGCCACAGCTTCTAACCTTGGAAATTGAACACCTAGGAAATGGGAGCTGTTATAGACCATTTTCAGCTGTTAAATGAAGAAACCATCCCACGCTGACACAACAACCTACCTCCTGACTTAACGTGATCGTCAAGCAGCAGGGAAGCCATTGACGAGCTCTCAAAATCTAAAGGTGAGCTTAAAATAGTTTTTAAATGCCTGTTAACAAGCTCTTACTAATCTAACCAGCCTTCCCCGCCGCTTGGTGTCGAATCTGCTCAGCGCAGACAAACCCAACACCTGGGAGAGCCACGTGGAGGCAGGCTGATAGTGGGTTCCCGACTCACTGTCAATCATTCAAAATTTCACAGCTGACCCACCTCCAACCCCATCCTCTCAGCACCGGTAAAATTCTGGCCTCGGTGTGTACGTTAGAACGGGTGTCATTCTGTTGTATCTGATTTACACCCCGAGCCTGCTATGCCAGAACCACACCCATCTCCGCCAGAGATTACTGTTTGGAATTTCAGGCTCAGAATGTTCATTCTTAGCATTTCTAACAACTTTCAACCTTGTGCTTGTCATGGTGCTGACCTCTGGGTACAGTCCCACAGGCACCACCCCCTCACCCAGAGTACCTCATCCCAATGGCCATCCTTCATGTGTCAGCTGACACAGTGACAGACTATTTGACACCTTCACAGCTAAGCTCCAAACCCCACCCCCACCCCACACCAACATCCAGATGTGGCCACTCTCCAGCTGGGGCAAGCAATAGCATCAGTGGTGGGAACTTGGGTTGATTTTTGTCGTCAGTGATTACGCACTCGGGCGCTCAACTGTAGAGTGCCTATGACCAACTCTGTCCATCCTCAGGCCACATTCAACAGCTGCAAAGGTTTTAGACTTTAGCTTATTGTTGGCGGTGAGGAAAAACTACTGGAAACACATGAATATATTAGATTTTGGAAACATGAAAAAAAACTGTGGATTGTAAATGATATTGGCCCAGAAATTCCGGCCTCCCCGGTCCGTACGGGGTGTGTAAGCGGTGCGTACGGGGTGCGTACGGGGTGCATAAGCGGTGCGTACGGGATGTGTAAGCGGTGCGTATGGGGTGCGTACGGGGTGTGTAAGCGGTGCGTACGGGGCGCATACGGGGCGTGTAAGCGGTGCGTACGGGGTGCGTACGGGGCGTGTAAGCGGTGCGTACGGTGTGCGAGCGGAGTGCATGTGTACGGAGTGTGTACGGACCTGGGAAGGCATCAGAAAAGCCAGTATTCCAGCGCACAATGCGCGATGCGCTGAAAACCGGCTTTTCCGATCTGTCAAGCTGCAGCTGGAGCTCGACCGATCCTCCGTATCTCGGGCGCGAGGACATTTGCATGGGCAGGATTGTGGGATTTACCCGTATCTTGCCCAGCAAATGTCCTCAAAACTCTTGCGCCTTATAAAAGCATAGCCGACTTTTACAGGCGTAAAAGTTTTAAAATACACAAAAACAGTTCAAAATAAAATTAATAAAAACCCACCCCACTACGGTAAGTTTATTTTAAACCATAGTTTAAAATTTTTTTAAAAATCGGAATTTTTTTAATAATACATAAATAACTCATTTAAATTAATAAAAATATGTGGTGTATTTTTTCTATTTTTTTATTAGAGTTTTGTGTGTTGGGAGGGGGGGTTCTCATTCATAATAATAGGATCTCCAACTTACGGAGTTGCCATTGTTATGAATGAGAACATACTTTACCTGATTGGCTGCCCAGAGCCATGTGACTGCAGCTCCCGCCCTGCGCATGTGCCGATGTGCACGCGCTGCGACGCACAATCAGTGGCCTCAGGACCGGGAACTCGCGTGGGCTCAGCAGGAACAGGTAGGTCCGCTTCTTTTTTAAACTTACCCGATCGCCCGTGAGAAGCAGCCGAGCGGGATTTCGGGGCCATTAGGGAATGTTTGAGGAATTAAACACTCCATGACATTGGCTATTCTCTACGGACCACAGATGGCATAGCCAAAGACTGATATTTTTTGGAGATTATGGAGGGCATGCTGACAGGAAAGACAGCTTTGCCAAATATTGGTGAGTTATTCCAATGAATTGCACTCTGTTCAATTTAAAGTTGCAAGTGTACATTAACCTGATACGCAATGGTGAGTTGAACAAAACATGTTGCGTGTGACCAGACTCGTAAATAAGATGACTGATGGAAGCAATACTGTCTACATAAGGAGCAATACTGGGGCGAGAGACTAATGGCATCTATTATTGGAGGTAAAAACCCAATGGCAAACGTCAAAAATCTGAAATTTCAATTGAAAATGCTGGTAATAAATGGCAGGCCAGTCAGTGCCTGAAAGAGCGAGAACTTGGAGCGAGCTGAAACATTAGCCAGTCTTTCTCCTTCAGAGGCCAACCTCCCTGCTGTGCTTTTCGAGCATTTCTGTTTTATTTAAACATCTGTTGTGATATGTAAGGTACGTACTGAGACTGGAAATACCCCTCTCACTGCCGCAACACTTCCCGATGTTAGCAGCAGCTTGTGGCTCAGTGGGCAGCACTCTCGTCTCCGGGTCAGAAGGCTGTGGGTTCACATCCCACTCCAGGGACTCGAGCACATAAATCCAGCTGACACTCCCAGTGTTAGTACTGAGGGAGTGCTGCACTGTCAGAGGTTCTGTCTTTCAGATGGGACATTAAACTGAGGCCCTGTCTACCCTCTCAGGTGGACATAAAAGATCCCATGGTCACTATCTTGAAGAAGAGCAGGGGAGTTAGTCCTGGGGCCAATATTTATTCCTCAATCAATATCACAAAGACAGATTACCTGGTCATTATTACATTGCTGTGTGTGGGAGCTCGCTTTGCGCAAATTGGCTGCTGCGTTTCCCACATTACAACTGTGACTACACTCCAAAAAGTATTTAATTGGCTGTAAAGCGCTTTGAGATGTCCGGTGGTCGTGAAAGGCACTATATAAATGCAAGTCTTTCTTTCTTTAAAACCTAATAACATAGAAAGAATTCATTACTTACCCTATAATCGCTGGAAGTCACATAAAATATGGGCAGGAAGGCGAGCCAGATGATACATGTTGTGTACATGGTAAACCCAATAAATTTTGCTTCATTGAAGTTTTCTGGACATTTTCTTGTCTTAAAGGCATAGACAGTACACAGGATCACCAGCACCACGTCATATATTAAAGACACTAACATACTGGTGTCTATTACATTACATTTCAGAATGACTGTCTCTCTTCTCTCAGGAACAGTGTACCTTCTAGTCCCAGGGGCCTCCAGCATGAGCCATACCGACACGACGATGATCTGGACTGAGATGAGACTCAGACAGATGAAGACTTGAGAGCTGGGGCTGATGAACCTGGGTCTCTGGGTCCCTTCCTTCACACCATTAAATATCCGCGCAATGCGGTTGGTCTTGGTAAGCAGCGCGGAGTAGCACACCGCGAAGGACGTGCCAAGACCCAATCGGCGCAAGGTGCATATCGCGGGCGAGGGTTTGGCGATGAAGAAAAATGTCATGCAGTAGGAAAAGAAGACCCCAAACAGCAAAATGTAGCAGAGTTCACGGCCCGAAGCTTTGATAAGAGGCGTGCTGTTGTGTTTTACAAAGACGGCGGCGACCATCAGTGTGGTGACGATCCCAGCACACGAGATCGTAATCGGCCCCACAGCCCACACATCCCCCCATCGGATGTATTCCTCCGGCAGGTCATAGCATCCCGTGAGGTCCTCGCTGGGCCACCTGCCTGGACCACAGTCCTTGCACGTAAACTCATCCTCCAGGTATGCATAGGGGTCACAGGGGACACAGATCCAGCAGCAGACATCTCCTGGCTGCATGTTCTTGATCTCATTTCTGGCGCATGGGTCGCTGCACTGCGAGGTGGGTATGTAATGCTTGGGCCAGTGAATCAGGGCTGTGCTCAGAGACAGAGACTTGGCCCACTGGCCAACCTTGATGTAGGTGTATTTGCCCGCAATTTTCTGAAAGTTGAACACATTGTAGCGACCAATCCCATCTCCGTTTTCATCAAATTTGACTTCGCTGTCCACATCACCGGCAGGACGGAATGGGGCTGAGAAAACAGAGGAAGACCACATTAAAAGCACGTCTTCAACCAAAGCAATAATTCTCTAGTCAGCACTTATTCACAAAATACTACACAGTGCTGACACGACACACACACGCACAAAAATAAACAAAGTCCAAATTCCCTTCTGGCCATGTTTGGAATGATTTACTGTACGATCGACCCCCCACACCACGGGGCCTCATTCCACCCGGAGTTCGCTGGTACAGAGGCACCTAGGTTTCATTCTATGTGTAACTCACACCGAGTCCCGCTCACCCATCACCCCCTGTGCTCACTGACCTACATTGGCTCCTGGTTAAGCAACACCTCGATTTCAAAATTCTCATCCTTGTTTACAAATCCCTTCATGGCCCTCACCCCTCCCTATCTCTGCAATCTCCTCCAGCCTCCGAGATGTCTGCACTCCTCTAATTCTGCCCTCCTGAGCATCCCTGATTATAATCGCTCAACCATTGGTGGCCGTGCCTTCTGTTGCCTGGGCCGCAAGCTCTAGAACTCCCTCCCTAAACCTTTCCGCCTCTCTACCTCTCTCTCCTCCTTCCAAACGCTCTTTAAAACCGACCTCTTTGACCAGGCTTTTGGTCACCTGCCGTAATTTCTCCTTATGCGGCTCGGTGTCAAATTTTTAATCGCATAATACTCGTGTGAAGCACCTTGGGATGTTTCCCTACGTTAAAGGCTCTATATAGAAACATAGAAACAAAGAAAATAGGTGCAGGAGGAGGCCATTCGGCCCTTCGAGCCTGCACCACCATTCAATAAGATCATGGCTGATCATTCCCTCAGTACCCCTTCCCTGCTTTCTCTCCATATCCCTTGATCACTTTAGCCGTAAGGGCCATATCTAACTCACTCTTGAATATATCCAATGAACTGGCATCAACAACTCACTGCGGTAGGGAATTCCACAGGTTAACAACTCTCTGAGTGAAGAAGTTTCTCCTCATCTCAGTCCTAAATGGCTTACCCCTTATCCTTAGACTGTGACCCCTGGTTCTGGACTTCCCCATCATCGGGAACATTCTTCCTGCATCTAAGCTGTCCAATCCCGTCAGAATGTTATATGTTTCTATGAGATCCCCTCTCATTCTTCTAAACTCCAGTGAATACAGGCCCAGTCGATCCAGTCTCTCCTCATATGTCAGTCCAGCCATCCCTGGAATCAGTCTGGTGAACCTTCGCTGCACTCCCTCAATAGCGAGAACGTCCTTCCTCAGATTAGGAGACCAAAACTGAACACAATATTCCAGGTGAGGCCTCACCAAGGCCCTGGACAACTGCAGTAAGACCTCCCTGTTCCTTTTCTCAAGTTGTTGTTTTTGTTGTCATTCTTCAACAGCCGATGTATTCAGCATCAGATTTTTCTGCCTCTGTGTCCGAGTCTATTCTCGCTGCCAACTCGGATAGCCAGCTGGAAGCAGGATTGGATTGGATAAATCTGGTCGTGGGAGTCTCGAGCTCTCACCCGCAAACGGCAATTGATGCTGGGTCATTTCAAATCTGGGATTCATATTATTTTGTTATTCAAAAGAATGAAGGGATTGGGGCAAAGGTAGGTAAATGGAATTAGGTCACAGATCAGCCATGATCTCATTGAATGGCGGGACAGGCTCGAGGGGCTGAATGGCCTACCCCTGCTCCTAGGCGTGAATGTGCCTCCTACTATTGTTCAGAAAATTGCAGGAGTATTCTCTTGTGTCCAGCTCGCCCTAATTCCGCCGTTAACTGGCTCCCCCTGCCCCCCCACCCCCCGGCTCCCCCCCTCACCCCTCCCCGGTTCCCGCTCCCGCCCCCGCGCCGAGCGTCCTTGGGCTTCTGCAGCGCTCCTGTGATCGGCCCACCGACTCTAACCAAGTCAAAGTGCGAGCCGGTGGGGAAGCAGTGCCCGGCTTGCTGGATGTGGATGCCGGTGGACCCAGGATAACTTACGCACAGGTCAATGAGGGGCAGGAACTGTCCACGATCAGCGGCTTAAGGCGGAACAAGTAATTTCTGAAGCAGAAGAGGCTGGTGATCTTTGAAGTCAGGTTTCTTTAAGCCATCTCCAGCGTGATCCCATCACCAATCCCACCAATCACATCTCCCCCTCCCCTCCCCTCTCAGCATTCCGAAGGGACTGCTCCCTCCGCGACACCCTAATCCATTCCGCAGTCAGCCCCAGCACCCCCTCCCCTTCCCACGGCACCTTCCCATACAAGCGCAGGAGATGCAACACCTGCCCTTTTACCCCCTCCCTTCCCACTGTCCAGGGCCCCAAACACTCCTTCCAGGTGAAACAGCGATTTACTTGTACTTCTTTCAATGCAGTATACTGTATTGGCTGCTCACGATGTGGTCTCCTCTACATTGGGGAGACCAAGTGTAGATTGGGTGACCACTTTGTGGAACACCTCCGTTCAGTCCGTAAGTGTGACCCTGAGCTTCCGGTCACCTGTCACTTTAATTCCCCGCTCCACTCCCACTCTGACCTCTCCGTCCTCGGCCTCCTACACTGTTCCAACGAAGCTCAACACAAGCTCGAGGAACAGCACCTCATCTTTCGATTAGGCACTTTACAGCCGTCTGGACCCAACATCGAGTTCAACAATTTCAGACCATAACCCCTCCCCTATTGTTTCAGACAGCAGATGATTCTGCCATTCCCATTTACACCTCCTCTAGACCCATCTTTTGTCTCTTTATTTGTTCCATTACCGTCTCCTTTTGCTTTGTACAAATATAACTTTGGTCTCTCTAATCCCACCCTATCACAGACCTTCCCTTTTGTTCTCTCCTCCCCTCCCCCCTTTCCCTGCCCTGACACTTGCTTAAAACCTGTTACAGCTCTAACTTGTTCCAGTTCTGAAGAAGGGTCATCGACCTGGAACATTAACTCTGTTTCTCTCTCCACAGATGCTGCCTGACCCACTGAGTATTTCCAGCATTTTCTGTTTTTATTACGATTGATAGCTGCTTTTGATTGGCTTTTACACCGGTGAGAAAATGTTAACAAATTGCTGATCAGCTCCCTCTATGTCCATAATATCACACAGTATGTTCCCTAAATGGAAACAGGATTAGGAAAAGTAAGCTTTCTATGTTCACAAATAGTAAATACACACATTTGAGAGATGCCAGAAGCACGTTGAACTACAGAGCTGTCTGTAGTGGAGGGAGTGTCAATGCAGTAACTATAGGTGGCGCTGTTGCCTCACTACTCAACAAAAAGCAGATTATAGCAACTGTTTACTGTGGCTCTTTGAAACGTACTTTCCAAAATATTATGTAACCAAGAGTAATATGACAGTTATGCAAGTACAGAAAGCTCCCAAAGGTTTGAATCGCAGAGTGATCTGAAATAGGGTGATTTGGAAAATTGGACCCCCCTTGACCTGCCCCTCTCGGAAACACAAAATTGAAAATGCACAGTGGAATGTTTGCAATTATTTTGTCCATTTACCATATGCGTCACACCATATCGGCAGGGAAGCTCAAAAGCATCTCTTTATTTCACATTCCCTCTGCTAACCTGGAACAGAAGCAGCGATTTTAACCCGACTCGCTCAGCAGAAACCTGGCGGGCGGGCGGTTAAAATCGCCCCGGGCCCTTACCTGTCCGAAAGCCGCCACGATCGCAGCATCTGCGATTTTAACCTGCTCCCCTGAGCGGGCAGCAAGGACAGACGCCCGGAGCCAACAGGGTCCTTCTTTACACGGGCACGGTGCGGCCGATGACATTATTGAGACCCGATTGTAATTTTAACCCGGGCCTGAGCAGGGAATCCGCACGGAGTTAAAATTGGGGCCAAACAGGAATTTATTTGTCGACTGCAACTGCAACCTGTTGTTTTCTGCAGGGAGTCTTGTGGGTACCGGTATATCTATTTCACTATAATCCACGGAGTAGGAAATCCAACACATCGATTTCCCTAATGTTTTTTGGGGGGTATTGCCAAACTGTTGACTGTAAAGATACTTTAGTCTGTTTTGTAACTCCATACAGTTACCACCAGGCCAATTGTGAGCCACTTCTTTGCTCCGCTGGTATTATTTATATTGGCAGTAATTTAAACCATCCAATCAGATGCTGGTTGACAGTACACATATTTACCATATTACTACTGTAACTGAGTCCCTGCACCTGTATAAATACTGTGACCGGCTGCATTGGTGGCAACACAGGCATCGGAGAAACGGACTCAGTGAGATACATTTCTTTTATACTTGCTGAACACAAATACAAAAAGAACAAAAGACTTGGATTTATATAGCGCCTTTCACGACCACCAGACGTCTCAAAGCACTTTACAGCCAATGAAGTACTTTTGGAGTGCAGTCACTGTTGTATTGTGGGAAATGCGGCAGCCAATTTGTGCACAGCAAGCTCCCACACACAGCAATGTGATAATGACCAGATAATCTGTTTTTTGTTGTTGATTGAGGGATAAATATTGGCCAGGACACCGGGGAAACTCCCCTGCTCTTAACATAAGAACATAAGAAATAGGAGCAGGAGTCGGCCATACGGCCCCTCGAGCCTGCTCCGCCATTCAATAAGATCATGGCTGATCTGATCATGGACTCAGCTCCACTTCCCCGCCCGCTCCCCATAACCCCTTATCCCCTTATCGTTTAAGAAACTGTCTGTTTCTGTCTTAAATTTATTCCAGCTTCCACAGCTCTCTGAGGCAGCGAATTTCACAGATTTACAACCCTCAGAGAAGATATTTCTCCTCATCTCTGTTTTAAATGGGCGGCCCCTTATTCTAAGATCATGCCCTCTAGTTCTAGTCTCCCCCATCAGTGGAAACATCTTTCTTTGTAATAGTGCAGTGGGATTTTTTACGTCCACCTGAGAGGGCAGAAGGGGCCTCGGTTTAACGTCCCATCCAAAAGACAGCACCTCCAACAGTGCAGCACCTCCAACAGTGCAGCACTCCCTCAGTACTGCAGTGGAGTGTCAGCCTGGATTTATGTGCTCAAATCCCTGGATTGGGACTTGAACCCACAACCTTCTGCCTCAGAGGCGAGGGTGCTGCCCACTGAGCCACGGCTGACACTAGAAGGACGCAAAGTCACTCAATTGTTGCGAGTGACTATAATAAGATGTCCAGCTTTGTTGTTGGAACAATCGTTACTGTAAAGCCCTTACTGTCACGAGAAGACCAATTACCTTGAAGAGTTACAAGTCTACAAGGAAAATGTCGCAGAGAGATTAGAATGACACATCCACTTACTACAAAAGGCCATCAAGAAAATCAATGACAGGATCAAAGCAAATCAGTGGGCAGATCTTCAAGCTGAGGTTTGACAATGTCACTGCCTCCTCTCCCTGTTTGTTGCAGAGCAGGGTAAGTCACAGAAATATCTCCGTCCTTTGTGATCAAAAACAGATCATCTCATAGCAAGGTCTACAAAACGCTGCAAAGGCTTAACAATAATGGACAGTGTTAGATTTTATTTTAATTGATTTTATTTGGCCAAAATAATTGGCTCAAGTGGTATTTTTAATTCACTGCTGGTAACGACTTATTGCTGTAACTGGTAAATGTGACTTCCTGTTAATGCTGCCGATTCAACTCTGCTAGTTTTCTAATGATGCTAATTGTCTGAGTACAGATATATATTTTTAGAGAAGATACAGTAAGACTAAAGAAAGACTTGCATTTATATCGCGCCTTTCATGACTACCGGACGTCCCAAAATGCTTTACAGCCAATGAAGTACTTTTGAAGTGTAGTCACTGTTGCAATGTGGGAAATGCGGCAGCCAGTTTACGCACAGCAAGCTCCCACAAACAGCAATGTGATAATGACCAAATAGTCTGTTTTTAGTGACACTGGCTCAGGGATAAATATTGGCCAGGACACCAGGAAGAACTCCCCTGCTCTTCTTTGAAATAGTGCCATGGGATCTTTTACGTCCACCTGAGAGAACAGACCGTGCCTCGGTTTAAAGTATCATCCAAAAGACAGCACCTCCGACAGTGCAGCATTCCCTCAGCACTGGAGTGTCAGCCCAGATTAATGTGCTAAGTTCCTGGGGTGGGACTAGAACCCACGACATTCTGACTCAGAGGCGAGTGTGCTGCCCACTGAGCCACAACTGACACTATACTGACATGTATATCGGCACAGAGCACTAAAGCACATGAGAACATAAGAAATAGGAGCAGGAGTCGGCCATGCGGCCCCTCGAGCCTGCTCCACCATTCAATAAGATCATGGACTCAGCTCCACTTCCCCGCCCGCTCCCCACAACCCTTTACTCCCTTATTGCTCAAAAATCTGTCTATCTCCACCTTAAATATATTCAATGACCCAGTCCCCACAGCTCTCTGGGGCAGAGAATTCCACAGATTTCCAACCCTCTGAGAGAAGAAATTCCTCCTCATCTCAGTTTTAAATGGGCGGCCCCTTATTCTGAGACCACATCCCCTCGTTTTAGTTTCCCAAATATCCTCTCTGCATCCATCTTGTCAAGCCCCCTTATTATCTTATATGTTTCGATAAGATCACCTCTCATTCTTCTGAACTTCAATGAGTATAGGCCAACCTACTCAACCTATCTTCATAAGTCAATACCCTCATCTCCGGAATCAACCTAGTGAACCTTCTCTGAACAGCCTCCAAAGCAAGTATATCCTTTCTTAAATACGGAGACCAAAACTGTACGCAGTACTCCAGGTGTGGCCTCACCAATACCCTGTACAGTTGTAACAGGACTTCTCTGCTTTTATACTCCATCCCTGTTGCAATAAAGATCAAAACACATTACCAAAACAAAATTCAGCATGTACTTGGAAAACAACTCCCGTTTTTATCCACTTATTTCTTTGATAAAAGAAAGCAGATGGGGCAGGGAATCTTTTTCCTGTCTGTCATATCTGGCATGAAGACCCAAACACTGCAACTCTGACATTACTCAATAACAGCATTGATATAGCCAATTCCAGATTCTAAATTGAATGACTGGGACCGATTTCTAAATTCCAAACCCATTAACTCCTGCACAACATAGGACTGTTTAATGTTAACATTGGGCCTGAAATTCTGGCCTGCCATGGTCCGTACGGAGTGTGTACGGAGTGTGTACGGAGCTGGCGAGGCCTTGCAAAAGCTAGTTTTCGCCGCGTGACGCACTTGCATATCAAAACCCAGCTTTTCCGATCTGCCAAGTTCTGGCTTGACAGATCCACACAGCCCCACAGCCAAGACTTTTGCATGGGCAAGATTGGGATATTTACCCATCTCTTGCCCAGCGAATGTCCTTCAAACTCTTGCACCTGATAAAAGCAGGCACATAGCCTATTTTTATATGTTTTATGACTTATTTATAAAAATTTGTCATTTTATTGACATATAAAATGTCAATTTATATATTTATGTTAGATATTTTTATTTAACATAATAAAAGTATTATGTAAAAAACATAATAAAAACCCTGCCCACTAAGGTAAGTTTATTTTCAACCCTAATTACAAAACTTTTTTTTTTAAATCGGAAAAATATTTTTTTTTCTAACACATTTCATTAACTTTAATTTAAATTAATGTTAAATATGTGAGGTGTTTTTTTTATTTTTTATTGCCGTTTTGGTGTTGTGGGGCGGGGCGGTGTTTCTCATTCATAACGAGAACTGCTACTTATGGAGTCCCCATTATTATGAATGAGAATACTTTACCTTGATTGGCTGTCCAGTGCCATGTGACTCCAGCTTCTCCAAGACGCGAACGCGCTCCGATGCGCGGGGAGAGGAGGCCTCCGACCGGGATCGCCGGAGGGCGTAGGAGCAAAAGGTCGGTGTGGATCTTTTTCCTTATTTTCAGGTGAGTGCCCGCGGGAAGCCCAGCCCCGGGATTTCAGGCCCAATAATTGAGTTTTCCGGAAAACCAGACACATTTTGAAGTGACGTAAACACAAGTCACCTAATTTGAGTAATTTTTCCTCTATACTAAAAATGAAACGGCACCAATTTCATGACTTGTGTTCCCAGGTTATTCCTGTGAAGACCCAGAGGGCTTTTGCAGAGCAGTAACTAATTGAAAAGGCACCAGCACAAAAGCAAAATACTGATGGGTGGGGGGCTGAGAGTGGGGGAGTGGGGCAGGGGGCTGAGGGGTGGGGAGCTGAGGGTGGGGGGCATGGGGGACTGAGGGTGGGGGAGTGGGGCAGGGGGCTGATGGGTGGGGGGCTGAGGGTGGGGGGTTGAGGGGTGGGGCAGGGGGCTGAGGGGTGGGGAGCTGATGGGTGGGGGGCATGGGGGACTGAGGGTGGGGGAGTGGGGCAGGGGGCTGATGGGTGGGGGGCTGAGGGTGGAGGGTTGAGGGGTGGGGCAGGGGGCTATGGGTGGGGGGCTGAGGGTGGAGGGGGTGTGGAGGGCGAGGGGAAACCGATTTCCTTTCAGTGGAAATGGGGATTTTCTGGCAAAGGCCTGTCCGATCAGACTGCCTTCCCCCTGCTGCTCCCACGAAAGCTGTAAATCCGATATAAAAGCAGACTTAACGCTTCAGGTCGATGACCTTCAGAATTGTTCTGATGAAGGGTCACTGACCTGGACGTTAACTCTGTTTCTCTCTCCACACGTGCCGCCTGACCCGCTGAGCGTCTCTGGCATTTTCTCTTTCTATCTTCTGCTGCTCTTGGATGGAGTGTCGATATAAAAAGTGCAGTGCCCACACTTCAAGCAGAACAGTGGGGGCAGTGGTCCTCGGCCATGCTGGATACTGCCTCTGCCAAGCGGCAATTTGTTTACAATGCCTCTCTAATGAGAACCCTGACGGAGCCTGATGAAAGAAGTGTTTGCACTTACTGACGTGTGTCACTGCTCCCATTCATACACCAGTTATCCCAGCTGTGCATCACATTGAAGATAAGTTGACTGTAATGCACCTCCTTCAGTGCATGTCCACTACACTGCAGCTTCAGAGGCAAGCTCAAGTCTAGATGATACCTTTCCTTCCAAACTTATTCCCCTCCACAGCTTCAAGTAACATCAAATGCAGCCAGTGACTATGCAGCATGAACTGAGACTCCATCTGCAATGTGTGAATATTTGTTGCAGATTTAACCTTTCACTAATTTAAAAAAAAAGTTTATTCACAGGAATGTGGGCGCCGCTGGCAAGGTCAGCATTTATTGCCCATCCCTAATTGTCCTTAACTGAGTGTCTCGCTGGGCCATTTCAGAGGGCAGTTAAGAGTCAACCACATTGCTGTGGGTCTGGAGTCACATATCGGCCAGACTGGGTAAGGGCGGCAGATTTCCGTCCCTAAAGGACATCAGTGAACCAGATGGGTTTTTAATGACAACCCGGTAGTTTCATGTGGAGGAAGAGCATCCGGGAGGGCGCTGAGCACCTTGAGTCTCGTAGCCGAGAGCATGCAGAAACCAAGCGCAGGCAGCGGAAGGAGCGTGCGGCAAACCAGACTCCCCACCCACCCTTTCCCTCAACGACTGTCTGCCCCACATGTGACAGGGACTGTGGCTCTCGTATTGGACTGTTCAGCCACCTAAGGACTCATTTTAAGAGTGGAAGCAAGTCTGCCTCAATTCCGAGATGATGACGGTCACCGTTACTGACACTAGCTTTTTAATCCCAGATTTATTTAATTAACGGATTTCAAATTCCCCAGCTGCCGTGGTGGGATTTGGGCTCATGTCTCCAGGTGATTAGTCCAGGCCTCTGGATTATTGGTCCCAGAACATAACCACTATTCTACCATTCCCTTACTGAGCTAGTCTGTTTATTAGGTATCCCTGATTGGGATAAGGCTGCGATTGGTTTATCCAAACGTATTTGATGGATTTTTTTGGAAAGTGGGAAGGATATGGAAGGGCATGTTTAGGTGTTGGAGGTGTAACCCATCCCCACCCTCTCCCCATTGCAGTTTACTCTGCTGAAGCTTAGTGACATGATACCAAGTTTTGGTTAAGTTTTTCTTAGTGTGTGATTGATTAAACGTGAACATTGTTGGAGCAGTTCTCCACTATGACTCAGCTAGTAAAAGCTACAATGACTAGAATTGACCAGTACAGACTAGCTAGGCCCTGGTGGTGCCAATCTGAACCGGGACAACAGTAATGAGGGGAAGATGCAGGATTCTGTTTCCTGACTCCAGGCCGAGGTGGATGTCAACTGAGTACAAGCTGGGGTTTGGATTAGATTCACCCTTTACTCCTGCCGTGGTCAATAGGCTGTCACCAGTCACTGTCTCTGTCGGTGAGGTGTGGAGGGCACTTCATAGAATTATATCGGATATCCGGCCCAGGAACAGGCCATTGGGCCCAACCAGTCCATGCCGGTGTTTATGCTCCACTCGAGCCTCCTCCTGTCTTTCCCCATCTAAATCTATCAGCATAACCCTCTATTCCCTTCTCCCTCATTGGCTTGTCCAGCCTCCCCTTAAATACATTGATACTATTCACCTCAACCCCTCCCTGTGGCAGCGAGTTCCACATTCTCACCACTCTCTGGGTAAATAAGTTTCTCCTGAATTCCCCATTGGATTTCCTGGTGACGATCTTATATTGATGGCCTCTAGTTATGCTCTTCCCCACAAGTGGAAACACTCTCTCTGTATCCACTCTATCAAAGCCTTTTGTAATTTTAACGACCTCTATTAGGTCACCCCTCAGCCGCCTTTAATTCAAGCGAGAATGACCCAGGGGGCGAGATTGTGTTTGGGGTGTAAACAATTCTCACACAGGGTCAGGGGGCCGATTCTGCCTCCACGGAATTCCGCGGGAGTTTGCGGAGGCACAAAGCGGTAGTACCCTGTGCGCAGCGACCTGTTTTCACCCCCGGAGCAAAACTTCGGTGTCGCCCCGTGAGGCCGCCGCGGGTGATGCCCGTGCCAGCTTCGCGGGTCGCGAACCGAGCTTCAGTCTGCTCGTGGGGCGACAGTTAAAGGGGAGGTGCGGTGCGCACTTTTTATAAAATGGCCGATTCACCGGTCACGGCCTCGCCCTCTTCAAACCGCGGGGACTGCGCCGCGATGCTGCAGCCCGGCGCTCCGCTCCCCCCTGGTGAAGTGGATGACCCCTCTCCCCATTTCAGAGTCGGCAGCGTGCCTTCCCCTGTAACGGAGTGACGCCCCGTGTAGCGCTGGAAACTTCCCGCGCTTAGCGCCCCGGTCCCGCCCCCGAGAGGAAGTGATGAGCGCGACATGGCGATCCACTTCCTCTCGGGGGCAGTAACCCCAATTTCACTGGGGGGCGGGGGTGACCGAATCTGCCCCGCCCCCAGCCTGCTCGCAGTCACAGAACCAGAAGCAATGCTGAGTGAGCTCCTGAACTAGAGCAGGGCAGGACGCCGCATTGCAAAATCCCCAGCTGCCTATTATTGAAGAAAGCTACAAGACTGCTGCAAATTAGGATCTGGTCTCTCGGTTCGCAACTGTGCAGATTCTCAATTCTTTTCTCATTAGTATTCAGCTTTAGAAACCTCTGGAAGATCAGTAAGCCAGCCTGATATAAGAGAATGGTATTAAAAGCTGAAAATAGTATTTTATTAAATCAAGGGTGGAGAGAAATTCAGGAACTGTTGGAAGTGTCTTGTTTCAAGTGGCCTTCAATCACCAAGACACGGTGGGGCCAAAATTGTTCCTTTTATCGACGGCGGTTAGCGCCCCTGGGAGGCGCCGATGGGGTGCAAAGTAGAATTCACCTACGCGCGCCGCAAAAATCGCCCCCCCGCGGAATTGGGCATGGGTTTTGCGGAGGTCCGCATTGCCGTGCACATTACCCCCTTACCGCCCCGGAAGTAAAATTTCCCCACGCGACTTACCTTCGTGCCTGCCGATGACGATGACAGCTCGAGCTGTCGAGGAGCCGTCGGGACCCTGGTGCGCCAGCGCGATTTACAGGCGCCATCTTGGAAAGTAATTTTTGCCGGCCATGACGTTTTTCTGTTTCCACCGGCTAGGCTGAGTGGCTGGTGGACGGATAGCAGTCATTTTTAGCTCAAACATTCTTCTGTCTCCTACCTTTACCCCTGTATTTTCACCATCGGAGGACGCCACGCCAAAGACAACGGCGCCGCCAATTACAGAGGGAAAGGCATCGAGAGAGGGAGAGGGAGCAGCATGGGGAGAGGCCCAGGGAGCACGCGAGATGGAGGGGGAGAGAGAGAGGGAAAGGCAAAGGGTCAGGCACAGGGAGCAGCACAGGGAGAACCACAGCAAGATGTTGCCAGAGGGAGAAGGTGCCACGGGGCTGGAAACAGGTGGCCTCACCCTCCCCAGGTATTCCGCCAGCGGTTCTCCTGCATCAATCTCACTGAGGAGCAGTGCGTGCGAAGGTTGCGTTTCAGCAGGGCCATGGTCACAGAGCTCTGCCACCTCCTGCAACCAGACCTCGAGCCTCAGACCAGGGTGAGGACAGTTCTCTCAGTGGCAGTCTCGGTCACCATCGCACTCAATTTCTATGTCAATGAATGCTTCCTGTATGCAACAGGAGACATCTCCAACATCTCCCAGTTTTCCGTCCATTGCTCCATCCGCGAGGTCACAGATGCTCTGTACAGAAGGAGGAGGGACTACATCTCCTTCCCCATCACCAGAGAGAAGCAGCACGAGCGTACATGTGGCTTTGCCGGGATCGCGGCCTTCCCCATGGTGCAGGGCGGCACTGACTGCACCCACATCGCTTTGAGAGCTCCGCATCACAATCCTGAGGTATTCCGTAACCGGAGAGGCTGCCACTCACTGTGCAGTTGGTGTGTGACCACACACGCCGAATCCTCACCATCAATGCCCGCTATCCTGGCAGCAGCCACGATGCCTTCATCCTGCGCCAGACCCGTGTGCCAGCTCTCTTCCAGTCACCACATCGCGGCGTGCTGGTCAGAGGCAAGGGCTATCCGCTCTCCACCTGGCTCATACCTCCCCACCCCAACCCCAACACTCCGTCCCAGCACTCGTATAATGAGAGTCATGGCGCCACCAGGAACATCATTGAGCAGACCATCGGGGTGTTGAAGCAATGGTTCCACTGCCTTGACCGCTCGGGAGGAGTCCTCCAGTACTTGGCTGTGCCCGTGTCCCTATTCATCATCGTCTGCTGCAGGCTGCACAACCTGGCCATCATGAGGGCACACCCAGTGCCACCCGGCAAAGCCGCACCACCTGAGGAGGAGGAGGAGGACCAGGAGGACGAATAGGAGCAGCAACAGCAGCGACAGAGGAGGGAGCGACTCTATCGCGATCCTGCAAGGGAAGTCCGTGACCGTCTCATCACAGCTCATTGCCATTGATTTCCACCCCACTTCCTGGTTCCTGTGGACGTCCCCATCACCACATCAATATGCCCTTCCGTACCAAAGCCCCAAGACTGAAATGAGAGACAACAGCAAACATTAAACATTCCAATCACCATTTATCAGACAACAATAAAAAGGGTATTTATTCATCACCCTTGTGCATTTCCTTATATCCCCTTGTTTGTTCACCTATTCGAATACTCCTCCACAGTGCGTCCCTTGTGGCTGCAGCAGGGCTGGTGGGAGGCTGCTGCGTGTCAGGGCCAGAGACTGCCGATGGCCTTGCAGGATGCCCTTGGGGCAGCACCTCAGCATCCCCACAGATTGCTGGGCTGCTGCAACACCGTCTGATCCCCGGTCGACTGTGGGGGACCCAGCGGCGATGGCAGCAGTCGGGGCTTGCGTGGCATCAATCGGAGACCGCATGAGAGCAGCGAGGCGTTGCGTGGCATCAATCGGAGACCGCATGAGAGCAGCGAGGCGTTGCGTGGCATCAATCGGAGACCGCGTGAGAGCAGCGAGGCGTTGCGTGGCATCAATCAGAGACCGCATGAGAGCAGCGAGGCGTTGCGTGGCATCAATCGGAGACTGCGTGAGAGCAGCGAGGCGTTGCGTGGCATCAATCGGAGACTGCGTGAGAGCACTCTGAGCAACCCGTGACTCTGTTGCAGCGGCAAGATGTTGCGTTGCTTCCACCTGTAACGCAATGGAAGCTGCCACATTGCCCATGACATGCGTCCTGAGGTCTGGATCCACACGGTCTGTCTGGGAGTCCACCATCCTCTGCACACTGGCAATGATGGGCTCCATTGTGTGTGCAGAGCTGTCTACAATGCGGGAGGCGGACTCCTTACCACTTGTGGCAGGCTCCCGGGCATCCTTGCCATGGCTCCCAGCATGTCAGAGTGCATGGCCATGACCCTTTGTGTGAACGTCTCCCCATCGAGGTCCTCATCGGAGCCCTGTGGGGCAGAACTCGCGCATGAACTCGCCCTCCGGGGAGCTGGCTCCCGAGCTACCCGTTCCCCTTGGCCTTGCTGCAGCCCGCTAGGCCCCGGTGCATCACCCAGTGCAGACCCCGCTGCAAAGCTAACCTCTGAGGACCGCGTAGTGCCAGTGTCTGAGCTGGTTCCTGCGGGTGAGAGAAGCAGTGACACAGTGCTCGGCTCCTCCTCACCCTTGCCCACCCCTCCTCCTCCTCGCCCACCCCTCCTCCCTTGTGCCTGGGTTGGGTGGGGGGGGAAGGGGGCTCAGGCTGCTCCGTTGAAAGCATAAATGGCACAAGACTCATGTTGAGGAATGGAGAATGGAAGGCATACAGTAGGAGGAGCTGGCCTTCTGCTTTAACGGGGAAGTGGGATGAGAAGAGGGGCTAAAGATTCCGTTGTTGCCCCCCCCCCCCGTGGGGTCGATGTCTCTGCCGGCCACGGTGCCCACCCCCTGCGGGCCAATGAGCTGCAGCGCTCACTCCTCCAGATCAGTCAGCAGCCGTAGTTCAGCTTCCCCCCCCCCACCCTACTCCCTGCCAGGCCGCTGCTGCTCCATCCTGTTGTGGGCCATCTTGCCCTGCAAAAGAAAGGAATCTGTGTGAGTCAGAGTCCGATTATGTATGTGGAAGATATGCCTGCCGTGGTTAAATAGCTGTGAATGTAGGCAAGGCGTGAAGTGAGGCTTTGACTGTGAGCAGGTACAGATGGTTGGTGGTTGCCTGCTGGGTTAAGTACTGGTTTGCAGGGTATGCACAGACAGAGGCTCAGAGGCTGGTATATAAGAGCTGTGCAAACATGTGCTCACCTTGGCCACCCAACTGAGGTCACTGAATTTCTTCCGGCACAGTGTTGGACTCCTGTTGACCACGGTGCTGGCCAACACCTCCGCGACCACCGCTGCCCACATGGCCCTAAAAACACGTAGCGTTGGCCTTCTCCCAGATGGATTCATATTGCCTCCCTCCTTCTCTCCACTGTCCCCACCAGTGTCTCCAATGCCAGATCATTGAAGCGAGTAGCCCGGTTATGAAGTATTGAAGCAGACCTTCCTTGCTCTCGGTCAACTCCCGCAATGATGAGAATGACCAGGTACTGCCTGACACCACATCCGCTTTAAGGACTGGAAAGAACAGGAGCCTCATTATTGGTGAATGTAAGTCAGCTGACATTGGGTGGAGCTCTGGTAATCGCGCCCCCCGAGGCCAATAGCGCCTCCGATCCCGCCCCGCTGGAATTCTGAGGGAAAAGTGCCCAATTTCCCACGAATTTGCAGCCCATCTCGCCGGGCGCTAAATGGTCAAACAGATAAAACTTACCGCCCCAAACGCGGCACTACCCTGCATTTGGTGATCTTCACTCTGCGATTTTAAAATTATTTGCCAACTGCTGTTGTGTCTGAAGCCTGGGCAGATTCTGTTCCTCCTCGGTCGGTCCCCTATAGCACGACACCTGGCTCCGTGTGAGGTGAGGAGAGGGGAACAATGGCAGCTGTGGGTCACGTTGTACCGAGGTAGCTTTACTCTGCACCTGACCAAGCTCGAGTTAATCCGGCATGACGCTGAAACAAGAAGCTTCCTGGTAATGGGGGCGGGACCAATTTCACTTTGGTTTAAAGTTTTAAATGAGAACAAATAGGATCAGAAAGCGGGGGAGTGGGACTGAGCGCGACTGCTCTTGCAGATAGCCGGCGCGGACATGATGGGCCGAATGGCCTCCTTCTGTGCTGTAAGTTTCATAGAACCGTAGAAATGTACTCCGGCACAGAAGGAGGCCATTCGGCCCATCGTGTCCGTGCCGGCCGACAAAGAGCTACCCAGCCTAATCTCACTTTCCAGCTCTGGGTCCGTAGACTTGCAGGTTACGGCACTTCAGGTGCACATCCAAGTACTTTTTAAATGTGGTGAGGGTTTCTGCCTCTACCACCCTTTCAGGCAGTGAGTTCCAAACCCTCACCACCCTCTGGGTGAAAAAAAGTTCCCCTCAACTCCCCTCTAAACCTCCTCCCTATTACTTTAAATCTATGTTTCTATGAATCTTCTATGAAAACGTGTGAACAGGAGGAAGCCATTTCGCCCCTTGAGCCTGTTCTGCTCGGAACACAAATATGTTCCCCTTCCAAATTCTGCCGGTGAGTTTGTTCAGTAGGATTTTGTGAGCTTCAGAAATGTAGCCAGCATAAAACTGTCTTTGTGTTTTCAGCGGTAGCGATGCTCATTTGGCTTAGCAGCTCCTTAACTCTGAGTGAGAATTGAGGATTTCAGAACTGGATGGCAGGACACTGTCGGACATTAATCCGAGCGTTGAATTTGTGCTGCTGGTGCACTGACTTACCTGGCCAGTTCCAGATTCTGAAAGACTGATTTTGAGGGCGGTGCTAATGGAGCGGAAGTCATTTTTTGCCCGGTGGGGGGTGGGGCTACCGGCTCCCGGGAAAGCCCCGGGGCAGTGCCATGCCCTACGGGGTAGCACCACGAGCTGCCGCGCTCACCGTGTGCCGATCCCTTTCCGCCCAGCGAGGCTGGCGCGAGCGGATGTCAACGGCAGCTTCACGAGTCGCGAGGCGGGCCGACATCCGCTCGCGGGGCGGAGGTTAAAGGGCAGGGCACCTGCGCCCCGCGCCGCCATCTTAATTGGTTTGCTGACTCTTGGCCCGGCCCCAGTAACTGCTCCCTCCTGTGGTTGGGGCTGGCACTGTCAGCCCGGCTCTCTGCATTGGGTCTCACACGGCCCTGGTAATTTAACCTCTGCAGTTCAGGTATCATCCTGGTAAACCTACGCCACATTCCTTCCAAGGCCAATATATCCTCCCTAAGGTGTGGGCCCAGAACTGCTCACAGTGCTCCAGGTGTGGTCTAACCAGGGCTCTGTCTTGACTTCCATTCTGCAATTCGTTAGGAGATCAACTGAGAAACTTTATAAAGCATCTTTCACTTCCTCCGGATGCTGCAAACCACTTCACGGTTTATTATTTGCTTTGGTTTTGAGGCATAAGCAGGGCAGCCAATTAATGTCCCACCAATAGCAATGGGTTAAGTGACCAGTTAATCTGTCAATTGAAGGATAAATGTTGGACAGGCCACCAGTAGAACTCCCTTCCTCGGCTTCACATAGACCCCCCGGGCAGGCAGGCAGAGCCTTGGCTGAATGTCTCCTGTGAGAAAGTGGACCGCCATCATTACTGCCCTGTGCAGAAGTGTCAGCCCAGATTACATGCTCAAATCTCTGCAGTGGAGTATTGATCTCACACATTTCAAAGGTATGCCGTCACTAGGCCAAGCAGATACGCACTACTTTTAACATTCCTGCCCGGCTATTATTTAGTGAATTTCTGGTTAGGTATTGCTCAGATCTGCCAGTAATATGGTAATCGTGCTCACATTGCCTGTCAGCCACCTTACATTTCCTGCATCGCATTTAATGATAGGCAAATGTATTCCAGTCAAACTTCTTACAGCTCACAGGCTCAAATTTATTCAAACAAAAGACTTCAAGAGGACATAGACAGGCTGGTGGAATGGGCGGACACGTGGCAGATGGAATTTAATAGAGAAAAGTGCAAAGTGATACATTTTGGTAGGAAGAACTAGGAGAGGCAATATAAACTAAGGGGTATAATTCTAAAGTGGGTACATGAACAGAGAGACCTGGGGGTATATGTGCACAAATCGTTGAAGGTTGTAGGGCAGGATGAGAAAGCGGTTATGTTATATATATATATATACACTTGTATTTACTCTGTACAGCCACCAGAGGGCTCATCCCCTGGAGTCCCAAGGGATCCCATAATCGCTTGGGAGCACAGGTATTTAAGGAGGCCTCACAGGTTGGAGAGGCACTCTGGAGACCTGCAATAAAAGACTACGGTCACACTTTACTTTGAGCTCACAGTGTTCAGTCTGACTCTTTCTCCATACACAACAACTGGTGACGAGATACAGATAGCAAACCCAAAGATGCAGAGAACAGTGGGCATCCTGGAGAAATTCTCGGAGGGAGACGATTGGGAAACTTTTGTGGAGTGACTCGACCAATATTTCGTGGCCAATGAGCTAGATGGGGAAGAGAGCGCTGCCAAACGAAGGGCGATCCTCCTCACCGTCTGTGGGGCACCAACGTATGGCCTCATGAAAAATCTGCTCACTCCAGCAAAACCCACAGCGAAATCGTACGATAATTTGTGCACACTGGTCCGAGAGCTTTTGAACCCGAAGGAAAGCGTTCTGATGGCGAGGTACCGGTTCTACACCTACAAAAGGTCTGAAGGCCAGGAAGTGGCGAGTTATGTCGCCGAGCTAAGATGCCTTGTAGGACATTGTGAATTTGAAGGACATTGGGAGCACAGGCTCAGAGACTTTTTTGCACTTGGTATTGGCCATGAAACCATGCTTCGCAAACCTTTGACTGTAGAGACTCCAACCTTGAGTAAGACCATAGCGATAGCCCAGGCGTTCATTGCCACCAGTGGCAATACGAAGCAAATCTCTCAGCACACAAGTGCTGCTACAAGTACTGTGAACAAAGTGATGTTGTTTTCGAATCGTAACATACAGGGCAGGTCACACATACCTGCAGCTACACATCCGCAGATGACTGAGTCCACCATCAAGGGTGATGAATGTAAGGCCATTAGCACCTTGTTGGCGCTGCGGGGGTGATCATCATTTCCATTCATGCCGATTCAAAGAGTACATTTGCAAGGGCTGTGGAACAATGGGACACCTCCGAGTGTGCAGGTGAGCTGCAAAGCCTGTTAAACCTGCAAACCACCATGTTGCAGAGAAGGACAGATCCACGGAGGATCACGATGAACCAGAGCCTCAGATCGGGGAGGCAGAGATATACGGGGTGCACACATTCACCACGAATTATCCCCCGATAATGCTGAATGTTGAACTAAATGGACTCCCGGTTTCAATAGAGCTGGATACGGGGGCGAGCCAGTCCATCATGGGCAAAACGATTTTCGAAAGGTTGTGGTGCAACAAGACCTCAAGGCCAGTCTAACTCCAGTTCGCACAAAACTAAGAACTTACACGAAAGAACTGATTCCTGTAATCGGCAGTGCTACCGTAAGAGTCTCCTACGATGGAGCGGTACACAAGCTACCACTCTGGGTGGTACAGGGCAATAGTCCCACGCTGCTCGGCAGGAGCTGGCTGGGAAAGATACGCTGGAACTGGGACGACGTCCGAGTGCTATCGCCCGCTGACGACACTTTGTGTGCCCAGGTCTTAAACAAATTTCCTTCGCTGTTCAAACCAGGCATCGGGAAATTCCAAGGAGCAAAAGTGCAGATCCACCTAATTCCGGGGGCGTGACCCATCCATCACAAGGCGAGAGCAGTACCGTACATGATGAGAGAGAAAGGGTAGAGATCGAGCTAGACCGGCTGCAAAGAGAGGGCATAATTTCCCTGATCGAGTTCAACAAGTGGGCCAGTCCTATTGTCCCAGTCCTCAAGAGAGACGGCACCGTCAGAATCTGTGGCGATTACAAAGTAACTATCAATCGTTTCTCCCTGCAGGACCAATACCCACTATCAAAGGCTGACAACCTCTTTGCAACGCTGGTGAGAGGAAAGACGTTCACGAAGCTGGATCTGACTTCAGCCTACATGACGCAGGAACTGGAGGAATCATCGAAGGCCCTCACCTGCATCGACACGCACAAAGGTCTTTTTGTTTATAACAGATGCCCGTTTGGAATCCGATCGGTGGCGATATTCCAGAGAAACATGGAAAGTTTACTGAAGTTGGTCCCGCACACCGTGGTCTTCCAGGACGACATCTTGGTCACAGGTCGGAACACAGTCGAGCATCTGCAGAACCTGGAGGAGGTTCTTAGTCGGCTCAACCGCGTGGGGCTCAGGTTAAAACGCTCAAAGTGCGTTTTCCTGGTGCCTGAAGTGGAGTTCTTGGGAAAGAGGATTGCGGCGGACGGCATCAGGCCCACCAACGCGAAGACGGAGGCAATCGAGAACGCACCGAGGCCACAGAACGTGACGGAGCTGCAGTCGTTTCTGGGACTCTTGAACTACTTTGGTAACTTCTTACCAGGTCTTAGCACACTGCTGGAACCACTACATGTCTCACTACGAGAAAGGGATGAATGGGTTTGGGGCAAAAGCCAAGAAAATGCCTTTGTAAAAGTGAGAAAATTGTTATGCTCAAACAAATTGCTTGTGTTGTATGATCCATGTAAGTGTTTGGTACTAGCATGTGATGCGTCGTCATATGGCGTCGGGTGTGTATTGCAACAAGCTAATGATTTCAGGAAACTGTAACCGGTTGCTTATGCATCCAGGAGTCTGTCTAAGGCCGAGAGAGCCTACAGCATGATTGAGAAAGAAGCGTTAGCGTGTGTCTATGGGGTAAAGAAAATGCATCAATACCTGTTTGGGCTAAAATTCAAATTGGAAACTAACCATAAACCACTTATCCCTGTTTTCCGAGAGTAAAGGGATAAATACCAACGTATTGGCCCACATCCAGAGATGGGCGCTCGCGTTGTCCACATACAGCTACGCCATCCGCCACAGGCCAGGCACAAAAAACTGCGCCGATGCTCTCAGTAGGCGGCCATTGCCCACCACGGGGGTGGAAATGGCACAGCCCGCAGATCTAGCCATGGTTATGGAAGCATTTGAGAGTGAGCAATCACCCGTCACTGCCCGGCAGATCAAACCTGGACAAGTCAGGATCCCTTATCTCTAGTCAAAAGCTGTGTGCTTCACGGGAGCTGGTCCAGTGTCCCAGTGGAAATGCAAGAAGAGATAAAGCCGTTCCAGCGGCGCAAAGATGAAATGTCTATACAGGCAGACTGCCTTCTGTGGGGCAATCGAGTAGTGGTCCCCAAGAAGGGTAGAGACACCTTCATCAATGACCTCTACAGTACCCACCCAGGCATCGTAATGATGAAAGCGATAGCCAGATCCCATGTGTGGTGGCCCGGTATCAATGCGTTCACAGATGTAATACATGCTCGCAGTTAAGCAATGTATTCGGGGAGGTGCCGCTAAGTTTATGGTCTTGGCCCTCCAAACCGTGGTCTAGGGTACATATCGACTATGCAGGCCCGTTCTTGGGTAAAATGTTCTCTGTGGTTATGGACGTGTTCTCCAAGTGGATTGAATGTGAGATAATGTCGGCTAGCATGTCCGCTGCCACTACTGAAAGCCTGCGGGCCATGTTTGCCACACACGACCTACCCAATGTCCTGGTGAGCGACAATGGGCCATGTTTTACCAGTGCTGAGTTCAAAGAATTCATGACCCGTAACGGGATCAAACATGTCACATTTGCCCCGTTTAAACCAGCGTCCAATGGTCAGGCAGAGAGAGCAGTGCAAACCATCAAACAAGGATTGAAGAGGGTAACTGAAGGCTCACTACAGACTCACCTATCTCGAGTCCTGCTTAGCTACCATACGAGACCCCACTCACTCACTGGGATCCCACCTGCTGAGCTGCTCATGAAAAGAGCACTTAAGACAAGGCTCTCGTTAGTTCACCCTGATCTACATGAACAGGTAGAGAGCGGGCGGCTTCAACAAAGTGCATACCATGATAGTGCAAATGTGTCACGCGAGATTGAAATCAATGATCCTGTATTTGTATTAAATTATGGACAAGGTCCCAAGAGGCTTCCTGGCACTGTCGTGGCCAAAGAGGGGAGCAGGGTGTTTCGGGTCAAACTTTCAAATGGACTCATTCACCGGAAACACTTGGACCAAATCAAACTCAGATTCACGGACTATCCTGAGCAACCCACCTTGGACCCTACCTTTTTTGATCCTCCAACATACACACCAGTGGCAACCAGCACCACGGTTGACCACGAAGCAGAACCCATCATCCACAGCAGCCCAGCAGGGCCCAACACACCAGGCAGCCCAGCAAGGCCAGCTGCACAGCAGCCCAGCGAGGGCCCAACAAATGATTCAACAACACCAGCTTTCACACCGAGACGATCAACCAAGGCAAGAAGGGCCCCAGATCAACTCACATTGTAAATAGTTACACTATTGACTTTGGTGGGGGGAGGGGGGGGGGGGGGGAGGAGGGAGTGTTGTTATATATGTATACTTGTATTTACTCTGTACAGCCACCAGAGGGCCCATCCCCTGGAGTCCCAAGGGATCCCATAATCCCTTGGGAGCACAGATATTTAAGGAGGCTTCACAGGTTGGAGAGGCACTCTAGAGACTTGCAATAAAAGACTAAGGTCACACTTTACTTTGAGCTCACAGTGTTCAGTCTGACTCTTTCTCCATACACAACAGTTTAAAAAGCATCCGGGATCCTGGGCTTCATAAATAGAGGCACAGAGTACAAAAGCAAGGAAGTTATGATGAACCTTTATAAAACATTGGTTCGGCCTCAACTGGAGTATTGTGTCCAATTCTGGCACCGCACTTTAGGAAGGATGTGAAGGCCTTAGAGAGGGAGCAGAAAAGATTGACGAGAATGGTTCCAGGGATGAGGGACTTCAGTGACGTGGAGAGACTGGAGAAGCTGGGGTTGTTCTCCTTGGAGCAGAGAAGGTTGAGAGGAGATTTGATCGAGGTGTTCAAAATCATGAGGGGTCTGGACAGAGTAGATCGAGAGAAACTGTTCCCATTGGTGGAAGGGTCGAGAACCAGAAGACACAGATTTAAGGCGAGTGGCAGAAGAACCAAAGGCGACACGAGGGAAAACGTTTTTACGCAGCGAGTGGTTAGGATCTGGAATGCGCTGCCTGAGAGGGCGGTGAAGGCAGACTCAATCGTAGCTTTCAAAAGGGAGTTGGATAAGTAGGTGAAGGGAAAAATTTTGCAGGGCTACGGGGAAAGGGCGGGGGAGTGGGACTGGCTGAGGTGCTCTTGCAGAGAGCCGGCACGGGCTCGACGGGCCGAATGGCCTTCCATGCTGCACTATTGATTCCATGATATATGTAATCACAATTACCTGTGCCTGCCTGTTTGGAACAGTGGTAAAGATTAACAGCTAAACGTCACAACTCTTCTCCCGATCCCACACTACTAATTAACAGTGCCATGGGAGATTCAGTACTGTGGATATACGGAGAGCTCAGACACTGTATTTCATTAGAGGTTTGTGCCAGGAATTTGGAGACTCAATGCTCAGAATATTTCGCCACTTAAATTTGACTTTATTTTGTGTAATAATCAATTCTTTATTAAGTGTTGCTCAGTACGAAGTCAATTTAAATCTAATTCATTAAAATAAATCTATGATATAAGAACCGATTTGTTGCGGTGCACTTTGTCAGAATTGTACAACAGCTATAATGGACTGTCATTGTTTTCCAATAATTCTTCTTGATTGGTGCAATTAATTAAATAAAAGAGGTTTTTCTTTCAGCAGCAGTGTAATTGCGTGGAGTATTTTCGAGAGCCGCTTGTGAGGGGCCAGCTGGAGTGTGATGGGAATGTTGCCCGAGCAGCACTGGCCACATCTGCTCCCAGCTCCGCTGGGCTCAATCCATAATGTGAGGTCAACGCATTAACTCCCCTCGGAGACATCCTCGTGCATTGCGCAGGGCACACTGCGAGCGCCAGGGAAATGGGGAAGGAGAGATTACAGGCGCAGCGAGGGCAGTTGGCACGGCAGCACAAGGTTAGCAGGGTGGGTGGGGGGAGGTTGTGGGGGAGGGCCAGGGCTGTGGAATTTTGTTTAATATACTTGAGCCTCTCCACCACCGGCACACCGTGGCTGCAGTGTGTACCATCGACAAGATGCACTGCAGCAACTCGCCAAGGCTTCTTCGGCAGCACCTCCCAAACCCGCCTAGAAGGACAAGGGCAGCAGGCGCATGGGAACACCACCACCTCCACGTTCCCCTCCCAGTCACACACCATCCTGACTGGGAAATATATCGGCCGTTCCTTCATCGTCGCTGGGTCACAATCCTGGAACTCCCTCCCTAACAGCACTGTGGGAGCACCTTCACCACACGGACTGCAGCGGTTCAAGAAGGCGGCTCACCACCACCTTCTCAAGGGGCAATTAGGGATGGGCAATAAATGCCAGCCTTGCCAGTGATGCCCACACCCCGTGAATGAATAAAACAATGAGGTGTGTGGCTGCAGGGTTGTGCAGGCACTCCAGTCACACTGTGGGTAAACCCCCAATTACATTTCCTCATGGCCACAATGCATGCCTGCTGCATTGGAGCATTCGTCTGGTCCTGAATGTGTGGCCGGCCTCAGACTTCCTGACTCGATCGTACATCCGCAGGTTATCAACCCGTACACCTCCATAATTTTTCGCTTATCACAACCGATTTCAAGTCACGGTATTAAACATAGTTATATTCGATTTAAGCTTCTTAAAATTTCAAGGAGAAAACATTTTTCATCGTTTGGATTGTCAATAAAATGAACTGCTGTAACCTGTAATTAATTCCTCATTAGGATTGGTTGAATATAAGGCAGTTAAAAGCCGAACAGCTGCTCAGCAAACCACAGCATGCACAAGTCCTAATGCCAGGGACCTCTTGTTGTGGATTCTGGTGTAGGCTGATGGTTGCTAATGGTTAGAATTAATGATCTGGAGGTTTTCGCTGGACTGGAAACATCAAAGTAATGAGAGCACTCAGCGATCATCGCGTGCTTTCATCAGACGTCTGTCCCCTATCCAGCTGTATAAATGTTAATGTTGGGAAAGCCAGTTTTCAGCAACAGTTTTATCCTCTCTTTTAAGATTCTTAGGCCGAGAAATTCGGGTCATTTGCGCCTCCCATTAGTGCCCCGTTACCGCCCCCTGGGGTCACTAACGGCTTTCCGCCCGGGCATGGCAGCGCTACAACTCTCGCTAAACTGGACGGGAGTTCAGTGGCGGCGGTAACCCGTAGCGGCCTCGCTCCCTGAAGCTGTGCTGGGTGCTGACAGCGACAGTTACAGGGGGCGATGGTTAAAGGGGAGGTGGCGGCCATTGGAAAAAAAAAATCTGCTGACTTCCTTCTGCGTCCCGTTGGCGTTGCAATCGCAGGGTCTGTGCCGTGATTGGTCAGCCCGGCACTCTGCTTGAGGGCCTGGCTGTTGGCACGACAACCCCGCTCCCTGGTGGTCCGGGGGGGGGGGGTCCGGTTCTTACCTGCAGAGTTTGCAGCTTGAGCCCTCCCCTTTAATGGTGACGAGCCCCTCCTACCTGGTAGCGCTGAACCCCGCCCCACTCCCATCCGCCCCGCCCCCGACCCGTCTGGTCCGCCCCGCCCCCGACCCAAATGAGCCGAAATTCCAGCTCGAATTCCTTTTCATTATTGTAGCAAAACAACTTATCCCTTTTTAAAAGATCTATCTGGTTGTTGATAGTCCACCTACTCCTTACATAGTTAAAATAAATATATCTGCATTTGAATCCTTCTGACCGATAGCTACTGGCTGTTTCCTATCACACCTTCTAATACTCAATGATTGAAATCTTCACAAATGAAGACTGAACAAACTCCAAATCTTGCCCGATTGACTTGGGAATGAATTATATGCAGACACATGTACGGCAGAGTGTCTAGGAATGCTTTACCCCACTGCCCATACATGCTGAAATGATGGCAGCTCAGATGTTGAAAATGATGATGATATTATAAAAAATATTATTGCCTTGTTTGCATGTTATGTCACGATGATGCTCCAATGACTAAATTTTCTCGACTCTTCCTGTCCTCCTCACAGAAACAGCCTGATGTACAGTGAAATGTTAAGGCAGAAGCTGTACATGTATATTAATATTCGGAAACCAAGATAAAGGACCCAAGCTCATCGCGAAGCATATCACCAGGGCTGAATGGATTAGGAAGATACGCTAGATCAAGAAAAAATGTCTAGCACCTGCCAAGTTTTTCTGTTAATTTTGGGTTTTATGATGATGAATCAAAATCCTTTCTCATTCCCATTTGTAGTCAATTGTTAATATTTAATAATCACTATTTTTAACATTTATTAATACACTTATCCACTGATTAAAACATTAGAGTACTTTGTCAGGTTTTTATGTGATTTCCTATTGCGCATATATCGGCAGTGGATTTAAAAAAAATACATTTTCACAGAACTCGGTCATACACTGAATAGGATCGCACTACAACATGTACATACTTACAATTCCGGTCTTTCTCCGGGGTCATACAATGTTTGAGTACTCGCGATCATTGTGCCGATAAAGTTCGTCTGCACAACAAACTCCACATTGAGTAACATCACTAACTTGACACTTGAGAGAGACAGTATCACTTCTCTGTCTACATGTAAGATTTTACACTCAGAAAATATAATGCCAACATACAATATTGCCGGAAAATATTGAGACTTCTTGCACTTTACAGTATGAATGCAGCATTCAAAATGTCAACCAATCATTTCGGATTCTGTACTATGTGGATTAATAGATACTCTTTGCTGGTGAAGCTTATTTTGTTATTCCCTTTGAAGATTCTGCATAGTCTTGTGCTGAATTTCCTGGTGAAATATTTTGATGTACAATTGTCTCCACTTGGAACAACCCATTTTACCATTTGAATAATGACATTTTCGGTAAATTCATGCTAGAACAAAGCTACTCAATATATTTCTCTTTGCAGTAGCCCCTGCACAGCTAAAATATAATAATCATCAGTCAGCTACAAGATATCACTTCGAGTCATTTCTGTCAGAAATTACTGGCAGCTATTTTCGTTAAAAGAAAGACTTGAATTTATATAGCAGCTTTCACAACCAACATCCCAACGCGCTTTACAGCCTTTTTTTTTTGGAGTGTAGTCACTGTTGTAATGTAGGAAACACAGCAGCCAATTTGTGCACAGCAAGCTCCCACACACAGCAATGTGATAATTACCAGATAAACTGTTTTTGTTATGTTGATTAGGGTTAAATATTGGCCATGAATTCAGGGATAATTTCCCTGCTCTTCTTCGAAATAGTGTCATGGGGTTTTTTCTATCCACTCGAGAGGGTAGACAGGGCCTCAGTTTAACATCTCACCTGAAAGACAGCGCCTCCAACAGAGCAGCACTCCCTCAGCACTGCAGTATCAGACTAGATTTTTGTACTCAAGTCTCTAGGGTGGGATTTGAACCCCACAACCTTCTGACTCAGAGGCGAGGGTGTTGCCCACTGAGCCAGGGCTGACTCTGTTAAAAGGATTGGCAGAAGGATTCGAGGGGATTTGAGGAGAACTCTTTTCACCCAGAGGGTGGTGGGGGTCTGGAACTCACGGCCTGAAAGGGTGGTAGAGGCAGAAACCCTCACCACATTTAAAAAGTACTTGGATGTGCACCTGAAGTGCCGTAACCTACAGGGCTACGGACCCAGAGCTGGAAAGTGGGAGTGGGCCGGATAGCTCTTTGTCGGCCGGCGCGGACACAATGGGCCGAATGGTTCTATGAACTACATTCAACAAGTTTTGTATATTCGAAATAGAAAGTGGAATAAAGCAAAAAGCAATTGAAAATAAAATGTAGCTTGCTTTCTGAGGGGATTGTCTCTGTGAATCTGTTTATAATTTAGCTCCATACTTAATAATCAGGATCAGTAATCATGACTGAAGTAAACTGTTGATGAGCCGCACACAGGAGGAGGCCATTTCCCACAGACACTGTGGTCGCCCCTTTAATTCTCACTGCTGCTGCCATCAACTGAATTCAAGATGATAAAAGACTACTTGAAATATCGTGGGAAGGTCGAGGTATGTATAGCTGGCTTGACAAGTATTGACAACAGATTTCAAAATGTATTCAGTTTTGGATTGTGTCAGACTACATTAAGCTTTTAAATCCAGTAATTAAAAAAAAACTTTCCTCTTGTAACATTCTGGACCCTTTGAACAAAGTGGCAGCGAATCGTGTAATAAGCAATTCTCTCGCTTTATACATGTCCTTTGGAACAATTCCAATCATCTGTGTTTTGAATTTGATGATTGCTGTGTTTCCCGTGGGCGTGCTGAGCAACAGTGGTGCGCTGGGCGGACTATCGTGGGGAGATTTCCATGTTCCCAGCCACCCCGCCATTCAGCAGCTTAGTTCAAGGTCAGATTTGTAATTCTCGGTCAAGGGTCATGACCCAGAGTCCAGGAGACCACTGGTTTTGCAAAGACCTGGAGCTGGATTGCAATAAATCAAGATACGGATTAGCTGGACACCAAGATTGAATTTTAATCACTTGTAGATTATAACAACAACAACTTGTATTCATATAGCGCCTTTATCGTAGTGAAATGTCCCAAGGCGCTTCACAGGACTATTATGAGATACAAAATTTGACACCAAGCCGCATAAATAGAAATTAGCGCAGGTGACCAAAAGCTTGGTCAACGAGGTAGGTTTTAAAGGAGCGTCTTGAAGGAGGAAAGAAAAGCAGAGAGGTTTAGATGGGGAGTTCCAGAGCTTGGGGCCTGATAGTTGAGCGATTATAATCAGGGATGCTCAGGAGAGCAGAATTACAGGAGCGCAGATATCTCGGGGGGGGTTGTGGGCTGGAGGAGATTACAGAGATAGGGAGGGGCGAGGCCATGGAGGGATTTGAAAATAAGGACGAGAATTTTGAACTCGAGGTGTTGCTTAATCGGGAGCCAATGTAGGTCAGCGAGCACAGGGGGTGGTGGGTGAGTGGGACTTGGTGCGAGTTAGGACAAGGGGCACAGGGAGTGGTGGGTGAGTGGGACTTGGTGCGAGTTAGGACAAGGGGCACAGGAGGTGGTGGGTGAGCGGGACTTGGTGCGAGTTAGGACAAGGGGCACAGGGAGTGGTGGGTGAGTGGGACTTGGTGCGAGTTAGGACAAGGGGCACAGGGGGTGGTGGGTGAGCGGGACTTGGTGCGAGTTAGGACAAGGGGCACAGGGAGTGGTGGGTGAGCGGGACTTGGTGCGAGTTAGGACAAGGGGCACAGTGGGTGGTGGGTGAGCGGGACTTGGTGTGAGTTAGGACAAGGGGCACAAGGGGTGGTGGGTGAGTGGGACTTGGTGCGAGTTAGGACACGGGGCAGCACAGTGGGTGGTGGGTGAGCGAGACTTGGTGTGCACTAGAATGGGAGGAAGATTGAGAGAGTTACAGAGCTGCACAATTCGATGGTCATGGAAAGAACAAGCTAGAATAGGAGACAAACTTCCATTTCAACCTGATATAACAAGGTTGCAATATTTGTTCTCGGAATTATGAATATCTCATGTGAATTATAAAGCCTTTAACTTTGCCTTTTTAAAAAAATAATTCATTTAAATGTTAAAGCTTGTTTTTCTGAAAATAGTCCAACAATTGGATAATGTGTTTTTGTTATGTTGATTGAGGGATAAATATTGGTCATTACACCGGGGAGAACTCCCCTGCTCTTCTTCCAAATAGTGCCCTGGGATCTTTTACATCCACCTGAGAGAGCAGACGGATTAACATCTCATCCGAAAGACGGCACCTCCGACAGTGCAGCACTCCCTCAGCACTGCCCCTCTGACAGTGCAGCACTCCCTCAGCACTGCACTGGAGTGTCAGCCTGGTAAACTTATGCATTTTTTTATGATTATGCTTGGTTTGTATCCTAATTCCATTGAAATTATTTAAAATCAGAACGGGAGTGGTGTAAAACAGTCTGCCGCTTCTCTGTTAGCCTGTTTGGTGCTGCGGGCAAAGAGCAGTTGGTCCTCTCTGCTCCTTTAGCTGCTTGTATTATTTATTGGTCCTTGGCGATTTATTTGGTGTGTGGGAATCCTGGCCTTACATTAACCTTTTAAAAGACTAGCCGCTTCATCAATGCATTGTACTCCAAGTGTAACATCGCGCCTTTCATGACCACCGGAGGACTTCCCTCCATCATAAGGTCAGAAGTGGAGATGTTCGCTGACCATTGCACAGTGATCAGTTCCATTCGCAACTCCTCACAAAATGAAGCAGTTCATGACCGCAGCAAGCAAGACCTGAACAACATTCAGGCTTGGGATGATAAGTGGCAATAACATTCGTGCCACACAAGTGCCAGGCAATGGCCATCTCCAACAAGAGAAAGTCTAACCACCTCCCCTCGACATTCAGTTTATACAGAGGATTACACGGGATATACGGCCCAGAAACAGGCCATTCGGCCCAACCAGTCCCTGCCGGCGTTTATGCTCCACTCGAGTCTCCTCCCGTCTTTCCCCATCTAAATCTATCAGCATAACCCTCTATTCCCTTCTCCCCCATTGGCTTGTCCAGCCTCCCCTTAAATGCATCGATACTATTCGCCTCAACCCCTCCCTGTGGCAGCGAGTTCCACATTCTCACCGCTCTCTGGGTAAAGAAGTTTCTCCTGAATTCCCCATTGGATTTCTTGGTGATTATCTTATATTGATGGCCTCTAGTTATGCTCTTCCCCACAAGTGGAAACATTCTCTCTGTATCCACTCTATCAAAACCTTTCATCATTTTAAAGACCTCTATTAGGTCACCCCTCAGCCTTCTCTTTTCAAGAGAAAAGAGACCCAGCCGGTTCATCCTTTCCTGATATGTATACCCTCGCATTTCTGGTATCATCCTTGTAAATCTTCTCTGTACCTTCTCCAGTGCCTCTATATCCTTTTTATAACATGGCGACCAGAACTGCACGCAGTACTCCAAGTGTGACACATTCTATTCCAAGTGTTATATCACGCCTTTCATGACCACCGGAGCACTTTACAGCCAACAAAGTACTCTTGAAGAGTAGTCACTGTTCCACGCAGGAAACACCTCAGCCAACCCGTGCACAGCAAGCTCCCACAAACAGCAATAGCAAGTGAAACACTTTCTCTGGGACGCTGGGACCTCTGGGTCACTGATGACGGCAGTCTGAAATAAAATCTAGAGTATAAAAAGTAAAGAAATGCAAAAAAACACAATAATGATACACCCTGCTCTGATAACGTTTGCCATTCTCAGTGACACAGATAAGGCTCTTACCGCCACAGTTAATTTTGAGCAAGTATTCTTTGTATAGCTTCTTTCCGTCCAGGGGCATAATGGCATCACAGAGTCGGGTGGTATTTGGGCACAACAGCCGCTGCATCTTGTGTAAGGCTTGTGCCATCGAGTACACTGCATTGACCACAAACATAATCTTGGTCTCTTGCTCGTAGTTGGAGCTGTTGATTGACAGCCGTCTGTCACACAACTTTTGCCGTTGCCGGCCGCTTTGCAGCAGGCACTGGAACTTCTGTTGCCAGAATGCTTTGAACCAGGGGTTGCGCTTGTTGGTGTGAGGGTGGAGGCTTTGAAAGTACTTGTCGAATTCCCTGATGGGGTAAGAGGCAAGTTCGAGGGTTATCGCGCCGTTCGCTACCTGCTCGTTCCCCTTGACGACAATTTCCTGCGCTCCCCATCCGTCGCTGGCGATCCAGGTGAAGCCAGACACGTTGAGGCGGTCGGCAGCGGCCAGGAGCTCCCGGGCATCGTCGCCCCGCGTGAAAAGCACCACGATCTTGGCGTTGGCTTTGTTCAGCAACTCTTGGATGACGCCATCGTAGGACTTCTTGGTGGTGGACCGCCCCACCTTCTCCGACGTCGCGATGCAAATATTGCGCAGCCGTGCTTCATGCTCAAAGGCTTCGATCCCCGTCTCTCCGTAATCGCCTTCCGAGGCGACGGTCGACACGTAGGTCCAGTTAAAGAACTGTAGGATTTCAGCCATGGCCTTGGCCTGGTAAAAGTCGGGAGGGACCGTTCTCGCAAAGTAATCGTAGCGGCTTTTATCGCTGAGTTTTGCACTTGTCGAAGCGTAGCTGATCTGCGGAATCTGGAAGAGTCGAAGCAAATTTGCAACCTGCGGAACATGTTAGAATCCATTAAATACACATCGCGCGTTCCAAGTCTAACAACAGTAGCTTGCATTTATATAGCACCTTTAATATTAGAAATGTCCCCAGACACTGCACAATGGTGTCAGAATAATGAATGTCGAGTCACAGAAGGAAAGTCCAGGAGTGGCGACAGACTGCTTGGTCAAATGGGTTGGTCTTGAAGAGAGTCTTCGAGGAGGGGAGGGAGTTGCAGAGGTGAAGGGTTTAGGGAAGGGACTGCAGTGTATGGGACCTGGGCAGTTGTAGATATGGTCGCCCAATGATGGAGCAAAAAGGGGGTGAGAGTACAATGACAATACAACAGGCCAGAGAAACTGGGGAGGGGGGGGGTGGGCTGTCGATTTCTGTTTGCTGTGGTAATTGGGGGGTGGTCATTGCCATCACGCTGCTCACCCAATCACATCGGCGAGAGCCCAAACCATCTTGATGGCTGGGCCTCATTGGCATGCAGCCCGGGAAACCGGGAGAGTGACAATCTATAAACCGGTGCTCCTGGGGCACCTTGCCGCTTGGTGAGCATGGTGACCCAGCCCACTCCTACGCTGAGATGGCCGGCGGTACCGAGGGTGGGGGCAGGGGTGCAGGTGCAGAGCACTCCTGCTCTTCCTGACCCACAAAAATAAAAGTAACTATTTTTGGGCTGGTTGTGGAGCAGGCTGCGGCAATCCCTGTAAGATTAGGGCACGGCACGCCAAGGAGTAACCGTTCATTGGCCCCCCCCCCCCAAACATGGTGCTCGGTCCTAAGATGGGTGTAGGACTCGATACAGATATTTAACTAAGGTTTGGACCGGAGCGACGACTGCCTGTTTCAAAGCCAACCCTTCGATCGCACCATCCTCGTCCGTCAGTTGCTGATCATCAGGCACATGGAGGTATGAGAACCTCTGCCTGCCCCCTGAGGTGTGACATGTCCGTGGGTGGATGCACTGTGTTTCTGGGGCAGCCTCACCAGTCTGCTCTCATTCCTGCTCCTCATCTTCCGGAAAGCAACAGGTAAGGATGACATGCCCAATGGGAGACCCATTTTATTCCCGGTTGGGGGAGGAGAGGGGTGTGGGGTGCGGGGGGACATGCAAACTGTCCCCACAGCCGATGGTAGAAAGGACGATTGTAAAGTAGTTGGGAGGAGCAAAAAAAACACAAAACTACAAGTTCCAAAATTAGTGGAGAGAAAAACGTGGAGGGCAGAGAAACCCAAGGCAAAAAGCAAAAAGGGCCACATTACAGCAAAATTCTAAAGGGGCAAAGTGTGTTAGAAAGACAAGCCTGAAGGCTCTGTGCCTCAATGCGAGGAGTATTCGGAATAAGGTGGACGAATTAACTGCGCAGATAGCAGTTAACGGATACGATGTAATTGGCATCACGGAAACATGGTTCCAGGGTGACCAAGGCTGGGAACTCAACATCCAGGGGTATTCAACATTTAGGAAGAATAGACAGAAAGGAAAAGGAGGTGGGGTGACATTGCTGGTTAAAGAGGAAATTAATGCAATAGTAAGAAAGGACATTAGCCTGGATGATGTGGAATCGATATGGGTGGAGCTACGGAATACCAAGGGGCAGAAAACGCTAGTGGGAGTTGTGTACAGACCACCAAAGAGTAAGGTTGGGGACAGCATCAAACAAGAAATTAGGGATGTGTGCAATAAAGGTACAGCAGTTATTACGGGTGACTTTAATCTACATATTGATTGGGCTAACCAAACTGGTAGCAATGCGATAGAGGAGGATTGCCTGGAGTGTATTAGGGATGGTTTTCTAGACCAATATGTCGAGGAACCAAATAGGGAGCTGGCCATCCTAGACTGGGTGATGTGTAATGAGAAGGGACTAATTAGCAATCTTGTTGTGCGAGGCCCCTTGGGGAAGTGACCATAACATGGTAGAATTCTTTATTAAGATGAAGAGTGACACAATTAATTCAGAAACTAGGGTCCTGAACTTAAGGAAAGGTAACTTCGATGGTATGAGACGTGAATTGGCTAGAATAGACTGGCAAATGATACTTAAAGGGTTGACGGTGGATAAGCAATGGCAAACATTTAAAGATCACATGGATGAACTTCAGAAATTGTATATCCCTGTCTGGAGTAAAAATAAAACGGTGAAGGTGGCTCAACCGTGACTAACAAAGGAAATTAAGGATAGTGTTAAATCCAAGGAAGAGGCATATAAATTGGCCAGAAAAAGCAGCAAACCTGAGGATTGGGAGAAATTTAGAATTCAGCAGAGGAGGACAAAGGGTTTAATTAAGAGGGGGAGTATGAGAAGAAGCTTGCCGGGAACATAAAAACTGACTGCAAAAGCTTCTATAGATATGTGAAGAGAAAAAGATTAGTGAAGACAAACGTAGGTCCCTTGCAGTCGGATTCAGGTGAATTTATATTGGGGAACAAAGAAATAGCAGATCAATTGAACAAATACTTTGGTTCTTTCTTCACGAAGGAAGACACAAATAACCTTCTGAAAGTACTAGGGGACTGAGTGTCTAGTGAGAAGGAGGAACTGAAGGATATCCTTATTAGGCAGGAAATTGTGTTCGGGAAATTGATGGGATTGAAGGCCGATAAATCCCCGGGGCCTGATGATCTGCATCCCAGAGTACTTAAGGAAGTGGCCCTAGAATTGTGGATGCATTGGTGATAATTTTCCAACAGTCTATCGACTCTGGATCAGTTCCTATGGACTGGAGGGTAGCTAATGTAACACCGCTTTTTAAAAAGGGAGGGAGAGAGAAAGCGGGTAATTATAGACTGGTTAGCCTGACATCAGTAGTGGGGAAAATGTTGGAATCAATTATTAAGGATGAAATAGCAGCGCATTTGGAAAGAGGTGACATAATAGGTCCAAGTCAGCATGGATTTATGAAGGGGTGACATGCTTGACAAATCTTCTGGAATTTTTTGAGGATGTATCTAGTAGAGTGGACAAGGGGGAACCAGTGGATGTGGTGTATTTTAACTTTCAAAAGGTTTTTGACAAGGTCCCACATAAGAGATTGGTGTGCAAAATTAAAGTACGTGGTATTGGTGGTAATGTACTGACGTGGATAGAGAACTGGTTGGCAGACAGGAAGCAGAGAGTCGGGATAAACGGGTCCTTTTCAAAATGGCAGGCAGTGACTAGTGGAGTGCCGCAGGGCTCAGTGCTGGGACCCCAGCTCTTTACAATATATATCAATGATTTGGATGAAGGAATTGAGTGTAATATCTCCAAGTTTGCAGATGACACTAAGCTGGGTGGCGGTGTGAGCTGTGAGGGGTCGCTAAGAGGCTGTAAGGTGACTTGGACAGGTTAGGTGAGTGGGAAAATGCATGGCAGATGCAATATAATGTGGATAATTGTGAGGTTATCCACTTTGGGGGCAAAAACGTGAAGACAGAATATTATCTGAATGGCTCAGATTAGGAAAAGGAGAGGTGCAACGAGACCTGGGTGTCACGGTTCATCAGTCATTGAAAGTTGGCGTGCAGGTACAGCAGGCGGTGAAGAAGGCAAATGGTATGTTGGCCTTCATAGCTAGGGGATTTGAGTATAGGAGCAGGGAGGTCTTACTACAGTGTACAGGGCCTTAGTGAGGCCTCACCTGGAATATTGTCTTCAGTTTTGGTCTCCTAATCTGAGGAAGGATGTTCTTGCTATTGAGGGAGTGTAGCGAAGGTTCACCAGACTGATTCCTGGGATGGCTGGACTGACATATGAGGAGAGACTGGATCAACTGGGCCTTTATACACTGGAGTTTAGAAGGATGAGAGCGAATCTCATAGAAACATATAAAATTCTGACGGGACGGGACAGGTTAGATGCGGATAGAATGTTCCCGATGTTGAGGAAGTCCAGAACCAGGGGACACAGTCTTAGGATAAGGGGTAGGCCATTTAGGACTGAGATGAGGAGAACCTTCTTCACTCAGAGAGTTGTTAACCTGTGGAATTCCCTGCCACAGAAAGTTGTTGATGCCAGTTCATTGGATATATTCAAGAGGGAGTTAGATATGGCCCTTACGGCTAAGGGGATCAAGGGGTATGGAGAGAAAGCAGGAAAGGGCTACTGAGGGAATGATCAGCCATGATCATATTGAATGGTGGTGCAGGCTTGAAGGGCCGAATGGCCTCTCCTGCACCTATTTTCTATGTTTCTATGTTTCAAAGCATTAAAATATCAGTGTTTGGTTCTTTTGGATATTAAGGGAATGAAAGAATACGGGGATAGTGCAGGAAAGTGGAGTTGAGGTCGATGATCAGCCAGGATCTCATTAAATGGCGGAGCAGGCTCGAGGGGCTGAATGGCCGACTCCTGCTCCTAATTTTTATGCACTTGTGTTTAAATTGCCTTTCAACATTTCCCCAGGGCCTTCGCTGCCCATTGAAGACAGGTGGTATTACCAGTCACCATCACCGAGGCAGCAGTGAGAGGAAATGGGACATCACATAATTGCGCCTCATTTTAATACATTGACCCATTTTAGAATGGCACGTCCATCGACCGCAGGAAGTGATGATGGGAGAATTGGCCAGGCACTGAAGTGGATGAAGATGCAATAGGAAATTTCTTCACCCAATTCCCCCTCCTCTTCATCCACATCCTGCCTTAAAACTGCAGTCAGAGGAAAATCCAGCCTCAAATACCTGATGACACAAAATATTTCTTCAGTCTCCATGAATATTGTTTCAATAAAGTGTGACTCGGGATTGAGTTAAGTTGTACATGTGGCTCGAGTTCCTGCACGTCGCCACCAATTATTCCCAGACTGGTCCCTCTCTGTAGTTCCTTGTCTTCACGGAGCAGGGAGTTATTAATGGGATTCTCACCGGATAATGGATCTAGTTTACATATAATCTAATGAATTGAAGGTGGTTATTTCCGAGTGAACTATTTCTTCATTGACAACTACCAATGTCTACCAATGTATCTAAATACCAAAAACAAATTGACGAACATCAGTTGTGAATGAAGAAATTGCTGGAAACACTCAGCAGGTCAGGCAGCATCTGTGGAGAGAGAAACTGAGTTAGCGTTTCAGGTTGATGACCTCTTATCAGAACTGTTCTGACGAAGGGTCAGCGACCTGAAACGTTAACTCTGTTTCTCTCTCTCCACAGATGCTGCCCCACCCGCTGAGTATTTGCAGCATTTTCTGTTTTTATTTCAGATTTCCAGCATCCGCAGTAATTTGCTTTTTTGTTGTTATAGTTGTGAATGAAAGCCAGTTGAGTTTGATCACAGATATCTTTTGAAAGTGTGATATTTTGGCTAATTGAATCAATGGGTAGTGAGTGGGGAGAACTGTGTAAACAGAAAAAGATTTGTGTAAGAAATATAAAAGCCATGAAAGCAGTCAGAACCCTTGAGGTGTGAGTGAATCTCAAAGTCAACAATGAAAGGGGAATCTCCAACCTTCACGCACATTCTCTATTTGCTCAGCAGGCACCTGGATTTTCCAAAACAGTTTAAGTCCATGAATTGGTTAATGGGATTTGATTGCTTTGGATTCTTTCCAGAATCATGACAGCTTTCTCATATTATGTGGCCTGGAACCATTGCTGCGATCTAATGATACCAAATTGCTCATTGTCAAACAGGAAGTGATTTACCATTTGCCAGCTGTGCACCAGAAGGATTGCGTTTAAACATCAGCTCTGGGGCCACAAGGGCATTTTATCTAAAATGGAGTGTAATTCATTTACTTAAGGAATTTTACTCGTATGTGAAATTATCTTTTTATAATTCTCTTAGAATGCAAAATAGATTCTAAAGAATCAGCAATGTGCCTTTCCATCAAAATATCTGATTATTTATTTTTGGCTATCTTTGGCTCCCCCCGCTGTTCATCATCATCACAGGCAGTCCCTCGGAATCGAGGAAGACTTGCTTCCACTCTAAAAGTGAGTTCTCAGTCCAATACGGGAATTACAGTCTCTGTCACAGGTGGGACAGACAGTGGTTGAAGGAAAGGGTGGGTGGGGAGTCTGGTTTGCCGCACGCTCCTTCCGCTGCCTGTGCTTGCTTTCTGCATGCTCTCGGCGACGAGACCCGAGGTGCTCAGCGCCCTCCCGGATGCTCTTCCTCCACTTAGGGCGGTCTTTGGCCAGGGACTCCCAGGTGTCAGTGGGGATGTTGCATTTTATCAAGGAGGCTTTGAAGGTGTCCTTGAAACGTTTCCTCTGCCCACGTTGGGCTTCGCTCATAGGAGGAGATGACCCATTGTGTCGGCATTGCCTTGGATATCTTAAGACATAAGAATTAGGAGCAGGAGTCGGCCATTCAGCCCCTCGCGCCTGCTCCACCATTCAATGAGATCATGACTGATCTTCGACCCAATTTCACCTTCTCGCACTATCCCCATATCCCTTGATTCCCTTAATATCCAAAAATCTATCGACCTCAGTCTTGAATATATTCAATGACCCAGCCTCCATAGCCCTCTGGGGTAGAGAACTCCACAGATTCACCACCCTCTGAATGAAGAAATTCCTCCTCATCTCAGTCCTAAATGGCCGACCCCTTATCCTGAGACTGAAAAACCAATGTTAGAAATTAGTTTTAGTCAACCCATCAAATGTGCATTTGATTAACATAGCAAAAGATTCCTCTTTAGTTATTGTTCAACTTCACAATTTGACAGTGGAAAGTCTGAAACTTTCTCCAGGGGAAATATGATTTATGACCACCAGCTGAAATGTGGAATATAAACTCCGAGAGGCTTATGGTTATGTCGTGCAATTATTATATTTGACAAACATAGGCCCTGCTTTTCCAGGGTACATAGGTGGTGCATTCACACCTGCATGGGCTCCACAGGTTCCGTGTTTTTGCGCTCACTGCCGGGAATTTGTGATCGGTGAAGAATCTTGTAGACAGAGATCATCCACATCCCCGGGAAAAGGGCCTCAGTGGGTGGAGATTTGGGCTATTTGCTCAACTACTGCCCAGCAAATGCCCATGAAACACTTACACCTGGTAAAACCAGGCATAGGGCTTTCTTTTACCAGTGCAAGAGTTTAAATTAAGATAATAATACATTAAAAAATTATTTAAACATTTTTTTAAAACCTGTAAAATAAATTCAGGTTATTTTTAGCCACTTTAAAATGTTTTCATTTATTTTTCAAAAAATAGTTTTCAATATTTAATTAATTTATATTTTAATTAATTTTAAATATGTCATTTTAATTTATTTATTTGCCATGTGAATGTATTTTTATGTGATCCCCTTCATGCTTCTGGGGACTCTGTACAGAAATGGAATCCCCATAAGCATGAATGGGGATTCCCTTCTGTCATTGGTCGGGCCGGCCCATATGATCCCAGGGACGCTTGCTAACCGCCTGCACCCCTGGAGTATGTGGGTCTTTACGCACGACTACGCCTAGAGCCCCAGGAGCAAGGGTCTCCGTGGATCCAGAGGCAGATGGTAGGCGCCGATTATATTTGCGCTATCCCCGCTGGAAGCCTCCGACTGCAAATTCAGGCCCATAGTGTATATGTAGAATTAAAAATGATGTGCAGTCATCACTGAGATTCAAACCTTGGAACATGGTCTAGAAGAATATTTGAACACCTTTGTAATTCAACCATGCTGTTTAATTCTAGATTTACTGAAATAATATGGATCTTACCTGTATTGAAACACTACTGTATGAGCCACCTATCACACCTGCGATCACTAAGGGATTATTGTCCTGAATTGCATATGATCCATCAGGACAAATATATTCTGTTTCATCTACTTTTGTCAAAGAAGCTCTTACAAATTCTAGTGCCTGCTCCAAAGCATACGTGTCCCTTGAACATGTGTCCAATATATGCACTCCAAGCTTGACACCTGGGAGCAGATAAGTGTCTCGATTTATCTCATCGATGGCGAACAACATGGCTTCCAATCGTTGGATCCCTCGATCCTCATTCACTCTGCCGCAGTCTTCTGTTCCTGAGCCTTTCTCGTGTACAGGGAACAAACCGCCCAACACCAGATCCCCTTCGATTCGAATCTCCTTCTTGCCGAAATTACTTTCACCGTATGAAACAAAGAGAAATCCTTTGGACATTAGAATTAGGGCAACTGCTTGGAGCTTTGAAAACATCTTCAGCATTTTCTTTGACTGGAGGGGTGGTGAGGGAACAGCTATATTTCATTTTTTATCCATTGCAATGTCACAGCAGTTATTCTCCTTGTGGGCATTTGTGAATGTAGCAAAGAATTTCTCATCGGGTTCCTGGAAGAAAGAAATAAAAACAAAAGTTGAAGTATTGTTTTTAAAGTTAGTTATCTTCGCCTCAATCTTTCAGTGAAAACAGTTAACCCATACATACAGCTTTCAAATCAATCACCAGCTACATTGTCCGAATGTTGTATCTTCAAATAAATGTTTATTTATTTCCTTCTTGGACTAATTTTACTCCTGGTGGTCCTCTCCTGGTTATAACAGCCGCCACCCCCTCCCCCCACCCTGCCCTCCATTATTGGCCTTGTTGCTAATTGAATGGTTAGTTTTTGCAAAGGCACTTTGTGGCCCAATGTAAACTTCCCACATTACAACAATGACTACACTCCAAACGTACTTCATTGCCTGTAAAGCGCTTTGAGCCGTCCAGTTGTCGTGAAAGACGCTATAGAAATCCAAGTCTTTCTTTCTTTTTCTTATATTTTCCTGGTTCTCTTCTCTTGCAGGATGGTTGATGCAAACATCTTCATGTAGCCCATAAGGTGTGGGCCCTGACCGTCTCCACAGCAGCTGATAACACTATTTTAACGTATCACCTGGAGCTGAGATTCAAACAGGACTTTGTCTGTAGTGAGGCTGAAATGCCTCACTCATCATCATCGGCAGTCCCTCGAAATCGAGGAAGACTTGCTTCTACTCCTGAAGTGAGTTCTTTGGTGGCTGAACAGTCCCAATACGAGAGCCACAGACTCTGTCACAAGTGGGACAGACATTCGTCGAGGGAAGGGACCGGTTTGCCGCACGTTCCTTCCGCTGTCTGCATTTGACCTCTTCATGCTCTCGGCGTTGAGATTCGAAGAGCTCAACGCCCTCCCGGATGCACTTTCTCCACCTAGGGTGGTCTTCGGCCAGGGACTCCCAGGTGTCAGTGGTGATGTCGCACTTTACTAGGGAGGCTTTGAGGGTGTCCTTGGTAATGTTTCCGCTGCCCACCTTTGGCTCGTTTACCATGAAGGAGCTCCGCATAGAGCATTTACTTAGGGAGTCTCGTGTCTGGCATGCGAACTATGTGATCTGCCCAGCGAAGCTGATCGAGTGTGGTCAGTGCTTCAATACTGGGGATGTTGGCCTGGGCGAGGACACTGATGTTGGTGCGCCTGCCCTCCCAGGGGATTTGCAGGATCTTGCGGAGACATCGTTGGTGATATACCGAGTTACCAACAAGCTTGGACAGGCTAGATGGACCAGAGGGTCTTTATATCAACAACAACAACTTGTATTTATAAAGCACTTTTAACGTAGGAAAACGCCCAAGGCACTTCACAGGAGCGATTATCAAACAAAATTTAACACTGAGCCACATGAGATAATTAGGACAGATGACCAAAAGCTTGGTCAAAGAGGTAGGTTTTTTAAGGAGCGTCTTAAAGGAGGAGAGAGAGGTGGTGAGGTTTAGGGAGGGAGTTCCAGAGCTTGGGGCCCCAGGCAGCTGAAGGCACGGCCACCGATGGTGGAGCCTTTAAAGTCGGGGATGCTCAAGAGGCCGGAATTGGAGGAGCGCAGACGTCTCGGGGGAGGGAGGGGGTTGTGGGATTGGAGGAGATTACAGGGATGACCTATCCGTAACTGTCAAAATTCAATCAACTGAGGGAGGTTTTCGTGATGGGCGGATGGCCCATTGCTGACAGGTTTGTGGTTGGGGACAAGAACAGCCAGCCTCTTCAAGTACTGGCGATATTCACAAACGATCCTTATTGGGACCAACAGAACCTCCTATAGGTTATGCCATTTTGTTAATCACAGTTACAGAATAATCATTATACAAATGTATGCTGTGTCACAGTGTTAATAGAGTACTTAGCTAGATTTGAATGCCTCATTATATTGAATGGTGCAGAATGACTACTGCATATTAAAGATTGTTGTTAACCTTTGATATTTACTCTGAAATTAGTCATAAAAAGTAATTGGCTGGTTCAATCTTCAATTAGAAATTTATGGGGCAGATAATGAGGTCTCTGCACCCGACTGCGCTGACCTCACATGACGATAATGATGATGTAAGACTGGCTCATTCCAATATTGTAGTGGCACTCCCAATGCTTGGCTCGATGTGATGGCAGCAGAATGGGGCTCGGGACGTCGGACACGAGCAGCTTGTGAAAGGCTTCTGGCTAGCCTTGAAACACCAGCATTTTCTTCTTTTAAATGCCAGGGGCCACAAAGAGCCTTTGCAACAATTGACTATTGCAATTCAATTAGCAGAAAGGCCAGGAACTGAGGTGGGGGGTGGGGGTGCTATTACCAGGAGTACATTTATTCCTCTTTCATGTGGGCCTCCCCTAAGCGCCGGTTAGAAATGACCACTTGACCACCGGCAGCACTGGTCAGGTGCTCGAGTCATGTTGTGGGCAGGTCCCCTCGATTGCATGAGATGCGAGGCCTCAGCGAGACTTGCACACAGTCGGTGCACAGAATCCCAGGATCCCAGGATCCCACATTCGCCTGCATCCAACACATCGTGCCCGGAGCAGGCGGCAGTTTTTTGTGCCCACTGATACGGGACCCGCGCACGTACAATGTGTGGTTGCGTGGTGCTGGTGACTGGTCAGGGCAGTGGGTCAGCTGTCAGGCCACTTCTGACCCTCAGTTGCCACGACTTCCGCCCCGAACCAAAAAAAACCTTCCAAATGCCGAATATTGACGGCATCGCTTTAAAAAAAGGGAGCTTGCGCCCTATTTCGGGCAGTTGCCAATTTCGGCCCCGTCTTACATTCTTAGTGTGAGTGAAAACATGACGGAATAAATCGCTATCGCCCATTTCACAGCCCAACTTAAAAAAGCAAAACTATCGGTTTTTTAAATGGGCGATATTCCGGCGATCCTGAATAATAATAAAACCACGAACGCCGGAAAAATCGCCCATTTTAAAAATCGATAGTTTCTTTTTTTTTAAATTTGTAACGAAAGTGTAATAAAGATAACTGAAGCAGTTACCTTATTTGCAGATTAACAGGAACAGTAGCATACAGGTTATGTAACTGAACTAGAAATACAGAAACCTGGACTAATGATCTGAGACAGAAGTTCAAATCCCACCACAGCAGCTGTGGAATTTAAATTCAGTTAATTAACTAAATCTGGAATAAAAAGCCAGTGTCAGTGATGGTGACCATGGAACTCCAGAGTAGAAGCCCAATCTACTAAACATGACCTCGCACCATCAAACCTTTTATCTTTTAATCTCTCCTGCCTTCCACGCTATCACAGACCTTCCCTTTTGTTCTCTCCTCCCCTCCCATCCCCCCCTTTCCCTGCCCCTGCACTTGCTGAAAACCTGTTACATCTCTAACTTGTTCCAGTTCAGACAAAAGGTCATTGACCCAAAACGTTAACTCTGTTTCTCTCTCACCACAGATGCTGCCTGACCTGCTGAGTATTTCCAGCATTTTCTGTTCTTATTTCAGATTTCCAGCATCCGCGGTATTTTGCTTTTGCTGGAGAATATTCCTATGCATCGGTGTTGCTGTTTGTTGGTAGTTACAAGGGGCGTGGGATTGCAATTGCTGATAGCGGAGGAGGAAGTTGAATGATTTATGATCAGCCTCTTTTGGATGAATTACAGCTTCAAACCGTGTAAGGTTTGAGATGTTTAAATTCTAACTCCAAAATAAATCAAATACTCATCTCCCTGACTGTATTGCTGATTAAGGCACAATACAATATTTGCAGGATGCTCCTCTATGTTTCATTTGTGTGCATGGGGTGTTGCAGCTATTTTGAGTCTCAATTGCAGATAGAGAGAGAATAATAAACTCTTACTCAATAAATATGAACTCCAATACAACTAGAGAACAAGCTTTTACTGGAAATTTACTGAAAAATGTATTTATGGATACCGCACCTCGACACCGTGCTCAGAAAACCTATGTGAAAGCGGGTAACTATCTGGCCAGCAAAAAGAAGTGGATTAAATTACATAATCAGAAATAAGGAAGAATTTATATTTATAATAGTGTCGCTCAAGATATTCTGAGGTGCATTATAGTCAAAGGTTGTAGTCAAAGGGAGGTGCAGGCAAGTTATGGAATCAATGAGAAAGCGTTGGTGTGGTACACCCCTTGACACTAGATGCAGGTGAAATTAACTGTTTGATACAGGTATTATGGGATGGAAAGCAATGGGTATTATTTGGTCCCGGGCACCCTCTCCAGAAAGCAGCAGTCCCAGTGGCACCGGAAAAGAGATGTTGGAGACCCAGCACACTGCAAGGTTTCTAAGTGAGGCCAACTAATAGGAACACGTGCCGAGTAGGTGGGATGTTTTGTGCTCACCCAATCCGCCCCTACATCCAACTCTCCAGCTGTGCTTCGGGAAATGCATCAATGTGGTATTGGGCACATCACATGGATCATGGTGTCCAGGGAAAGGAGAGAACAGTGTAAGTCACGGTGACCAATTTATCAGCCACCTTCTTGATGCATAGATGGTACATACTACACCTGATTTTGCAATGCTAGGCATGACAATTGAGGGCAATGGTTACATCGGATATACAGCACAGAAACAGACCATTCGGCCCAACCAGTCCATGCCGACGTTTATGCTCCACTCGAGCCTCCTCCCGTCTTTCCCCATCTAAATCTATCAGCATAACCCTCTATTCCCTTCTCCCCCATTGGCTTGTCCAGCCTCCCCTTAAATGCATCGATACTATTCGCCTCAACCCCTCCCTGTGGCAGCGAGTTCCACATTCTCAGCACTCTCTGGGTAAAGAAGTTTCTTCTGAATTCCCGAATTCTGGTGGTGATCTTGCTAACCACTGGTAGTGCCAACCCTATTGTTGTACAGTTGCTACGGGTGTCCTTGCTGAGTTTGACAACGAATCAAGTGATGGCAGTGAACTGCCTGTCAATTACCGTCCATTCACCTCTGAAGTGTCCTCTCCATCACAAAGACAGCCCACTTCTACCTTTGTAACACTGTCTCTTTCTGCCTCTGCCTCAAACCGACTGCCTCTGAAACTCGTGCCGTCGTCACTTCCGGATATCACTGTTCCAAAGTGTTCTTGGCAGCATCCTGCCCTCCACCCTCTGTGACCATCACCTTGTACAAAGCTCTGAACTGCCTGTGCAATCTCGCATCAATTCCTGCTCACCTCTCAGTTCTGTCCTCGCTGACTTACATCGGCCCCCTGGCGCTTCAAATTTAAAATTCTAGTTCCTTGCGTTTAAATCCCTCCATGGCCTCACCCCTCCCTATCTCTGAAACCTCCTCCAGTCCTACAGCCCCCCTGCACTCTCCGGTTCCTAACTTGCACCGAGTCCCACTCACCCATCACCCCTGTGCTCGCTAACCTACATTAGTTGCTGGTTAAGTAACACCTTGATTTCAAAATTCTCATCCTTGTTTTCAAATCTCTTCATGGCCCTCGCCCCTCCCTGTCTCTGTAATCTCCTCCAGCCCCACAACCCCCCCACCCCCGAGATGTCTGCGCTCCTCTAATTCTGCCCTCCTGAGCATCCCTGATTATAATCGCTCCACCATCGGTGGCCGTGCCTTCTGTTGCCTGGGCCCCAAGCTCTGGAACTCCCTCCCTAAACCTCTCCTCCTCGCTACCTCTCTTTCCTCCTTCAAAATGCTCCTTAAAACCTACCTCTTTAAAAAAGGTTTTGGCCACCTGCGCTAATTTCTACTTATGCGGCTCGGTGTCAAATTTTTATAGCTCAATACTCCTGTGAAGCACCTCGGGACGTTTCACTACTTTAAAGGTGCTATATAAATACAAGTTGTTGTTGTTTTGATGTTCCTCTGATTCAGGACTGTGTGCGTCCACCCTTCTCCTTTGTCCCACCAGCGGCGGCCGTGCCTTCTGCTGCCTTGGTCTGAGGCTTTGGCATTCCCTCCCGAAACCTCTCCACCTCTCCCCCACTCTGTCCTCCTTTAAGACACATTTAAAACTCACTGCTTTGACCAAGCTTTCACTCATCTTTCCCAATAGCTCTTTTGACCTGATGTTACCCCTCTGTGAAGCACTGTGAAACATTTTGCTAAGAAAGACTCTGTTGTATTTGTCCATAAAATTGAATCACAGTGTTTTATGATAAGGAAATATGGGGCCCGAACTTGGTCAATGCTAAGGCCCGCCCAAGTACCGCCCAGAGGATCGCCGAGAGACCGGACGGTATTTTGCCAGGTCGATTCCTCAAAAAAATCTGCAAAGCCCACCTGGCGGCTAAAAACTGACTTAAGCCGTGAATCTGGGCGGCAGAGGGTGGGAGCTCCCAGTCCTGGCGGCAAATGCGATCCTCGGCAAAGTGCCGCTGAGGATTGAGTCGGGTCCAGGAAGTGGGGGGGGAGCACATAAAAATAAAATTTTGCACAGAAAAAAAAACCACTGGAAAACCTTCAGGGGACTCCCATCCAGATGAATCGCTACAAAAAAATAAACAAATAAAAGAAGTTTACTAACCTTTTTTTTGCAGGTCTTCACACTTACCGTCGGGGTTAGACCTGCCTCCAGGCGATGGTCCTTCCCCCTGCTGCCGGCGACTCCCGTCTGGACCAATCTGCCAGCTCGCCGGGCGGGAGGACACTTGCACGCCTTGCGCGCTAGCGGCCGTCAGTGGGCGGTTCCCAGCGGCCCTCCCCCCCTCCCCCTCTGCCGGCGAGAGGCCTAGTGGAAACTGGCACCGAGGGGAGACCGCCCAGAAAACGTGGCGGCAGCTGATGGCAGAAGGCGGTAAGGCCACCAAGTTCGGGCCCATAGTGGCCAGTTGCTGCATGTATTGTAATGCGCAAAGATATCGAGACATTAGTCCATTTAGATTTCTGCAAATTTTCATCTCAAAGTTAGTTGGCTTTAACTTAATTAAAGTTGGAAATTAACTTCAGCATGCAGTATGATTGACCTCAAAATGATAAGCAAGATATTGCACAGATTTCAATTAATTAAAGTGCACATAATTTCCTGTGAGAACTGGAATAAGTTAAAAGATATGGCTCGGTTAAGTGAATTTTAAATACAGATAGCATCTATCTAAATAGACTAGAAATGAGTTGCTCTGTCTTTAGACTCCAGAAATAGAACTACAGCTAATGTAATCTTTGCTGGGATCATCAAGAACCCCTCATTAGAAGCTCTTAATGTTTAAATAATGGGCTACAGGAGTGTTGGTGTAAGTCCTGGATATTTAACGAAGAATTGAATTACGATTAATGGCGCGAGTGTATTTTTTATATAAATGAAGAGAGCGAAGTCTGACTAGTGTCAGATTAACAGGAGCTGCACGCTGCACATTGCCACCGGAGACTTCGATACTACATTAAACCCAACTGCTCAATAATAGGGATCATTGAAAAAGGAATTACAACCGTTACTTTCAGCCTTGCACAGTAGTTACTGCACGACAACCCTTGACATATTTCATGATTATTTTACCAAATAAAGACAGTTTTATGTTGATCAGTGTTAATTGGATTTCCTTTTGTTTAATGATTTAAAGGCAAATATTGCAATCGCAGCTAATGGATTTGAATCACTCCGGTTCAACAAGGTCAGCTAATTCTTCCTTCAGATCGTGATACATCAGATAGAAATCATGTCAGACTTTACATTTAGACACCATTATAAAATTAATAGAAGATTTGAGCTGATCTTCATCCTTGTACTTAAAAAAAAATAAAAGAGCTATTACATAAGAAGCATGACAATTATTTGTCAAACTATTCTTCTTTTGGCCTTAATTGATGAAAAAGCGTATTAGATTTTTTATTTCAGTATGGAATGGTCCCTTGCGTTGCTGAGCAACCGCACAGAATGGTGCGAAGAGTTCAGTCCGACAGCACTGTTGATCATAACACTGCTCTTGACTCAGGCACTGGGTTGCAGAAGCAGTTCAGTGGAGATTCATTTGACATGTACAGAATATAGTGGAGATTACTAGAATCCTGTCCTGATTTTGGAATCTAATTAGGGCTAAAAATTCGGTTGCTTAGCGCCGCCCGTTAGCGCCCGAACGCTTACTGCCCGAGCGCTGCACTGTCAGCGCCCGCGACCTTCAGTGGAGGTTTGGCAGCGGCGCTAACAGTTAGCACTGCGCACACTAGCACCGCCCACTGGGTGACATCACCGAGCGTGCAATTCCCCCTTTGCACCGCGATCCCGAACTCGAAGGGATTCGCCTGCCGTAGCCCGCAGCACTGATCCCGACACCGAAAGCAGGTGTCACGGAGAAGCTCCCGCGGCGATATGTCCGAGGGGGAGCAGGTGGGCGGTTAAAATGATTTTTTTCCCCCCATGAATGCGTCTCTCCTCGATGCTGGACACTGGTGTTTAGCTGCCTTGGTTTTTCTGTAAAGTTCTGGGTGGTCAGCTGACCTCCCCTTTCGGCGCTGGGGTGCCAGTTTCCTAGCGTCAGATCTCCAGCAGCACTCCCACGATCGCGTCCCAGGAATCAGGGTTAGTGCCCGGAGAGGGTCGGGAACACTTCCCTTAGTGCTCCACTCCCCCCTTGGGGCGCTAAAAGTGAATATCCTGGTTGGAGGCGGTAAACATCACCCGGCGCTAAAGTTAGTGACCAGGCGGTGTCACCGCCTCAAACCGGCCTGTAACGAATTTCTAGCCCTAAGTGTTGTAAGCCTTGAAATGGTTGTGATTGCTGTTACCTAGACCCTCACCAACTAATTGCTTTCTTTTTGAAATGAGGCTTCCCAGAGTTGCATGCAGCACTGTAATGCAGCTTTAGCAATGAATTGTACTGAATTAAAGCAACAGGATTTGATGTACATAGGAACAGGAGTCTTTGCTTCATATCCTTTGAGATCCTTACCTATCGAAAATCTATCAAACGCAATCTTGAAACTGCCATTTGAACCAGCATCCTTGTGTGAGAGAGAGTTCCAGATTTCCCTTGTGAAAAAGTGCTTTCTGATTTTACTCCTAAATGGCTTAGCTCTAATTTTAAGATTATACCTCCTTGTCCTAATTCTGTAAAATCAAATCCTCTTGAGAAGCAACCTAGTGCTTGCTTGACTTCTTGAGGTTCAGTCAATTGAAAATGTCAAAACTGAGACTGTTAGACATTTGTGAGGCAGGGGTATGAAGGGGTGTGGAACCAAGGCGGGCATACAGAGTTAAAATACAGATCAGCCCCGATTTAATTGAATGGTGGAACAGGCTCGAGGGGCTGAATGGCCTCCTCCTGTTCCTATGACAACAGCTTCTCACTGGCTGAATATTCTCAACGAATGAAAGAGCATCACATTCAGACTTTCTCACTTGGCTAATGGACAATCGTGGATTGAGTGAGTGCACATTCCATGTTTCCCCTGCCAATGCGCCCTCGTTATTTTACATTTATCCAGATTAAATTCTAACTGCAGTCCTCAAGGTAACCACTTAACCTTTGCAAGGTCCTTTCAATTGTTATTAACCCTCTGCTACTAGTCCCTGAGCTACCCATTCTGCTGTGGATCTGGTGAAACTCTGCAAATACTTTTACTGAAAATTCATATCAATGCTGAACGGCCCTCATCTTTTTTCAATTAATTCTCATTCTTGTTTTCAAATCCCTCCATGGCCTCACCCCTCCCTATCTCTGTAACCTCCTCCAGCCACACAACCCCCGAGATATCTGCGCTCCTCTAATTCTGCCCTCTTGACCATCCCTGATTATAATCGCTCCACCATCGGTGGCCGTGCCTTCTGTTGCCTGGGCCCCAAGCTCTGGAACTCCCTCCCTAAACCTCTCCGCCTCTCTACCTCTCTCTCCTCCTTCAAGACGCTCCTTAAAACCTACCTCTTTTACCAAGTTTTTGGTCACCTGCCCTAATTTCTACTTATGCGGCTCGGTGTCAAATTTTAAAAAATCTCATAATTCTCCTTGGGACGTTTCACTACGTTAAAGGCGCTATATAAATGTCAGTTGTTTTTATTGTTGTTATTTGTTCCTGGGATGTGGGCATTGCTGGAAAGGCCAGCATTTAATGCCCATCCCTAATTGCCAGTGAGAAGGCAGTGGTGAGCCGCCATCGAGAACCGTGGCTCTTTGTAGCGGTTTAGTACGACTGAGTGTCTCGCTGGGACATTTCAGAGGGCAGTTAAGAGTCAACCACACTGCTGTGGGTCTGGAGTCACATATAGGCCCAGACCGGGTAAGGGCGGCAGATTTCCTTCCCTAAAGGACATTAGTGAACCAGATGGGTTTTGATGACAACTAAAATTAGTTTTCTAATTAAAGACTGCCAGTTGCTTTGCAAGGTATGACCTGTTTAATCTAAAACCATGCTGTCTTTTAATTATATTCGCTGTCCTCAGATATTGATGCCATCCTGTTCACTGGGGCGATCCTGATTCATTTCTTTGAAGATTCGGAGCTCTGGATCAGGTGACCTGTCGATATTTAATTCTTGGACTTTCTCTACAGCACTTCTTTATTGGTCTTCACATCACGGAGAGATTGCCAGCTTGAATGGGTCTCCAATTTGTAAAGCCAATTTGTTTTTAAATGCTCCATCTACTTCTTACCCAGTTGTAGAACATCTTGGATCCCTCTTCCTGCAACACTCTCTGCATTCCCAATTTCCTCTTGCACCCCGTAGTATTTATTTTATTCATCCTCAACTCTTTCAATCTTTAAAAATAATTCTTCTTATCCCTTTGTTATTTTGGAGATGTCCTGTGGTGTTGACTTCGCTCCATGTCTCCGGGTATTCCGTAGAGATATACTTCATCTTCACATCTTTGAAAGCAACCCGAACACTTCCAACTGATTTTCTAGATGTGCTTTTCGTGCAATGCTCCCTGGAACTCTGCTCGTAGAATTACAATATCAATTCAGTTGATCACCAGCATCCAAGTATTTCAGGTTACCAGCCAGGTCTAGTGGCTTGCTCCAATTGTCTTGGCCAATATTTATCCTTCAATCAACAGAACAAAAATAGATTATCTGGTCATTATCACATTGCTGTTTGTGGGAGCTTGCTGTGCACAAATTGGCTGCCGCGTTTCCCACATTACAACAGTGACTACACTTCAAAGGTACTTCATTGGCTGTAAAGCGCTTTGAGACATCCAGTGGTCATGAAAGGCGCTATATAAATGCAAGTCTGTCTTTTTTTCTTTCACTACAAAATCTATTGCAACATCCATCCAAACAAGCAATCGCTCATTATCTCTGCAATTCTTTGTGCTTGAACTCTTCCTTTTCAGTTGTCTGCGATTTGCTTCACTTAAAGGGGAGAGCCTTCGCGCTCTTTAAACTTCGATCCATTGGGCCACCAGGGAGAGTTTCGGCCGGGCCAGCGGCCTGGTGTCGGCTGACAAAAAAAAAATGGCGGCAGCGGCAGTGCGCTCTCCCCTTTAAGGGAAGCCACAATGCCGCGGCAGAAGGCCGCAGCCTCACTGAACCACCGGGAAAAACAGGTCTTTGCACCGTCGGGTGGGCCGATGGTTTTCCGAGAGGAATGACACTGTCGGGGGAATGGTCGGTGGTGTGCACGGTGATGACGCACTTAACACCGATCGGCAGAAGAGCGATGGGGGAGGGGGTGATCGGGGCACCACTGGGAAAACTCTGGAGGGCAATTGGGCTAGCAGCGGCCATTCCACCAAAAGTCTGCGGCCGCTCCACTCCGCTATGCAGCCGCCGATTGCGGTGGTAACAGGCCTGAAGGAAAGGGGCAATTTTGGTCCCTAGGAGTCTCTACTGCACATCAAATTTGTCCAAAGAATTCACCTTTACTTGTTGATCAAACACAGTTGCCAATTGTTAGTGTGTAGCCCTTTCTGTTATTCACCTCAATCTGCCATCTCTCTATCTGTAGTTGTAGCCATTACTCATCCCTTTGCACTCCTCCATTTGGCTGAATTGGTCTATCTTTGTGAAATCGTCCCGTCTAGTGGCTGGGAACAGACAATTATTCACACTCTCTACTTTTGGGTTACTCCTGGGCTGCCCCTGAAAACCAGGCAAAACTTTACAATCCATTCCGCCTTTTCACCAGCTCCAGATGCCATTTCTGCTTCTGCTGTTTCAAAATTAGACCTCAAAGATCAGAGCATCACGTTTGACATTTGTCCACTTGAGGCTACGATTGCCTGACCCACACTTGGGTATTGACTCTCTCTGGATATGATTGGAATCACTTTGATCGGTGAATGAGAGAGTAGGTCGCCAGCTGCTGGGAATAAACGCACTGCTTCCTGGGCCCTTATGCAAATCTTCACTTGATTGATGGCGAGAAACTCCATCAATAATCTGGTGATCTCAGGGGGGCAGGGGCGGATTAACCAGGGGGGGGATTGACCAGAGGGGGGATTGACCAGGGGGGGGATTGACCAGGGGGGGGATTGACCAGAGGGGAGATTGACCAGGGGGGGGGGATTGACCAGGGGGGGGGATTGACCAGAGGGGGGATTGACCAGGGGGGGGGATTGACCAGGGGGGGGGATTGACCAGGGGGGGGGATTATTGACCAGGGGGGGATTATTGACCAGGGGGGGGGGTTGACCAGGGGGCGGATTGACCAGGGGGCGGATTGACCAGGGAGGGGATTGACCAGGGGGCGGATTGACCAGGGAGGGGATTGACCAGAGGGGGGATTGACCAGAGGGGGGATTGACCAGAGGGGGGATTGACCAGAGGGGCGGATTGACCAGAGGGGGGATTGACCAGAGGGGGGATTGACCAGGAGGGGGGATTGACCAGAGGGGGGATTGACCAGGGGGGATTGACCAGGGAGGGAATTGACCAGAGGGGGGATTGACCAGGAGGGGAATTGACCAGGAGAGGGGATTGACCAGAGGGGGGATTGACCAGGAGAGGGGATTGACCAGGAGGGGGATTGACCAGAGGGGGGATTGACCAGGAGGGGGATTGACCAGGAGGGGGATTGACCAGAGGGGGGATTGACCAGAGGGGGGATTGACCAGGGGGGGTTTGACCAGGAGGGGGATTGACCAGGGGGGGGATTGACCAGGAGGGGGATTGACCAGGGGGGGGATTGACCAGGAGGGGGATTGACCAGAGGGGGGATTGACCAGGAGGGGGATTGACCAGAGGGGGGATTGACCAGAGGGGGGATTGACCAGAGGGGGGATTGACCAGGGGGGGGATTGACCAGGAGGGGGATTGACCAGAGGGGGGATTGACCAGGGGGGGGATTGACCAGGAGGGGGATTGACCAGAGGGGGGATTGACCAGAGGGGGGATTGACCAGGAGGGGGATTGACCAGAGGGGGGATTGACCAGTGGGGGATTGACCAGGGGGGGGATTGACCAGAGGGGGGATTGACCAGGGGGGGGATTGACCAGGGGGGGGATTGACCAGAGGGGGGATTGACCAGGGGGGGGATTGACCAGAGGGGGGATTGACCAGGGAGGGGATTGACCAGGGGGGGGATTGACCAGAGGGGGGATTGACCAGAGGGGGGATTGACCAGGGGGGGATTGACCAGAGGGGGGATTGACCAGAGGGGGGATTGACCAGGGGGGGATTGACCAGGGAGGGGATTGACCAGGGAGGGGATTGACCATGGGGGGATTGACCAGGGGGGGATTGACCAGAGGGGGGATTGACCAGGGGGGGATTGACCAGGGGGGGATTGACCAGGGAGGGGATTGACCAGGGAGGGGATTGACCATGGGGGGATTGACCATGGGGGGATTGACCAGGGGGGGGATTGACCATGGGGGGATTGACCAGAGGGGGGATTGACCAGGGGGGGGATTGACCAGGGGGGGGATTGACCAGGGGGGGGATTGACCATGGGGGGATTGACCAGAGGGGGGATTGACCAGAGGGGGGATTGACCAGAGGGGGGATTGACCAGAGGGGGGATTGACCAGAGGGGGGATTGACCAGGGGGGGATTGACCAGGGGGGGGATTGACCAGAGGGGGGATTGACCAGGGGGGGGATTGACCAGAGGGGGGATTGACCAGGGGGGGATTGACCGAGGGGCGGCCCCAGGCCCACCAAATAAATATAAGGCCTCCCTCTCGCAATGTTATCTTGTAAATTATCTACAGGATATATACTTGCTTGTACTGGCTAGATTCACTTGTTTATACCGATATACAGATGCACCGATATACACTAATGTACCAATATACAGAACAGAATATGTACTAGCCTGTTTTATTTCACATGTTATTGAGAGAAATTTACATATAGGTATAGGAATCTAGTATTGCAATGTTACCAGAACCAGAATATATACCTACTTGATACAGAATATATGCTTTCATCGTTGAATATACCGGCCTATGTTTCCATACTCAGAATCAGAATCATACACGTGATGTAATGAAGATGAACAAAGATAACTATCGGTCCATTGGGATCAGTTTGCCCCCGGCCCATCAGGCCCGCATCCAGCCCTGAAGGGGTGGCATAGTTGTTGGTCTTACAAAATATATTATTCATCTGAAGGATTATTCTTTTCATCTAGAACCTTATATTAACAAAGCTTAATGCTGAGAATTGACACACCAACTTCAGTGTGTTTTAATGAACTCGCTGCCACAGGGAGTGGTTGAGGGGAATAGTATCGATGCATTTAAGGGGAGGCTGGACAAGCCAATGGGGGAGAAGGGAATAGAGGGTTATGCTGATAGATTTAGATGGGGAAAGACAGGAGGAGGCTCGAGTGGAGCATAAACGCCGGCATGGACTGGTTGGGCCGAATGGCCTGTTTCTGTGCCGTATGTCCTGTGTAACCCTACGTAACATGGATGTGCTTGTCTCATGGCTGGAAGATTGATGGATAAGGTTGTCAATCATCCAGAATCCTCAATTGGGATCGACTGTATCAATACACAGCCATTAAATGCTACTTGGTTATACCATGAAGATACCGGTCTTGTACCCCCGCCCCCACCCCCCCCCTCTGCTGGGGGTCCCCTGCGCTCTCGCTGTTGCTCCAGCAGGACACTGGAAAGACCTGTCACTTACACCCTGGGGGTTCCTCGCGCTTCCACCAAAGTTACCGCAGCATGCTGGGAGAACGCCTGCGGAAATTCAGAACCATGCTGTTTTATGGATTTTTAGCAAAAAATAGATCTTTCAAAATCAGATAAAGAACTATTCATAAAGCCAGCTCCAGTACTATCTGTGGCTGACTCTATTGCGACATTCTATTATCTTCATATCAGCGAGTCGCAGCTCTCTTTGTCCCTTCTTCTCCCCCCTCACTGTTTGACCCTGCGCCTTCCCTCTTTCTGCTCCCTTTCTCCTGTTCTCTCCCCTTCTCTTTATCTTTTCTTTTCTTTCCACATCCCCTTGTTCCCTCCCCTTCTCCGTCTGCTGACTAGGTGATCCCAAGGCTGAGTTTTAACAGCTTGAGCGGGGGGTGGGGGGGGGCGGGGGGCAAGTGATTCCACACATTTTGAGGTTCGAGAAAAGAATGAGTTCCAACCAGGAGACTGTGCGATGAATCTTGATTTTAAAACAATGAAGACATAGGAAGGAGGTCATCAGTAGATTAAAAAACAGAAAATGCTGGAGACAGTCAGCAGGTCAGGCAGCATCTGTGGAGAGAAAGAGAGTTAACATTTCAGATCGGTGACCTATCTGGGACAAAGTTCTGACGAAGGGTCACAGACCTGAAACATTAACTCTGTTTCTCTCTCCACAGATGCTGCCTGACCCGCTAAGATTTCCAGCATCCGCAGTGTTTTGCTTTTGTGTTAGTGGCCCTCAGTAGATGGCCCTCAGTAAATGGCCCCCTCAGTAGATGGCCCCCTCAGTAGATGGCCCCCCTCAGTAGATGGCCCCCCTCAGTAGATGGCCCTCTCAGTAGATGGCCTCCTCAGTAGATGGCCCCCCTCAGTAGATGGCCCCCCTCAGTAGATGGCCCTCTCAGTAGATGGCCTCCTCAGTAGATGGCCCCCTCAGTAGATGGCCCCCCTCAGTAGATGGCCTCCTCAGTAGATGGCCCCCTCAGTAGATGGCCCTCTCAGTAGATGGCCCTCTCAGTAGATGGCCCTCTCAGTAGATGGCCCCCTCAGTAGATGGCCCCTTCAGTAGATGGCCCTCTCAGTAGATGGTCTCCTCAGTAGATGGCCCTCTCAGTAGATGGCCCTCTCAGTAGATGGCCCTCTCAGTAGATGGCCCTCTCAGTAGATGGCCCTCTCAGTAGATGGCCTCCTCAGTAGATGGCGTCCTCAGTAGATGGCCCCCTCAGTAGATGGCCTCTTCAGTAGATGGCCCTCACTAGATGGCCTCCTCAGTCGAGGAACCAACTAGGGAGCTGGCCATCCTAGACTGGGTGATGTGTAATGAGAAAGGACTAATTAGCAATCTTGTTGTGCAAGATCCCTTGGGGAAGAGTGACCATAACATGGTAGAATTCTTTATTAAGATGGAGAGTGACACAGTTAATTCAGAAACTAGGGTCCTGAAATTAAGGAAAGGTAACTTTGATGGTTTGAGGCGTGAATTGGCTAGAATAGACTGGTAAATGATATTTAAAGGGTTGATGGTGGATAGGCAATGGCAAACATTTAAAGATCACATGGATGAACTTCAGCAATTGTACATCCCTGTCTGGAGTAAAAAAATAAAATGGGGAAGGTGGCTCAACCGTGGCTAACAAGGGAAATTAAGGACAGTGTTAAATCCAAGGAAGAGGCATATAAATTGGCCAGAAAAAGCAACTAACCTGAGGACTAGGGGAAATTTAGAATTCAGCAGAGGAGGACAAAGGGTTTAATTAAGAGGGGGAAAATAGAGTACGAGAAGAAACTTGCCGGGAACATAAAATCTGACTGCAAAAGCTTCTATAGATATGTGAAGAAAAAAAGATTAGTGAAGACAAACATAGGTCCCTTGCAGTTGGATTCAGGAGAATTTATAATGGGGAACAAAGAAATGGCAGACCAATTGAACAAATACTTTGGTTCTGTCTTCATGAAGGAAGACACAAATAACCTTCCGGTAGAACTAGGAGACCGAGGGTTGAGTGAGAAGGAGGAACTGAAGGATATCCTTATCAGGCAGGAAATCGTGTTCGGGAAATTGATGGGATTGAAGGCCAATAAATCCCCGGGGCCTGATAGTCTGCATCCCAGAGTACTTAAGGAAGTGGCCCTAGAAATAGTGGATACATTGGTGATCATTTTCCAATAGTCTATCCACTCTGGGTCAGTTCCTATGGACTGGAGGGTAGCTAATGTAACACCACTTTTTAAAAAGGGAGGGAGAGAGAAAGTGGGTAATTATAGACTGGTTAGCCTGACATCAGTAGTGTGGAAAATGTTGGAATCAATTATTAAGGATGAAATAGCAACGCATTTGGAAAGCAGTGACAGGATCGGTCCAAGTCAGCAAGGATTTATGAAGGGGAAGTCATGCTTGACAAACCTTCTGGAATTTTTTGAGGATGTAACTAGTAGAGTGGACAAGGGAGAACCAGTGGATGTGGTGTATTTGGACTTTCAAAAGGCTTTTGACAAGGTCCCGCACAAGAGATTGGTGTGCAAAATCAAAGCATGAGGTATTGGGGGTAATATACTGACGTGGAAAGAGAACTGGTTGGCAGACAGGAAGCAGAGAGTCAGGATAAACGGGTCCTTTTCAGAATGGCAGGCAGTGACTAGTGGAGTGCTGCAGGGCTCAGTGCTGGGACCCCAGCTCTTTACAATATACATCAATGATTTGGATGAAGGAATTGAGTGTAATATCTCCAAGTTTGCAGATGATACTTAACTAGGTGGCAGTGTGAGCTGTGAGGGGGATGCTAAGAGGCTCCAGGGTGACTTAGACAGGTTAGGTGAGAGGGCAAATGCATGGCAGATGCAGTATAATGTGGATAAATGTGAGGTTATCCACTTTGGGGGCAAAAACGCGGAGACAGAATATTATCTGAATGGCGACAGATTAAGAAAAGGGGAGGTGCAACGAGACCTGGGTGTCATGGTACATCAGTCATTGAAAGTTGGCATACAGGTACAGCAGACGATGAAGGCGGCAAATGGTATGTTGGTTATCCACTTTGGGTGCAAAAACGCGAAGAGTATAGGAGCAGGGAAGTCTTACTGCAGTTGTACAGGGCCTTGGTGAGGCCTCACCTGGAATATTGTGTTCAGCTTTGTTGTCCTAATTTGAGGAAGGACAGTCTTGCTATTGAGGGAGTGCAACACAGGTTCACCAGACTGGTTCCCGGGATGGTTGGACTGACATATGAGGAGAGACTGGATCAACTGGGGCTTTATACATTGGAGTTTAGAAGGATGAGAGGGGATCTCATAGAAACATAAAATTCTGACGGGACTGGACATGTTATTTGCGGGTAGAATGTTCCCGATGTTGGGGAGGTCCAGAACCAGGGGACACAGTCTTAGGGATAAGGGGCAGGCCATTTAGGACTGAGATGAGGAGAAACTTCTTCACTCAGTGTCATGTATTCAACCAGCATTGTAACCCATGTATAAACTGACCTAAGTTGTACACCGTGAGAACACTGACCACTAGGTGGGAGACACTCCTAACCTGGACCTTCAGGTATAAAAGGGGAAGCTTCACCCACCTTCATCACTTGAGTGCTAAGGAATAAAGGACAGGTCACAGACTGACCTTCTCTCAAGCATGGGCCTCGTGTGCATTTATACTGTGTAGTAAGGACGTATCAATGGCGACAAAAAACTGGGATTTAAACCACGCGAGCATGGCCACTAGCAGAACAGACGAGAGGTACTGTGTTAAGGAATGGTTGGGACAGAGATTCAACATTGTTAAAGTATCACACAGTTCCCCAGGCAGACAAGGGCAGTCAGGCATGCCCCAACATGTAGTCGAACCCAGAGGGGGAGTTCGACAGAGACAATGGCAAGCTGAACAGCGATTCACGCCATTGCAAGGGACAATGCGGCCAGTAATGGGGCCATCAACACCTGTTAATGGTGCACTCAAGGACAATAACAGGGGCAGTCAGGGACGATCGACTGGCAAGGGACCTTTTGTTTCAAACCGCAACTCATGCTGGAGGCGTGGAGGCATACATTCAGCCGGAGTTTGCAGAGATGAGCAAAATACCTGCAGAAATTGCAGAAATGGACACTGGGGGAAATCGCTGGAAGCTGAAGTTCAGCGAGTTCATGTGGAGCACGTATACAGTTCATACACCAGGACGTCACCGATAATGATGAAAGTGCTCCTCAATGGCATCCCAGTATCAATGAAGTTAGACACAGGTGCCAGCCAGTCCCTGATGGGTATCAAACAGTTCGAAAAGTTGTGGGCATCCAAGGCCAGGAGGCCAAAATTATCGCCGATTGACGCACAGCTACGGACTTACACAAAGCAGATCTTTCCGGTGCTAGGCAGCGCCAAGGTAGTCGTGACTCACAAAGATTCGGAGAACAGGTTGCCACTCTGGATTGTCCCAGGGGACGGTCCCGCACTACTGGGGAGGAGTTGGCTTGCTGTCATGAACTGGAAATGGGGCGATGTCAATGCAATTTCCTCTGTGGAGCGAATATCATGCTCACAGATCCTGGACAAATTTGACTCATTATTTCAACCCGGCATTGGCACTTTCATGGGGGCCAAGGTAGTGATTCACATAAACCCGGACGTCAGGCCAGTACACCACAAGGCCAGAGCGGTGCCGTACGTGATGCGGGAAAAGATAGAAGGCGAATTGGACCGCCTGTCGAGGGAAGACATCATCTCGCCAGTCGAATTCAGTGACTGGGCGAGCCCGATTGTGCCGGTGCTCAAGGCGGATGGGTCGGTCAGGATATGTGGCGATTACAAGGCCACCATCAATCGGGTGTCACTCCAAGACCAGTACCCGCTACCGAGAGCGGACGCTATCCAGTGGCAAACTTTTTTCAAAATTGGACCTGACCTCAGCTTACATGACCCAGGAGCTGGCGAGTGAGTCGAAGAAGCTGACCACCATCACGACACACAAGGGGTTGTTTGAGTACAACAGATGTCCGTTCGGGATTCGCTCAGCCGCCGCGATCTTCCAACGAAATATGGAAAGCCTCCTCAAGTCGATTCCAGGGACGGTGGTTTTTCAGGACGACATCCTCATTACGGGTTACGATACTGAAGAACACCTCCACAACCTGGAGGAGGTGCTACGCAGACTGGACCGGGTAGGTCTGCGACTGAAAAAGGCGAAGTGCGTCTTCCTAACTCCAGAGGTAGAATTCCTGGGGATGACGGTAGCAGCAGACGGGATCAGCCCTACTGCATCCAAGACGGAAGCGATCCAGAGAGCACCCAGACCCCGTAACACGACGGAGCTGCGTTCGTTCCTGGGGCTCCTGAACTATTTTGGTAACTTTCTTCCCAAATTGAGCACGCTGCTAGAGCCGCTACACGTGCTCCTACGCAAAGGTCGCGAATGGGTCTGGGGGGACAGCCAGGAAAGGGCTTTTAATAGAGCACGCAATTTGTTATGTTCCAACAATCTGTTAACGCTATATGACCCATGTAAGAAACTTGTGTTAACGTGCGATGCGTCGTCCTATGGTGTCGGGTGTGTGTTGCAGCATGTCAATGCCAAGGGTCAGTTACAGCCGGTAGCTTATGCCTCCAGGAGTCTGTCCCAGGCAGAAAGGGGCTACGGGATGGTAGAAAAGGAGGCGCTCGCATGTGTATATGCGGTAAAGAAAATGCATCAGTACCTGTTTGGCAGGAGATTTGAGCTGGAGACAGATCACAAACCCTAACGTCCCTTTTGGCCGACAACAAGGCCATAAATGCAAACGCATCGGCCCGCATACAGAGGTGGGCACTCACGTTAGCTGCCTATGAAACATAGAAACATAGAAAATAGATGCAGGAGCAGGCCATTCAGCCCTTCTAGCCTGCACCGCCATTCAATGAGTTAATGGCTGAACATGAAACTTCAGTACCCCCTTCCTGCTTTCTCGCCATACCCCTTGATCCCCCGAGTAGTAAGGACTTCATCTAACTCCCTTTTGAATATATTTAGTGAATTGGCCTCAACTACTTTCTGTGGTAGAGAATTCCACAGGTTCACCACTCTCTGGGTGAAGAAGTTTCTCCTCATCTCGGTCCTAAATGGCTTACCCCTTATCCTTAGACTGTGACCCCTGGTTCTGGACTTCCCCAACATTGGGAACATTCTTCCTGTATCCAACCTGTCCAAACCCGTCAGAATTTTAAACGTTTCTATGAGGTCCCCTCTCACTCTTCTGAACTCCAGTGAATACAAGCCCAGTTGATCCAGTCTTTCTTGATAGGTCAGTCCCACCATCCCGGGAATCAGTCTGGTGAATCTTCGCTGCACTCCCTCAATAGCAAGAACGTCCTTCCTCAAGTTAGGAGACCAAAACTGTGCACAATACTCCAGGTGTGGCCTCACCAAGGCCCTATACAACTGTAGCAACACCTCCCTGCCCCTGTACTCAAATCCCCTTGCTATGAAGGCCAACATGCCATTTGCTTTCTTAACCGCCTGCTGCACCTGCATGCCAACCTTCAATGACTGATGTACCTTGACACCCAGGTCTCGCTGCATCTTCCCTTTTCCTAATCTGTCACCATTCAGATAATAGTCTGTCTCTCTGTTTTTACCACCAAAGTGGATAACCTCACATTTATCCACATTATACTTCATCTGCCACGCATTTGCCCACTCACCTAACCTATCCAAGTCACTCTGCATCCTCCTCGCAGCTCACACTGCCACCCAACTTAGTGTCATCTGCAAATTTGGAGATACTACATTTAATCCCCTCGTCTAAATCATTAATGTACAATGTAAACAGCTGGGGCCCCAGCACAGAACCTTGCGGTACCCCACTAGTCACTGCCTGCCATTCTGAAAAGTACCCATTTACTCCTACTCTTTGCTTCCTGTCTGACAACCAGTTCTCAATCCACGTCAGCACACTACCCCCAATCCCACGTGCTTTAACTTTGCACAGTAATCTCCTGAGTGGGACCTTGTCGAAAGCCTTCTGAAAGTCCAAATATACCACATCAACTGGTTCTCCTTTGTCCACTTTACTGGAAACATCCTCAAAAAATTCCAGAAGATTTGTCAAGCATGATCTCCCTTTCACAAATCCATGCTGACTTGGACCTATCATGTCACCATTTTCCAAATGCGCTGCTATGACATCCTTAATAATTGATTCCATCATTTTACCCACTACTGAGGTCAGGCTGACCGGTCTATAATTCCCTGCTTTCTCTCTCCCTCCTTTTTTAAAAAGTGGGGTTACATTGGCTACCCTCCACTCGATAGGAACTGATCCAGAGTCAATGGAATGTTGGAAAATGACTGTCAATGCATCCGCTATTTCCAAGGCCACCTCCTTAAGTACTCTGGGATGCAGTCCATCAGGCCCTGGGGATTTATCGGCCTTCAATCCCATCAATTTCCCCAACACAATTTCCCGACTAATAAGGATTTCCCTCAGTTCCTCCTCCTTACTAGACCCTCTGACCCCTTTTATATCCGGAAGGTTGTTTGTATCCTCCTTAGTGAATACTGAACCAAAGTACTTGTTCAATTGGTCTGCCATTTTTTTGTTCCCCGTTATGACTTCCCCTGATTCTGACTGCAGGGGACCTACGTTTGTCTTTACTAACCTTTTTCTCTTTACATACCTGTAGAAACTTTTGCAATCCGCCTTAATGTTCCCTGCAAGCTTCTTCTCGTACTCCATTTTCCCTGCCCTAATCAAACCCTTTGTCCTCCTCTGCTGAGTTCTAAATTTCTCCCAGTCCCCAGGTTCGCTGCTATTTCTGGCCAATTTGTATGCCATTTCCTTGACTTTAATACTATCCCTGATTTCCCTAGATAGCCACGGTTGAGCCACCTTCCCTTTTTTATTTTTACGCCAGACAGGAATGTACAATTGTTGTAATTCATCCATGCGGTCTCTAAATGTCTGCCATTGCCCATTCACAGTCAACCCCTTAAGTATCATTCGCCAATCTATCTTAGCCAATTCACGCCTCATACCTTCAAAGTTACCCTTCTTTAAGTTCTGGACCATGGTCTCTGAATTAACTGTTTCATTCTCCATCCTAATGCAGAATTCCACCATATTATGGTCACTCTTCCCCAAGGGGCCTCGCACAATGAGATTGTTAATTAATCCTCTCTCATTACACAACACCCAGTCTAAGATGGCCTCCCCCCTCGTTGGTTCCTCGACATATTGGTCTAGAAAACCATCCCTTATGCACTCCAGGAAATCATCCTCCACCGTATTGCTTCCAGTTTGGCTCGCCCAATCTATGTGCACATTAAAGTCACCCATTATAACTGCTGCACCTTTATTGCATGCACTCCTAATTTTCTGTTTGATGCCCTCCCCAACATCACTACTACTGTTTGTACACATGACTACACAATTCGGCACAGACCGGGCACCGAAAACTGCGCCGATGCACTCAGCAGGCTCCCACTAGCCACCACTGAGGGGGCTACCGAGCATGGTGCTGAGATGGTCATGGCTGTTGAAGCTTTCGGAAGCGAAGGCTCACCCGTGACAGCCCGTCAGATTAAAGTCTGGATGAATAGAGACACGCTATTGTCTCTAGTCAAGAAATGTGTCCTGAATGGGGACTGGGCAGCCACATGCAGGGCATGCCCTGAGAAATTTAAACCATTTCACAGGCGCAAGGATGAACTCTCGATTCAGGCCGATTGCCTACTGTGGGGAAACCGCGTAGTCATGCCCCAGATGGGCAGAGAGGTGTTCATCAGAGAACTCCACAATGGGCACCCGGGCATTGTCACGATGAAGGCAATTGCCAGGTCACACGTTTGGTGGCCAGGGATAGACGCAGATCTGGAACTTTGTGTTCGCAGGTGCAACACGTGTGCCCAGCTGGGCCATGCGCCCAGGGAAGCCCCCCTTAGCCCCTGGCCATGGCCCGCCAAGCCTTGGTCACGCATCCATGTGGACTACGCAGGTTCTTTCATGGGGAAAATGTTTTTGGTTGTAGTAGACGCCTACTCCAAATGGATCGAGTATGACATTTTTAATTCAAGCACATCCTCTGCCACGGTAGAAAGTCTACGGGCAATGTTCGCCGCCCACGGTCTACCGGACATCTTGGTCAGCGACAATGGCCCGTGCTTCACAAGCACTGAATTCCAGGACTTCATGGCAGGCAATGGAATTAACCATGTTAGAACGGCACCGTTCAAGCCGGCCTCAAATGGCCAGGCAGTACGAGCAGTGCAGATAATCAAACAGGGGATGCTCAGATTCCAAGGGGGTTCCCTACAAACCCGCTTATCACGCCTCCTGTTGGCCTATAAATCCCGACCACACTCGCTCACAGGGGTTCCACCTGCAGAGCTACTAATGAAAAGGACGCTCAAAACCCGATTATCCCTTATACACCCCACCATGAAAGAAATTGTCGAGAGCAGGCGCCAGTCACAATATGACTACCATGACAGGAATGCGAGGGCGCGATGTATTGATGTAAATGATCCTGTTTTTGTCCTCAACTACGCTGCAGGGCCCAAATGGCTCACAGGCACTGTGGTTGCCAAAGAGGGAAATAGGATTCTGGTAGTTAAACTTACCAATGGACAAATCTGCCGCAAACATGTGGATCAAACAAAAAGGAGGTTCAGCAACCCCATAGAAGAAGCAGAGGAAGAACACGATGTAGAGTTTACTCCACCACAGGTGACCGAACACCGGAACCAAGTGGAGGAGAGCCCAGTCACTGTGGGCAGTCCGAACAGGCCTGAGGCACCGCAAACAGCAGACACTCAGGCCAGCGCCCAACAACCGGAGCCCCAACTCAGGCGCTCTACAAGGGAGCGTAAACCACCAGAGAGACTCAACCTGTGATCCCAATAAGACTTTGGGGGGGGAGGTGATGTCATGTATTCAACCAGCATTGTAACCCATGTATAAACTGACCTAAGTTGTACACCGTGAGAACACTGACCACTAGGTGGGAGACACTCCTAACCTGGACCTTCACGTATAAAAGGGGAAGCTCCACCCACCTTCATCACTTGAGTGCTAAGGAATAAAGGACAGGTCACAGACTGACCTTCTCTCAAGCATGGGCCTCGTGTGCATTTATACTGTGTAGTAAGGACGTATCACTCAAAGTTGTTAACCTGTGGAATTCCCTGCCGCAGAGAGTTGTTGATGCCAGTTCATTGGATATATTCAAGAAGGAGTTAGATACGGCCCTTATGGCTAAGGGGATCAAGGGATATGGAGAGAAAGCAGGAAAGGGTACTGAGGGAATGATCAGTCATGATCTTATTGAATGGTGGTGCAGGCTCGAAGGGCCGAATGGCCTACTCCTGCACCTATTTTCTATGTTTCTAGTAGATGGCCCTCAGTAGTTGGCCCTCTCAGTTGATGTCCTCCTCAGTAGATGGCCCCTCAGTAGATGGCCCTCAGTAGATGGCCCTCAGTAGATGGCCCCTCAGTAGATGGCCCCTCAGTAGATGGCCCTCGGTAGATGGCCCCTCGGTAGATGGCCCTCGGTAGATGGCCCTCAGGCGATGGCACTCAGGCGATGGCCCCTCAGTAGATGCCTATCAGTAGATGGCCCCTCAGTAGATGGCCCTCGGTAGATGGCCCCTCGGTAGATGGCCCTCGGTAGATGGCCCTCAGTAGATGGCACTCAGGCGATGGCCCCTCAGTAGATGGCCCCTCAGTAGATGGCCCTCAGTAGATGGCACTCAGGCGATGGCCCCTCAGTAGATGGCCCCTCAGTAGTTGGCCCCTCAGTAGTTGGCCCCTCAGTAGATGGCCCCTCAGTAGATGGCCCCTCAGGCGATGGCACTCAGGCGATGGCACTCAGGCGATGGCCCCTCAGTAGATGGCCATCAGTAGTTGGCCCTCAGTAGATGACCCCTCAGTAGATGGCCATCAGTAGATGGTAGATGACCCCTCAGTAGATGGCCCCTCAGTAGATGGCCCTCAGTAGATGGCCCCTCAGTAGATGGCCCCTCAGTAGACGGCACTCAGGCAATCGCCCCTCAGTAGATGGCCATCAGTAGTTGGCCCTCAGTAGATGACCCCTCAGTAGATGGCTCTCAGTAGATGACCCCTCACTAGATGGCCCCTCAGTAGATGGCCCTCAGTAGATGGTCCCTCAGTAGATGGCCCCCTCAGTAGATGGCCCCCTCAGTAGATGGCCCTCAGTAAAGGCCCCTCAGTAAAGGCCCCCTCAGTAGGTGGCCCTCAGTAGATAGCCCTCAGTAAATGCCCCCCTCAGTAGATGGCCCTCAGTAGATGGCCCTCAGTAGATGATTTATTTGGAGCTTGGGCACATTGAGGACAATGATGATAATTACCACATTTATTGATAAAGCGCCTTTAATATTGAGAAACATCCCAAGGTGCCTTACCAAGGTATAAGTAAAAATAGATAGTTGCTGGGCTAAAGAAGGAGCTATTAGGAGAGGTGGGTTTGAGGAGGATCTTAACGGAGGAAGAGAGAAATGGAGTGGGAGGGAAAGTCAGAGCATGGTGCCAAGATGGCTGATGGGGGGTTGGGGTGGGGCTTTGCACAAAAGACCTGAGTCACAGGAATGGGGTGGGTGTTGTCATGCCAGAGGAGATGGGGAGGGGGCGGGGGGAGGTGTTGATTGAGGCCATGGAGGGATTTACCAGTCGAGTTGTTGGAGGACTGTGAGCCAGTGAAGATCAGTGAGGATAGGTGTGGTAAGTGCATGTGACCTGATGTGGGATTGGATACAGGCAACAGAGTTTTGGCTGATCGAAGGTTTATGGAGGGTTATATGCTCCATTGATAGGAGAAGGAACTGGAATCAGCTTTCCCACCCTTCTGTGGAAAGATTGGTGAGTTAGGAACAAATAGTAACCGTGATAACACAGCTCTACAATTGAGCATAACACTATTGCTGGTTGTTCCAAGCCACAAAGCCTCACAGATACACCATTGTTTCTGCTAAACAACGACTATCTAACACACGTACAGAAATACAGAGGGCAGGTTTAAATGTAATGGCATTGAGAAAGCATGAGTAATGTTGCTCAATCCTGCAGTGAACTCCCCAGGGAATTGTTGATCTTGGGAATTGAGCCAGTGTGTGTCTCCTCAATAATCCAAATATCGAGAACTCTTGCTGCTCAACTGCCTACAGGATCCTCACAGGTTTGTAGAGCTGTTGCACTGTGAGTGGCTTAGCCAGTCACATGATGTTCACAAGACTCAGTAAAACCCCAGCCAGTTGGGTTCGGGGATCCACGATGAGACAGGTGGTTGAGAGCCTGGTAATGTGTAGTATGATTGTTAAACCTTTGTTAATAAACCAACTAGTTCTTAATAGCAATGTGTTGCTATGAATTCTTAAGCAAACAACCCATGAAGCAAATACATTACACTTCCCCACCTTCTGTTCTCCCCCTGACCTGTTCTGAGGTACAATTGCATCGCTGCTGGTAGCTCTCCAGTTCTTTATCCCTGGGCTAGCCCCAACAGTAAGTTTTAGTCAGCTATTTTACTTCTTTTTATTCATTCACGGGATGTGGGCATCGCTGGCAAGGCTGGCATTTATTGCCCATCCCCACTTGCCCTCGAGAAGGTGGTGGTGAGCCACCTTCTTGAACTGCTGCAGTCCGTGTGGTGACTGGGGAGCACCACAGCTGAGCCCAATCCTTTCCTCTCCTGAGATCCACACACGCTGAAGTCCGTGATTATTGGGAAGGATCCCATGCCAGTTGTTTTGCCCACTTTAGCCGAGGGTTACTGAGACACTTTCCCCCCATTATGGCCAAGGTCCATGAATCAGCACAGTCTCGGGATTGAACTTGGAACCCCCCAGTCTGTCGGGTTCAATATCTCACCAGGCAGTGCGTTTACTTACTGAGACATTAGAGACCATCAGGGATTTGTTTTCTTAGACATGAGGCCATCATGATTTATTTAATTAGCGGATTATCCAATCATTTAGAAATAATCGACGAAAGGATTAAAAAAAGCATAGACTTCGTTTATTTTGCAGGTAAATCATGTATATCAACGTTTGTTCTCTGAGGAACTGGTGTGTCATCTGCATTTTAATATCAGCCCACACAATGCTCCTTAGTTCTGAAAGTGAGTTATTTATAAATTAATCAGCAGTCTTTTCATTCACCTTAATTTGGATCAAGTAGTTTAATTCCCATTGCACCAAGCACAATTTGATTATGCTCGAGTTCTCAGCAATGGCCTCATTTCTTCCTCGGGTTGATTCTCGATGAGATCTCTGGTAGCTCTGCTGCCAATATGCTTTGCAGAGCTCGTCAGCTGCACCTTGGTCCTTTCTAGTGGACGATACTTATCCCGAGAGGGTTTTGGTGGAACCAGACAGGAAGCTGTTTGCAACCATTATGACGGCAGTGTACTCTCGAGTGCCTTGACCGTTAAATGGATGGTGTCAAGTGGGGCAAATCGTTCTTTTGCAAAGAATGTCCCGAAGCAGCCAAAAGCAATCGACTCTTTGAATTCAAAACATTCCCCAAATGTACAAAAACGGCCCAAAGTGTCAAGCAGTTAGAGTTTGTTTGCAGTGAGATCCCACGTAAACTCAACCCTCGGTCAAAATAATTATTCTGCTGTCAAATCAGGGAAGGCTACACTTTGCAGGAAAACACAGTGGATACAGTAGCACAGTGGTTATGTTCTGGGACCAGTAATCCCGAGGCCTGGACTGATGATCTGGAGACACAACTCTTTTTGGGGAGAAAAAGTAAACATTAAATCAAGTGTCCCGCACACTCCAAACATTTTTCAAGGCCCTTTTTTGTGTTTTTTTTGATCTGGAGACACAAGTTCAAATCCCACCACGGCAGCTGGGGAATTTAAATTCAGTTAATTAAATAAATCTGAAATAAAAAGCCAGTGTCAGTAATGGTGACCATGAAACTACCGGATTGTCATAAAAACCCGATATGTGACTCCAGACCCACAGCAATGTGGTTGAGTCTTAACTGCCCTCTGAAATGGCCCAGGGAGACCAGTTGTACCAGACCGCTACGACAAAGTGAGTATTGTGGGAGCACCTTCACCACACGGACTGCAGCGGCTCAAGAAGGCGGCTCACCACCACCTTCTCAAGGGGCAATTAGGGATGGGCAATAAATGCCGGCCTTGCCCGCAACGCCCACATCCCAGGAACGAATAAACTGAAAAATTAGAAAAATTGGGGGATTCTACTTTTTCAAATGAGAGGGAGAATATTTTTTGCCTCCACTCCCACATTATGCAGGTTGGTTTATTAAGCCCACGGGGGAACAGAGACAAACAGCGATTACTGCCTTTTCAGTGTTGCCCACATCCCAACAACAAATTATTTAAAAAAAATATAAGAATGAGCACAGAACAACAGAACAGCTATTTTAACACCTGGAGAGTCAGTAGATAGACACTGATAATTATGTGGATCTCATTTCTTGTACTGCTTCTCTAACTATAGGGCATTGAGGAGGGAGAAATAATGAGATAGTTGGCAGATTAATCTTGTTCATATTTATTGCAGATAATACTGAATTCTCATTTGGACATATAAAGCTCGCAGATGTCGACAGCACTAAATAACTTATGTTGTGTGAAACGAACAGCTGCGGTAAACCTGTCATGTGAGGATTGTTGAGAGGCCAGAGTATCCTCTCCCTCAATAGGCTGCACTGTAAACGTCATCAACAATCCTGTTCATGCAGTCGGATAGTCAGGGTAATGGTGCTCATTACTGGGAACAGCATTACATTAATAGGTCTTGCAATATGCCAATTACGGATTCTTCTTGCATATATTACTGTACAGGTTCTTGTTCATCCTGAAGGTCTTTTCTGGCAAGTGGCCTGAAACATTATTGTTGAAGGCAGTTCTTCCAGCCCACAAGCCCGTTACATGTTTTTACAACAGAGCTCAGCATATGCTTAACATTATTATACTTTAAGCTTTATCTTACTCCATTACACATGGATTATCGCTCACTGTTGTTTCAGATTGCAGTCATAATTGTTATAATCAGCCGAGGAATATTTTTAAGGCTAGGGGGATCAACATCTGCATTTAACCCTTTCTGGTTTTGATAGGGCTCAATTTTGAATTTCCCTGGAATTGCTGGACCCGTGACTGGTCTGGATCAATCCGATGGTCGGCTATGTGTATAGCATTTAAAAAAATTATTTATTTGTTCACAGGATGTGGGCGTCGCTGGCAAGGCCGGCATTTATTGCCCATCCCTAATTGCCCCTTGAGGAGGTGGTGGTGAGCCATCACTTTGAACCGCTGCAGTCCGTGTGGTGAAGGTGCTGACTTTGTCGTAGCGATTTGGTACAACGGAGTGTCTCGCTGGGCCATTTCAGAGGGCAGTTAAGAGTCAACCACATTGCTGTGGGTCTGGAGTCACATATCGGCCAGACCGGGTAAGGGCGGCAGATTTCCTTCCCTAAAGGGCATCAGTGAACCAGGTGGGTTTTTCTGACAATCTGGTAGTTTCATGGTCACCATCACTGATACCCTGTACCAGCTTTTTTTATTCCAGATTTATTTAATTGATTGAATTTAAATTCCCCAGCTGCCATGGTAGGATTTGAACTCACGTCTCCAGATCATTAGTCCAGGACTCTTAGTCATAACCACTATGTTCCCGTACCCCGACTGTACCAGAGAGATTCGTTGTTGGAATTGAAGACCTAGACTGCTGTTGACCACATCTCCATTTTTAACACATGCCTAGAATTGGGTTTTCGGAATGCTGGATTTAAAGCAGCTATTTCCTTTGCAAGTGAGACTGGGTTTAATTGTAGCTCTTTAGCTGTGCTGCTCCGGTTAAACACACCATCGTTATCGTGGTGACATGTCTCTCCTGGGCTGAGGTCCATTTGTCTGCTGGCTCCTGGACCTTATAGTGACCACCGTCACTTCCCACTTCCCCCGGACTGGACTCCGCTGAACTGCCTCTATCCTCGGGTCTGGGGTTTTCTTCACTCTGCTCTGAGCTGCTTCTGATCTGCTGCTGCTGTTTCCCGTCCAGCTCTAAATGCTGCTCCGTTGCTGCCCAATGACCTTTGCCGCTTGCTTCCCACAGCCACCCATTCCAAAATCCTTTCGAACTCCTCCCCCACCCTGCGCTGGGCTGGGTGGGCATGGCTCCTGATCCTGCAGATAGAAGGGTTCAGCAGGGCAAAAGTCACAAAGCAGCATCTATGGCCAAAAACTAGCCATACATCTCAACTGTGGGTAGACGATGATAGTATAAAGTATTGTAAAAGTCAGATGAACAAACTAAAAGGTTTGATCGTTTCACCGACACAGCACATTAATGATATGAGATGTGACATGCATTCCTTAACCCCGTAATATCGGAGGGTGCAACCATTCAAAGGTTGAAAATAAAAGTCTACGAGTTGAAATTTCAAATATGTCATTATATTTTGAATTGATTGATAGATTAGGATCAATTATTTTTAATCCCTCTCCAGTTTTATCCCCTCCGCTCTTGCAGGTGTCGACTCATGTTGGGGGTGAGCTCCACAGGTCACAGGTCAGGGGAGCAGCAGGAGGCGGGCTCTTTATCCCCTCCGTGTGCATTTGTTCTAACCTCAGAGTCGCGCCCCTTCAGCTGAGGTCAGCTCATTCAGCGCAGACCACGGAGCAACGTGTAAACCCCGGCCTCCATTCCTTCAGATGGTAGCTGGTGATGACTCTGCCATTCCCAGTTACACCTCCTGTACACCCAGCTTTTCTTTCTTTACTTGTCCCATTAACATTTCCTTGTGCCTTGTACAATCATACCTTTTGTCATTTAATCTCTCCTGCCCTCCCACCCAATCACAGACCTTACCTTTAGTTCTTTCCTCCCCTCCCCCCCTTCCCAGCCCCTGTACTTGCTTAAAACCTGTTACATCTCTGACATTTTCCAGTTCTGACGAAGGGTCATTGACCTGAAACATTAACTCTGTTTCTCTCTCCACAGAGGCTGCCTGACCTGCTGAGCATTTTTCTGCTTGTATTTCAGATTTCCAGCATCTGCAGTCTTTTGCTTTTTTAACGTTGAAACCTTCCTGCTTTGTATGGTTCAGAACCATGGACATTCTTGCTGTGTGTGGCTTTGGGGAGTTGCATTCATCAGTTGAATCATTGGGGGATTTTGGATCAATTTTTAAAGATTCATGGTATTTACCTGTTTATATTTGTACACTATAAAATTGAAACATTTTTCTGTTACTTCTGTTGTGATAATGCCCTTAACACAATTCTCCACCATAAGCCTGCCTGTAATCTACTTTCGGCAGTGGACACTTGTATAAACTGAACAGCTTAACTATCCTTTATCTCCACACACAAGTTCTGCTTTGTCCTCAGTCAAGTTGCTGCATCCAGTGAGCAATCTCGCATTTTGAAGTGTGAGGTCCCCCATTTACCAGATCAAACAGAGAAGCTGAATACTCATTCAGACAGATAATACAGTAGTCCTGATTACACCATGCATCTAGTCATCCAAAAATATATGCAGCGTTCTTTCCTGAGAAACTGATTGCCTGGGAATTCTATCCAATGTTGTCAGAAGCTTACTTTAAACAAACTTGGCATAGACTGAGAACGTTTGTTGGTTACCATCCAAGTGACAAGCCATGTGGTCAGCATTAGGATTCAGCTCATGTTCTTTAGGTAGTCAAGCATCTGACCAATGTAAAGTAAAGATATGTTGTGTAACACAAGTTGCCAGCAAGGAGGGTGGCTCAAGTCAAAAGTGTTGTTTTTTCAATAAAATAGCATTTGCAGATTCGACTATATTAACATAGCTAGTTCCAATTGTACAGTTCCCAAAAAGATTATAAAGAAACATCCCTCAGTTAAACAGAATAATGAGAGCCACTTAGATGATTGGCACAGCGATGAAACTGTGACTTCAGTGAGACAATCTGTTCTTATAGTTAGGCGTTGCTACCATTAATCATAGGTTTATCAGAAAGTAATTTGTTAAAAATGCAAACCACGCGGACTGAATCACTGGTATGAAATAATAGAAATATGTTTCCAAAATTACGTTGCCAAGTAATTATGCTTGCTGTTTTATAAAGCACCATATCACATCAAAGTGATCTCATCCAAGATACTTCACTCAATGTTTTAAGGAATGCAATGGCTGTTGTGTGGTTAAAGGAAAAGGTGGGAGGATTAATTTCAATGCATATTACTCCTTCAGCTAGGTAATGTAAAGCATGTATTAAAAACTCCTGCCTTTTACAAAATATTTTAATTTATTTCAGTTCCTCATTCACACACACAGCATTTCAGAACACCACACACAATTGGGACCCACTGCTGACATTCGCGACAAGACCAACCGACTATCAACTCTACTGGACGTCTGATTGGTTAACGTGAGCGTGGGCCAGAATGCCATCTGGGATCTGCCCAAGCCTGAAAATACAAACCAGTAACAGGTAAAGAATGAAAGAAAGACTTGCATTTCTATAGCGCCTTTCACAACCTCAGGATGCCCCAAACTGCTTTACAGCCAATGAAATACATAAACACAGCAGTCAATTTTCGCACAACAAGCTCCCACAAACAGTACGAAATAATGACCTGATAATCTGTTTTAGTGATGTTGGTTGAGGGATAAATATTGGCCCCAGGACACCACAAGAACACCCTTGCTCTTCAAGTAGTACCATGGGATCTCTTACCACCACGTAAGAGGGCAGAAGGGACCTCGGTTTAACATCTCATTGGAAAGACACCCTAGTGCTGGACTGGCTGTGAACATTTCCAGCTTGAGTGCTTCCTCTTTGTGATCAGAAATTGGCCCAGATGTCCATTTTGTGAGTTTCAGTGGAACTCCTGATCAACAGGTTTTATCTTCGACCGATACCACCAAAAAACTGATCATCTCTCCCTCATTCATTCATTGGTTGTTTGTGGGACCTTGCTGTGCAGAGATTGACTTCCACGCTTGTCTGCTCAACATCAATGAACTGTGCTTCAAAAGTAATCCATTAGATGCAAAGTACTTTAGGAAATCTTTAGGACACGTTAAGATCTGATTATAAATACAAGCCTCCACTAAGTGGCTGCTAACTGTTCTGGCTAGACTTTAGCCCCTATCTAGACTCAGTTTTTGTTTCTTAACTTGTCCCATTACTGTCTCCTTTTGCCTCGCACTATCATCTCTTTTGTCTCTCTAATCTCTCCTGCCTCCCACCCTATCACAGACCTTCCCTTTTGTTTGTTCCTCCCCTCCCCCCTTTCCCTGCCTCTACACTTGATTAAAAACCTGTTACATCTCGAACTGTTTCCAGTTCTGACGAAGGGTCACCGACTGGAAACGTTAACTCTGTTTCTCTCTCCGGAGAGTTGCCTGACCCGCTGAGTATTTCCAGCATTTTCTGTTTTTATTTCAGATTCCAGCCTCCGCAGTGTTTTGCTTTTGTGTTTGTGGCTGCTAACCATGTTTAGACATTCATAACGTGATTCCTCAGGAGGAGGATAGACAAATCAAACGCTCTTTGTTTCACCACTTTTATATTGCCTAGCTAGAGGGGGGTAAGCTTATATATTGAAAGTACTGCTTTGCATTTATCCCCTCTCTTCTTTTGCAATAATATGAGTAAATTTGTATATCATTATGCTTCTAATGCATATTTATTTTTTAGAATGGCATTTTGTTTTCTGTACCTTAAAGCAAGTTCAGTAATTACATTTTTTCACAGTTGGGTTCACATTATGTTACTGTGTTCGGGATTCTTTTTAATAGCTTCAGCGTTGCCTGATTAAAGTTCTGTCAAGAATTGAACTGAAAATAGTCACATAGAAACATAGAAATTTACAGCGCAGAAGGAGGTCATTTCGGCCCATCGTGTCCGCGCCGGTCGACAAAGAGCCGCACGGCCCTCGGTCAGCAGCCCCTAAAGGTTACATATAAACCTATGAACAATGATGGAAAGGCAAAGACCACCCAGCCCAACCAGTCCATCCCACACAACTGCGACACCCCTTACACTGAAACATTCTACACTCCACCGCAACTGGAGCCATGGGATCTCCTGGGAGAGGCAAAAACCAGATAAAAACCCAGGCCAATTTAGGGAGAAAAAATCTGGGAAAATTCTTCTCCGACCCATCCAGGCGATCGACACTAGTCCAGGAGATCACCCTGGCCGTATTCGATTCCCTGCAGTACTTACCATTATATCTGCGCCGTCCAACAAAAGGTCATCCAGTCTAATCCCAATTACCGGCTCTAGGCCCTGCAGGTTACTGCACTTTAAGTGCCCATCCAACCATCTCTTAAAAGTGGTGAGGGTTTCTGCATCCACCACTCTTCCAGGCAGCGAGTTCCAGATCCCCACAACCCTCTGCGTAAAGAAGCCCCCCACCCCCTCAAATCCCCTCTAAACCTTTCACCACCTTAAAACTATGCCCCCTCATAATAGACCCCTCCACCAATGGAAATAGACCCTTACTATCCACTATGTCCAGGTCCCTCAGTATTTTGTACACCTCAATGAGGTCTGCTCTCAACCTCCTCTGTTCCAATGAGAACAAACCCAGCCTATCCAATCTGTCTTCATAACTAAGATTCTCCATTCCAGGCAGCATCCTAGTAAATCTCCTCTGCACCCTCTCTAGTGCAATCACGTCCTTCCTATAATACGGCGACCAGAACTGCACGCAATACTCCAGCTGTGGCCTAACCAAAGTATTATACAATTTAAGCATAACCTCCCTGCTCTTATATTCTATGCCTCAGCCAATAATGGCAAGCATTCCGTATGCCTTCTTAACCACCTTATCCATCTGGCCTGCTACTTTCAGGGATCTGTGGATAAGCACTCCAAGGTCCCTTTGTTCATCTACACTATTTAGTGGCCTACCGTTTAATGTGTATACCCTTTCCTTATTAGCTCTCCCAAAGTGTATCACCTCACACTTCTCTGAATTAAATTCCATTTGCCACTGCTCTGCCCACCTGACCAGCAGATTGATATCCTCCTGCAGCCCATGACTTTCCTCTTCATTATCAACCACACAGCCAATTTTAGTGTCATCTGCAAACTTCTTAATCATACTCCCTATATTCAAATCTAAATTGTTGATATATACCACAAAAAGCAAGGGACCCAGTACTGAGCCCTGCGGAACCCCACTGGAAACAACCTTCCAGTCACAAAAACATCCATCAATCATTACCTTTTGCTTCCTTCCTCCAAGCCAATTTTGGATCCAACTTGACACTTTGCCCTGTATGCCATGGGCTTTAACTTTCATGATCAGTCTACCATGTGGGACCTTATCAAAAGCTTTGCTAATGTCCATATATTCTACATCGTACGCACTACCCTCATTGACCCTCCTGGTTAACTCCTCAAAAAATTCAATCAGGTTAGTCAGACATGATCTTCCCTTAACAAATCCGTGCTGACTGTCCCTAATTAATCCTTGCCTTTCCAAATGCAGATTTATCCTGTCTTTCATATTTATGATTTAAAAAAAACTCTACTGTAAGCCAGAGATAAGACAAATAAATGTTTTGGTTCAATCTTAAAGATAAGGAAATAAGCAGGGATATGTGAATTCTGCCTGAGATTCTGATTGTGATTTATTTGAATTTTTGATGTTCATTTTTCCACAAATAATATTACTGAGTGTTTGGCCCACCAAGCTCATGGCATTATGGTTTGCATTTAGCAAAAAAGATCATGCATGTGTAAGCTGGTTTTGAATCCTGATATCACTATTCAAGATTTGATATGGCAATAAACTACTAGAATTAGAGTTTTTATAACTTGTAATTACTACAATTATACAGGACATTAGTGAGACCACACCTGGAGTATTGCGTACAGTTCTGGTCTCCTTATCTAAGGAAGGATATACTTGCCTTCATCATCATCATAGGCAGTCCCTTAGAATCGAGGAGGACTTGCTTCCACTCTTAACATGAGTTCTTAGGTGGCTGAACAGTCCAATACGAGAACCACAGACTCTGTCACAGGTGGGGCAGATAGTCATTGAGGGAAGGGGTGGGTGGGACTGGTTTGCCGCACGTACTTTCCGCTGCCTTAGAGGGAGTGCAGCAAAGGTTCACTAGACTGAATCATAAGAACAAATGAATTAGGAGGAGTCGGCCATTCGGTCCTTCAAGCCTGCTCGCCATTCAATGAGATCATGGCTGATCTTCGACCTCAGCTCCACTTTCCTGCACTATCTTCATATCCCTTGATTCCCTTAATATCCAGAAATCTATTGATCTCAGCCTTGAAGATACTCAAAGACTGAGCCTCCACAGCCCTCTGGGGCAGAGAATTCCAAAGATTCACCACCCTCTGAGTGAAGAAATTCCTCCTCATCTCAGTCCTAAATGGCCGACCCCTTATCCTGAGACTGTGACCCCCTGGTTCTAGACTCTCCAGCCCGGGGGGAAACATCCTCCCTGCATCTACCCTGTCGAGCCCTGTAAGAATTTTGTATGTTTCAATGAGATCACCTCTCATTCTTTTAAACTCTAGAGATTATAGGCCTCGTCTACTCAATCTCTCCTCATAGGACAATCCCCCCATCCCAGGAATCAGTCTGGTGAACCTTCGTTGCACTCCCTCTTTGGCAAGTATATCCTTCCCTAGGTAAGGAGAACCAAAACTGTCCACAATACTCCAGGTGTGGTCTCACCAGGGCCCAATATAATTGCAGTAAGACATCTTTACTCTTATAGTCAAATCCGCTTGTAATAAAGGCCAATGTACCATTTGCTTTCTTAATTGCTTGCTGTACCTGCAGGTTAACTTTCAGTGATTCCTGGGATGGCAGATTGTCCTATGAGGGAGAGATTGAGTAGATGGTGGGGGAATATTGTTTTCAGATATAAAACCAACCTATTCCAGTTTGCAGTGCTTTTAACATTTGCAGAATCGCAGCAGCGACTGACAGCAGGCATTCGTTAAAGCTAGTGGATGCAATCTAACTTCATTCTGTGCTGTTGCTGCCCGTAATCTCAGAGCCAGGATCGAGTCCTGTCGTGTCAGTGCGCACCATTTATAAAGTGTATCTTTGAACTTTCCCAGAAATGTAATATTAAACAAAACCTAGAAGGTTCACAAACTGCATCAATTTATTAACTGGTTGCTTGGATTTCATGTCAAAATGAAAGTTAGAGAATCTAGCGAGCTTGGACCCTGCTTTTAATATTATTTAGCACATAGAATCTTTGGGGGAATTTCCCGGGGGGGTCAGCGGGCGCGATCGGTGGCGGGTCAGGTGGGACAGTGGGTTGTCGGGACCCCGTTGTCAACTTGCCGCCTCGCGCCTTTCCCGAATGTCGGGTCTGTCAGCGCTGAGCAGACCGGACATGCAGCGGCGGGGAGGTAATTCAGGTCATTATAACCTTGTTCACGGAGGATTAATAACTATTTTGAGCCCACCTTCAGAGTTTACCAGGTTGCCCACAGAGTCCATGCCGCTCGGGGATCACGTCAGGTTAGCAGGGCGGGAGATGAATGGCCATAGAATCATCTCATTATTTAACCGATGCAAATGTGCTATAAAAGCTCCCATCTCGCAACTGTTCACTTTCCAAGCTCAGAAGCTGTTGCTTTATGCAGGTTGCAAGTGTTTGGCACAAACTCTCTATCCAGTGTCACCTCATTGGAGCAAACTCTCTCACCATTGACAGATCGCTTCTGTCATCTCAACGTTACCTGCCATCTATTACATCAGCATCGGTGCCCTTTAAACTATCTCACCTTAGTTCTCAGACTCCCACCACGATCAGCCCCATCACCAGCAACACCAGGCACACCAGCAGCACCGATGACAATGCCAACCTTCTCCGCAATCACCTGATGCTGCCCGGGACACCAGGGATGGCCTCACCATGGCCACATTTACTTCATTT